>NW_006160088.1:1900468-1939027 GCF_000334495.1 Tupaia belangeri chinensis | reverse complement strand
AGTGGGGCTGTGGGCACAGGCAGCCACTGGTCACAGTAGGAAGGACGATCTCAGATCTCTTCTTTGGGTTAAGGCGTTATCCCCTCAGGTTCTTTTTGTAGAAGCAACAGATCTGAAGATATATCTTCCCTCTAGTTATCCCAGTTTGACTGGCTAGGCCTGTGTTGTGTGCCCAGAGTACTTCATCTGGGGCTGCATATCTGTGCTAGAAATTTGCCTTCTCTTCCCTTTCCAAATATCTACCCATCTTTCTTTCTTTCTTTCTTTCTTTTTCTTTTTTTTTTTTTTTTTGAGAGACTTTTCCTATAGGGTGTGTGTGCTCACCAGAGAGAAAGAGAGAGACAGAGAAACAGAAAGAGAGAGATCGCCCCTCCCCCCTGGGGGGCATGGCCACACTGCAATCCCCTCTCCTCCAGTCACCTGTTAGGATTTTGGGCACACTTGACAGTGCTGGTGTGAGTTTTAAGCCACTGGGTCTGGGACTTGAACCACAGTTGACTACATGGGAATCCAACAACATAACCATTACATCATCTGCTGGTCCCAATATTTGCCCACCTAGATTCCTGCATTCTACCTTGCTCTGTAAATGCCAGTGCGCTCCTGCAGCACATTGGCCTTCTGGGCTACTCATCTGGCTCCTGGCCCTGGTGTAGCAAGCAGTTCCCAAATAGCCAAGTCATGGCCCTGACACTGAGAAGGTGTTCAGCTCACATTTGTAGACGAATGGAAGACACCAGGGGGCATCTCAATCCCCTAATGCCATTTTGAAATGATCTGATGTTACACCATGTTTTTATTTAATTTCACCATGTGCGTTTCTGAATCCTAATAACAGAAGTGTGTTCTCTCACTTGAGGAGGTCAGAAGTCAAAAGTCCAGGTGTTAGCAGGATTGTGTCCTTCTGGAGGCTCTGAGGGAGAACCTGTTCAGTGAGTCTCTCCGAGTTTCTAGTGGCTGACAGCGTCCTGAGCGTTATTTTGTCTTACGAACACATTATTCCATTTTTCCTCTCTGTATTCAATCACCTTCTTTGTGTATGCCTTTCTGTCTTTTAGAAGGATAATCACACTGGATTTAAGATCCACCTTAATCCAACGTGATCTCATCTTAGCCCCTACCTGAATCACATATCTAGGTTTTAAGTAATTACATTAGAAAGAGAACCACTATCTTATTCTATGCTCGAATTCTTGAGGTCCCTAGCAGTCAAAAGAACAACCTGGAATTTATTAGCTCTTCCCTCCCTCTGCCACAGAGTCTCCTCTTCCTAGCTCCTTGGCGTCTAGACTGTGAAATGTGGCCTTCTGGAAATAGCACTGTCTTTCATCTTTAAGACCAAGGCATCAAACCCCGTGCCGCCTCTTGGTTCCGCCTGGAAGCCCTAGAGTGGAAAGGAAGTCTCGCCATTGCCGATCTATCATACACATGGGGTCCAGGAGACTGGGCACAGTGGTCTTTCACAGTTCTCCTCCAGAGACTCAGTCCACATGTAGGCCACCCTGGTTGTGTAGCTGAGTTTCCTGTACAATTGGGTAAATGGAAAAATCGTGTTGTATTTTTCTATGCAATAGTTACCTATTACCCAATAGTTATCTATTACTGAATAACAAATTACCCCCAAATTTAGTAGCTGAAATTACACCAACATTTATTATCTAAGAGTTCTTTGAATTTGAGAGTAGATTGACTGGATAGGACAATCCGCTTTGAAAGGTGACTTGCAGGTTTTTGATGAGAAGCCTCAGTTGTTTTCCACATGAGTCTCCCCATGGGACTGCTCACGTGTCCTCGTGACGCCAGAGCTGGCTTCCCATAGATCGAGTGGTCTTAGAGAGAGCATGGCGGAAGTTGACCTAGGCTCAGAAGTTACATACCATCACTTCTGCCACCGGTCCACATCTAAGGGAAGGGGAATTAGGCGATACTTAATGGTATGTCAAAGAATTTGCCAACATTTTTAAAGACCACCACGGCTCCCTTCTCCACTGAGTATCCATTCTTCTCCATTGCCTTTATCTACCTGGTCTGTCCTCACCCCATCTCAGAATCCCTCTTCTTCTTCTTTTTCTTTCCTTCTTCTCCTTCTTCTTCTTCTTTTCTTTTCTTTTTTTTTCTTTTTTTTTTTTTTTTGTAGAGGTTTTTGCCTTAGGGGGCATATACTTGCCAGAGAGGGAGAGGGGGCCTTAGGGTGCATATACGAGAGAGAGAGAGAGAGAGAGAGAGAGAAAGTGAGAAATCACCCCCAGGGGGGATGACCATGCTGCAATCCCTTCTCCTCCAGGGATCTTGGGCACACATGCACATGTGCCTGGTGTGTTTCAAGTCACCGAATCTGGAACTTGAACTGCGGTCAGCCATGTGGGAGTCGAGAGATGTAACTGCTATGACATCTGCTGGTTCCAGTCCCCATTCTCAAGGTTCAGGATCTAAGCCATGTATGTGTGTGGGAGTGGGAGTGGTGGTGCCAGATCATATTAGAAGTCTTAGGCAACACAGCACGGGCCTTTAGGTCCTTCCAACTTTAAAATTGGTCTACAGAAAAATTCTTTCTGGTTAGTATTGATACTACCTCTTGTATAACCTCAATGCCCACAAAAATCTTTTCTTATTCTGTTCCAAAGAACACCTCCCAATACAAGGTGAGCAAGAAAAGAAAGAAAGGAGTTAAGGTAAGAAGCAATATCCTATTTTGACACATGCATGTGCATCATTTTAAGCAATTTCACTGACTTGCAGAGATGCAATTTCTTCATCAGGAGATTGAAGGTAATAGTATTCTCACTAGATTGTTATACTAGGGCAATTTTAGTTGTAATTAACAGAATCCCAACTTAAACTAGTTAAGGGAAAACAAGGGATCTAATTGGCTGATAGCTAGGAAGTCCAGCGTTAGGACTGACTTTAGGAAGGGTTGAAACTTTATGCTCAAATGATGAAGTACCTCTTCATCTTTTACCTCTTTTTTCTTCCAGGTAGACTTCTCAGTAAGGCCTCTTCCATGTGATGGCTTTCAGCATCTCCAGGCTGACACTCTACCCGTTTAACATCTCCAAATGATGGAGAGCATTCACCTCCAGTACTTGAAACTGAGACCCCAAGGTTATATACTTACTTGTTCCAGGTCCAGAAACTAGAGTTGGACTGGCCAGGCCTGTGTTGCGTGCCCATCCCATAACTGGTTGTGGGAAAGGGAGGTGGGTTCTGTTCGAGCCACATGGACTGAGTGTTATTACCAGAAGAGGTGGATACAAATGGAGGGAACAGCAAGTTGGCAGCAGTGGTCCACTACACGGTAATTGGAGATGGGAATAAATGGTTTATTTTTTTGCTTATTAGAGAGAGTTTTTGCTATAGGGAGTGTGCACTCACCAGAGAGTCAGAGAGATGGAAAGCGAGAAATCACTCCCCAGGGGGGATGGCCACACTGCAATCCCTTCACCTCCATTCTCCTCTCAGGATTTTGGGCATGTACAGACTCATGCTCAGAGTGAATTTTAAGCAACCGGGTCCGGGACTCGAACTGTGGCTGACTATGTGAGAGTCCAGTGATGTAACTATTATGCCATTTGCTGTTCCCATAAATGAAGGTTATTAACGGATTGGCACTTGATGGGACTTTTTTCCGGATTCTTCTCTTTCTCTCTCTTCTCATATTTGATCATCTGATAAGTTCTTTGAATTCTCTGCTGGCATCATTGCTTGCCATTGCCCCTCCTCTCCATCCCGTTGTCCTACTATGGTGTCTTACTGACACCCTGGACTATGTTGGAGCACCATCCCACTGACCCCACTTCGACTCTCTTCAGAGCACCTGACTGGAATCTGGTTCTGGACAATGCATACACCTCCAGTGCATTTTCCAGTTCACCTCTGTACACTTTTCAATGTCTCCTAGGCTGCTGAGGTCCATGTGCATGGTCTATGTTAGAGACAGCTGGCTGCAGGTAGGTGGTAGAGCTAACTAGCTAGCTGGGAAGAAGTGGGTAGGCATGATAGCCATGGCACTGGGCACCGTGGTTCTCAATGCAGCCCTGGAGACCAGAGCATCAGTGAGTTGAGGGAGACCAGATGGCCAGAGTGCACTCCAGCTTCTCATCCTTCACATCCAAGTAACTTCACCCTCCATCTCCTCCAGAAGAGAAGTGAATGCTTTCTGTGCTTTGATCTAAGATGGACAAGGCCTGGCTAACCTTGGTTACCAGCTCTGCAAGGGTATTCATGTGAAGTCAGATGGAGTTTAGTTTTGTGCAGACTCATTTATTTAAACCTTACATAGATCTAATTAGTTTTTCAAAATTGTTTTTTATCGTGGGATATTTCAAATATTTACACAAGGTGACAGGACAGTTGAATGAATACCACATACTCATCACCCAGCCTCACTCTTGAACAATTTGTGGCCAGTCTTTTTTTGTTTCTTTTTTCCCCTCCCCTCCCGAGTTATCTAGAAGCGACTCTCAGGCACTATGCCCTTTTACCCACAAATATTTTACATCTGTTTACAGATGGTCCCCAACTTATAATTGCTTGACATATGATTATTCAGCTTCACAATAACGCAAAAACAATACACTTTCAGTAGAAACCATACTTTGAATACCCCAAAGACCTTTCTGTTTTTCATTTTCAGTATATATTTAATAAATTACATAGGACAGTCAACACTTTATAAAATAAACTTTGTGTTAGATGACGTTGCCCAACTGGGACCAGCAGTTGGTGTAATGGCTATGTTGCTGGACTTCCATGTAGTCGACTGTGGTTCGGGTCCCCAATCTGGTGGCTTTAATTTTCACCAGCTTAAATTTACACCAGGCGTGTGTGCATGTGTGCCCGAGATCCCGAGAGGAGAATGGAGAAGAAGGGATTGTGGCATGGCCATCCCCACTGGGGGTTGGGGGTGATTCCTCTCCTTTCTGTCTCTCTGTCTCTCTCTGTCTTTTTGGCGAGTGCACGCACCCTATAGCAAAAACCTCCTCCCCACCCCATCCCCCCAAAAAAATGACTTTGCCCAGCTGTAGTAGGCTGATGTAAGTGTGCTGAGCTTATTTAAGGTAGGCTAGGCTAAGCTACTGGGTTGTCTGGAAAGTCATGACACAGTTTTGCATAGAAAAATATGTCATGACTGTTCTGACAACCTAATAGTATGTTTTGTAGATTCAGGGTATTAAATGCATTTTTGATTTATGATCTTTTTAACTTATGATAGATTTATTGGACCATAACTCCATCATAAGTCCAGAAGCATCTGTATCTCGGGTCAAAGGGTATTCATTTTTTTCTTTTTTTTTTTTTTTTTTGCTAGAGGTTGTGCAATTGCCAAAGATAGAGAAAGGGTTGGGGAAGAGAGAAAGCATAGCTCTCAACCGCATGAGGGATGATCACATCACAATTGCTTCTTCATCTCTTCCTCCTTTGAGTATTTAGGGCGTGAAAGCACACATGCCCAGTGTGTTTCTCAAGCCTCCAGGCCTGGGACCATGTAGGATCTGACCATGTGGGATCTGACTGCCTTAATAGCCAGGTCACAGAGTTGACCCTCAAAAGATGAAAATACACATATGTTAGGGTTTCAATCATGGCTTATCACCCAAAGTTTCATGCTTTAGAATTTGATGCCAGGAGGTGGTGAGGCCTAGTAGATGTGATTGGATCATGGTGACCGCAGAGCGGAGGCAACACTCTCTTGGATAGATCAATGATGTCTCTTGAGACCTAGTGAGTTCTAGCTCTTGTGAGAAAGAGTTAGTTCTCACACATTAGAGCTGGTCGTTGTAAAAGAGAGATGCCTGTAGCTCACTCTCACTGTGTGAGCTTGCTATCCTCTGTGCTCCGTTGGCCATGGGGTAGTCTGGCCCGATTCCAGGCCTACAGCTTAGACTTTCTGGCCACTAGAACCAAGAAATTCCAATTTCTTTATAAATCATCCAGTCTTAGACATTTCTGTTAGCAATGCAATAACAGACTAAAACAATGACTGTGGCGTCATCATACCTAAAAATGTATCCGTTTTGGGTGATATCAAAAATCAAACAGTGGGGCTGGCAGATGTCTGGACTCCCACATGGCCGATCATAGTTCAAGTCCCAGACCTGGTTTTCTCACTTTCTCTCTCTCTCTCTCGCTGGTGAGGTGCATGTCTTATAGCAAATTAGAAAATAATACTAATAAATGAAATTAAACAAATACAGTAATCTTTTTAAAAAAGAAAACTAGGTTGCCAGGCATTTGTCACAGAAAGCCGGGTGAGGCTTGTCCAGGAATCTTTCCGCAAAAAGTGTGATAAATCAAGTGTTTCTGAACTGCAGCAAATTATTCGCTTTATTTGCTTGAAGTAAACCTCTTCTCTTGGCATTTTTTCCAAAGTCCTTATAGATTTTAACCTGAAAAGGTTTGCTTTAATATGACTTTCTCTGATTGGAAAGCCACTAGGTTTGGTATAGAAAGGGTGACCTAACAAGCTGAAGAGTCACTCCCCAGGCCTGTGTAAGAGATAATATACGATTTGATGTTTTTTATTCTTAAATGATTTTTTTTTTTTTTTTTTTTTTTTTTTTTGCTAGAGGTTGTGCAATTGCCAAAGATAGAGAAAGGGTTGGGGAAGAGAGAAAGCATAGCTCTCAACCGCATGAGGGATGATCACATCACAATTGCTTCTTCATCTCTTCCTCCTTTGAGTATTTAGGGCGTGAAAGCACACATGCCCAGTGTGTTTCTCAAGCCTCCAGGCCTGGGACCATGTAGGATCTGACCATGTGGGATCTGACTGCCTTAATAGCCAGGTCACAGAGTTGACCCTCAAAAGATGAAAATACACATATGTTAGGGTTTCAATCATGGCTTATCACCCAAAGTTTCATGCTTTAGAATTTGATGCCAGGAGGTGGTGAGGCCTAGTAGATGTGATTGGATCATGGTGACCGCAGAGCGGAGGCAACACTCTCTTGGATAGATCAATGATGTCTCTTGAGACCTAGTGAGTTCTAGCTCTTGTGAGAAAGAGTTAGTTCTCACACATTAGAGCTGGTCGTTGTAAAAGAGAGATGCCTGTAGCTCACTCTCACTGTGTGAGCTTGCTATCCTCTGTGCTCCGTTGGCCATGGGGTAGTCTGGCCCGATTCCAGGCCTACAGCTTAGACTTTCTGGCCACTAGAACCAAGAAATTCCAATTTCTTTATAAATCATCCAGTCTTAGACATTTCTGTTAGCAATGCAATAACAGACTAAAACAATGACTGTGGCGTCATCATACCTAAAAATGTATCCGTTTTGGGTGATATCAAAAATCAAACAGTGGGGCTGGCAGATGTCTGGACTCCCACATGGCCGATCATAGTTCAAGTCCCAGACCTGGTTTTCTCACTTTCTCTCTCTCTCTCTTGCTCTCTCTCTTTGGTCAAATTAATAATAATAATAAAATTAAATAAATAATTAAAAAATATATCAATTGGTTTGCAGACTTCCCTAATTAGCTCATTTTTGGTTTGTTGTAGTTGATTTATTTGTTTCAGTTTATTTTGTTTTTATAGTTCATTTATTTGAGTTAGGTTTCAAATTGAGGGTCATATAGCACAAGGTGCTTAATGTCTCTCCTGAGTCTCTTTAAGACTTTGATAGCTCTCGGTATTCTTTTTCTTTCCTGTAATTTATTGGTTGCCAAAACCAGGTTGTTTGGGGAACCAGCAGTTAGCGTAATGGCTATGTCGCTGGACTCCCACGTAGTCAACCGCAGTTCGTGTCCCAGACCTAGTGGCTTAGAACTCACGCTGGGCGTGTGTGCGTGCGTGCCCAAGATCCCGGGAGGAGAATGGAGGAGAAGGGATTGCGGCATGGCCATCCCCCCTGGGGGATGATTTCTCGCTTTCTGTCTCTACATCTCTGTCTGTCTGGCGAGCGTACGCGCCCTATAGTGAAAACCTCTGCCTCTACATTTTCCTAAGTTTGTAGCTAGATCCAAAGACTGGATCAGGTTTGGAGTGGGTTTCTTGGCAGGACTGTACCCTAGGTGATGAGGAGGTGGGGACACCACACGGCTTCTTCTCTGTCCCATGATGTTATCAGCCATTCATTGCCTCGTCCGCTGATTCACCAAGAGGTATTCACTTCTCTTAACTATAAAAATGATACATTAATATACTCTCATTTTAAAACAACTTAAATCATTTTACCTGATAAAAAGCGAAAAGTAAAAGCCGAGTGCCATGCTTTTCCTCTGGACCCTCTAGGTCCTACTCTTCAGAGGCCATGACATCTACAAGCTGTATGCCTGCACTAATTAAAGAATGGATATACTCTCTTCAGTAAAGTGAGTAAGGGTATATGGCAGAGGTATCATAAATGTGGTCCACACACACACATCACACGATTATGTACAAGATAAAGCTATTAAGTGTGTAAAACTCATAAAATAAAAAGACAATATGACTATATCCTATTCTACCTAGTATTATATTTATGTAAGTGCTATGGAAATAATAGCTACCACCTAAGGAAACTCGAATAGCTACATGATTAATTACCAAATAAGTGACTAATTTAGAAAAAGATTCTCTTAGTTTAAATGAACAAAACTCCGCTGGCTCAACCCTGAAGGAGAAATGTGATATGAGGTTACAGGACTAACTCTCAGAGTCTCAAGTGGGAAGTGTCATTTGACCTGAAAAAGGATTGCTGTGTCCCAGACATGAAAAGCCACCAGGAACATGACAGCTGCCTTCCCAGGCTTCTCTCTGTATATTTGCCTCATTCTTCTCTCTGCAAACCAACTGTCCCTGCCTTTCCATTCACAGGGCACAAAATACTCCTCTCACCTCTCACTCCCCAACTCCTAGACTCTAGGTCCTCCGTTCAAGCAACAGCAGGGACTGATCAGCATCTCTGAATCCAACTCCAGATTCCCAGGAGAGGGCATCCGATTGGCCCTCATGAGTCAGGTGTCCACCTACCCCTGGCCCAGTTAGTTTTGGCCACAGGCCAGAAAGCACAAACATGGCAGCAGCTCATCCTCATCCCTTATCGTGTATATGAGGCACTATCTCAGGCAGGAGGAGAGGATTATGAGAAGGACAGAAAACCCCCAAGAGGTATGGCACTCAGTGTCATTAGTTGCAAGCAGAACCCACTCTATCTGAAGTGGAAAAGGAATTTATTACAGGATTTTAGGTATTTCCGAATGGCTAGGATCAGTGTTGAAGGCTTGATATTGAAGTAATAGTACAGTGTACTACCACTCAATGTCCCCTGCCAGTGTGTGCCAGGGGACCATGACGCTAGACACCAAGAGCCAGAAGCCCCATCATTGGTGCCATCCCAAGACAAATTCTCTGCTGCCACCATTGATAAAGGACAAGTCTGCAGAATCCATCTTCCTTGCATGGCTCTCTTTCCGAGTCTCTTCACTGGGTGCACGTAATTGAGGGAACCTCAGTTTCATGTCTGAAGCATGGTTGCAAGGTAGGCTGGGAAAATGAATTTTTCTTCCTCTTAATACCTCAGCAAGGCAGAATCCCTAAAGAGGAAATCCCCCCAACTCACAAGATGGTGGGCAGTTACACATGGGACCAACGTCCACAAGGGTGTCTACGGCAGGGATGAGACTGCGAGCCTCAATGGGGCATGCAGGGCTGCTGGAAGAGAGCTGTCGGCTCTTTAAGCTTGTGCCCTATAACTGGACCGGACTGCCTCCGGTGAACTAGGAATTTTTACGTTTTGTAAACCTTGGAATTATCTTGGAGTTAGCACTACCTAACTATACTACATTGCACTTTTGTGTGCTAAACTATTTAATCTGTTAAGTATTGCCATTTAAGAAATCTATAATTTTTGAAATTCTGATCTAGTATTTATTTATTTTTTTTGGAGAGGTTTTTTTCGCTATAGGGCGCGTGCGCTCGCCAGGCAGACAGGGAGAGACATAGAGACAGAAAGCGAGAAATCACCCCCCGGGGGGGTGGTCACGCTGCAATCCCTTCTCCTCAATTCTCCTCTCGGGATCTTGGGCATGCACGCACACGCACCCGGCGTGAGTTTGAAGCCACCGGGTCCAGGACGCGAACCGCGGTCGACTACATGGGAGTCCAGCGACATAGCCATTACGCTAACTGCTGGTTCCCTGATCTAGTATTTCTTTATTGGGGGTATCTCAAAGAAAGGAAATGGTCAGGATTCCTCTCGAGAGGATTGGAGCTCAAAGAAGAGGGCTCTTATGGGCTCTTTGGGGAAGAAAGAAGGACCTCAATTGGTTTTGAAAGACTGGCAGGATTTGATTATTAGAGGACAGATGGGAAATACCATCATTTTTCAGTGACTCCCGTGGAGAGAATCAGGTCCTTTTTACAGAGGGACTGCCATGTAAATCTTTGTCCCACCCTCCCCCCCCATGCCCCAGAGAAAAGCCAATTTCTGCTGTGTGGTCCCCACCACCCATGTTGGCTTGACCCTGCAGGTTCCCCAGCTCAGAGTTGGGCTGAAGAAGTGGAGAAGCCCCTGGGAACTCAGGGTTATGGAAGGTTCAGATTTGTAGGTGGGACTGGGTGGCATGGGAGGGATGTTCCTGCCAGTTTGGGTAAGGTAGGGGACATTTAGGAGTTAGCAGAGCTTCACTGTAGAGCAGGGTTGAGTTGTTTAATATGTACCATAAAGGAACGGTGATGAGTGTCCTGGTAAATTGAGAGAGGTTATAAAAGAACACTTTCAGAGAGGTCGTTGGGGATCCCCTGGCCAGGCTTTCCCCATGGGCAGGTTTGGAGGCTGCCCAGATAACACTTTAGGGGCCTTGGGAGCTTAAGGCCAGACCAGCCCTGTGACTGCGTTCACTACGTCTGTGCATCAGAAACTCTAGGGTCCCCATTACTATCTTGTAGAGGGGGAGCGGGTGCAGAGAGTCTGCACTGAGCTTGACCCCCAGGTGGTCAGAGAGGCCCTGCCCTAGCACCTCCCGCTGTTGCAGACACGGAGTCTGGAAGCTTTCTACCCTAGGTCACAGTCACCCTCCCTGAGTTCTAAGTACTTCCCTGGCTCCCTGAGCTTCTGTTATACATACCTTGTGAGCTCAAGTCATGTGATTCATCCATGAGGTGCCTCTCAGACCCTTTCTTTTTTCTTTTCTTTTCTTTTCTTTTTTTTTTTTGGCTATAGAGCATGCGCACTTGCCAGAGAGATGGGGGTGGGGTGGGGGGGGAGCGTGCGATGGCAAACTCTTCTCTTCCATCCTCCTTTTGAGATTTTGGGCACGCACACATGTACTGGCGGTTCCAGGAGTTGATCAAACCATATGGGATTTGGTACCTTCACCACCATGCCATCTACTGGTCTGAGTCTTACCCCACATGCTGGGGCCGGCAGGTGGCGTGGTGGTTAAAGACACTGGACTCTCCTGAACAACCACAGTTTGAGTGTCACACCTGGCAGCTTGTTTTCTCACTTTCTCTCTCCCTCTGTCTCTCTGTTTTTCTCTGGTCAAATTAAAACAAATAATAATAATAATAAAATTAAATAAGATAATTCTTTTAAAAAGTTAACCCACATGTAAATTGGTTTATTATATGCCAGATACTGTTTAAATCTCTGCAAATAAAATACACATCTGCTCTAAGTTACTCCCATGATTTTTAGATGAGTAAAGTGAGGCACAGAGAGGTCACATGACTTACCTTAGTCTTTCAGAGCAAGGAAGCAGCGGAGCTGGGACTTGAACCCAGGCATGTGACTCTGGGGCTTGACTGCTCAACCACTCACCCTCTTGCCTGAGCTGCTGCAGTTGTGAGAGTTTGTGGCCATGTGATGCAAATGTGTGAAGAAGGTCTCAGAGTGTATTTTGAAATACTGTACCCTCCAGCTCAATAAAGTTCGTACTTTCCACAGTGGCAGGCCCAGGGTACTGTGAGTGGGATGACTATCCCCACAGTTCGTGACACTTCCATCTGTCGTTTGTCCTGAGGGCATCGTGGTATTGTTGCCCAGCTTTGAGCATTCAGTGAGCGATCCTGTTATCGGTGCTGGTTGTTATCAGGCATGGTTAGAATGGGCAAGCTTTCTGACACCCTGAGACAGAGGTGTCCACGTGTCGGTTAAGCAGTACAGCTTGCTGTCGTGTTACAAAATTGGGGCCAATGTCTATAGCTCTGGACTGAGGCAAGAGGAGCTAAATTACCACAAAGATGGTTAAGAAACCACCATGAAGCATGCAGCTGCCAATTTAGGGGCAAGCCCTCTGCAACATTTCAGATAGTGTTGGGAGAATGAAAAGCAGCATTAAAGCCTGTTTCTGTGCTTATTGATTTGTTCACGGTAAAAAGCATTCTCCTACTTTACATGTGCTTCTTTGGGAAGATTTGTCTCCAGTGAGGTGGATTTTGAATTAAATGCGATTGTCCTAGGCTAAGCTTCTAAATGGTGTTCCTCACTCTTACTCTTCTTACTACTGAGAAAATGGCCGCCAGATTAATTCTGCTCAAAGGTTGGTCATGCCACTCCGCTGCTCAGAAACCTCCCATGGACTCCTAAAATCTGCCCTGTATTCAAGCTGATCAGTCAGATTGGGGCTAATTCTCCCCATGAGATAAGAGACTCCTGAGAATGGGCCACAACTCTTACCCTACGGCGGGCTCAACGGCCCAGCCATGCCTTCAAGTCTACCATTGGGGCCCAACTGCTAGAAGGGGCGTTTTGTGGTGGGGGTGGGGATCTGACAGGGTCTCGCTATCTGGGGCAGGATGGGAACTCTTACTCCAAACATCCCTAGATGCCCAACCAGTGTGTCACTAGTCTGGTGCCTGGCACCTAGTAGGTCTTCATTAAATATTTGTGCAATGAATGAACGGTCTTTTGAAGAATCATTACCTCTGAGTTTTCTAACCTCAGGGAGAGACAACAGGGCCACAAAAGTGTGGGGGGATCCAGGATTTCGGGTTATTCTGGTTTTCATGTCCTTGGGCCAGGCTAGAGAAAGGATCTCTGTAATAAAAGCCATTTCTACATTTGTGTGTGGTAGGGTTTCCTGGTCTTGTCACTGTGGGCATCTGGGGCCAGATCATCCGTTGTGGATGGCTGTTCTGTGCCTTGTAGGAGGTCTGGTAAACCCTTGGCCTCTAATCAATACATGCTACTAGTTCCCTGTACCCAGATCACGTATATTTTCAGACAGGGTTGGACGTCCCTGGAACCAGAAGGCAGTGGGCTAGGTCATCCTCAGTTAAGAACCACTGGGCTAGGACAGCAGCTCTGGACTCCAGTTGCATATTGAAATCACCTGGGGAACTTTTAAAAAATAATAATGTTTGGGGACCAGCGGTTAGTGTAATGGCTCTGTCACTAGACTTCCATGTGGTCGACCGTGGTTCGAGTCCTGGACCTGGTAGCTTAAATTCACACCAGGCATGTGTACGTGCGTGCCTAAGATCCTGAGAGGAGAATGGAGGAGAAGGGATTGAGGCATGGCAATCCCCCCCTGGGGGGTTATTACTCACTTTCTCTCTCTCTGTCTCTCTCTGTCGAGTGCATGCACCCTATACCAAAAACCTGTCAAAAAAAAAAAAAAACAAAAAAAAACTCCAATAATAATAATAATGTTTGGTATTTTGAAACATTCAGATGTAACTGCTTCTTGGGTATGTACACAATTAAAAAAAAATTGCCAGAGAGTATATGCTCTTGCCACAGAGACACAGAGAGACAGAGGAAGGAAAGACCCCCCCCACCACCACCACCAAGGGGAATGGTCACGCTGCAATCCCTTCTCCATTTCTCCACCCTGTCAAGATTTGGGGCACACATGCACACACATACCCAGCATTTTTTCAAGCCACCAGGTCTGGGATTTGAATCATACTGTCAGCCATGTAGGATCTACCTCCCTTAACCTCCAGGCCATGGATCAGCCTGGAATTTGCTTAAGTTTTATTTATTTTATTCATGATAGTACATAAATGCCCGTGAGAGAGGAAGACCCTCAGCAGGATCTTGTCACACCCTGATTTCCTTAACTCAGTCTTCAGTCCATCAGGATTTGGGGTGCACACGTGGGCCTGGCAAGCTTCAGGTCCCCTGGGCTGGGGATCCGAACCTGCAGCTGGCCATGTGGCTTCTAGCACTGCAGTTCAGTATCTTGTCAACTGTACCACTGAGGCCGGGTCTGTGCACAGGGAATTTTGGAAGCTCCCTGGTGGTTCTAACATGTAGCCAGGTCTGAGAACCACTGGTAGCCTGCACGTTTCCTCTGCATTACAAGCTTCACGACCCGCCTGTGCACAGAGGGAGGGCAGGCTAGTGTTACGGTTCTCTGACTGGAGAACGGCAACCCAGAGGGCTGTGTATTTCCCTGAGCTGCAAAGTCGAGATTTCCAAGGGATAAGGCACAGCCTAGGCCGGCTGTCAGTTTGACTTAGGGGGTTGGGCAGGGGAGGGTTGTGATGTGATTCTTCCCTTCCTGGAGTGTTTTCCCTACCCAGAGCGTTCCTCTTTCTTGCCATCCCTTCCGTTTCTCTGGGTTTCCTTAGGCACAGCTAGCAACCATCTACACTTTAGTATAAACACAAGGCTGCTCTCCCTCTTCTACAGGGATTTGCAAGTGGAGTGGATATGGTGGTCTTGGGGTGATGAAGTATGTTTTTGTGACATCTCTGAAATAAAGTCTAATAGAGAAATTGCCTTTGAATAAGGTTCAGCTCATTCTAGTTTTGGGCTTAACATTCTGCCGAGTTTCCCATTTCGTTGACAAATACTTTGGGAGCATCTCCTGTGTGTGCAGTGCAGTTATGAAGCCATCCTTTGTGGGTCATATCTCCTTACCTAGACTCTAAGTCCCCAGGATGGAGGCTAGCTTCTGCTTTCATGGCTCTCACTACACTTTGGGCCCAAGTGGACAGCAGATGACTGAACGTTGGGCTGCACACACCTGGCTCGAACCTGCAGCCCTGGGGATAGACATGCCCAGGTACAACCTCAGGGCTGAAACTGCTGACATATGGCTGAATTTCTCCCTCTGCCTGGGAGTGGTGTCAGGAGGAGCTGGCCTCAGGAGTGCTGGAGAATCAGGGGTGAACATGGTGGTCTGCGAAAACATCCCCACAACAAATGTCTTGAGCAGAGATCACTTTATTGAGATGGCTTTGCTTTAAGAAGAGAAAAAGAGACAAAGCCAAGAGGCAGACTCTATAGCAGAGGCCTGGGGTGGCTGCACACTTCCGACCTGTGTGCAAGCAGGGGGGATCCTGGCTCCCACGTCCATACCACTCGTTTCTTGAGACAGAGGTCATCTGGCCGGGGCTCAGTGCACCTTCTTGAACACTTGTTTGCAGACCACACCCTGCACTCTCATCTCCTGAAAGGAAAGCAGATACCGACTGTGGGTCAGAGCAGGGTCACCTAGGGTCACCCTTGACCGCTCTAGCGGTCAGAACTTTGAACATACTCAACGGATGCTACGGTTCCTCCAGCAGCTGGTTCGAACTACTCCTTTGGAATGTGGTTGAACTGGGTAGTGGAGATTAGGCTCTATGGCACTCTGCAGTACAGTTAGAGCTGGCCAGGAACAGATGCGGCCCAGAGCAGACCAACAGGACCCTGCGCCCCCCTTTCTCCTACCACCCTCGAGAGGCCAAAAGGCTTTAAGAACCTCACGCCTAGGCCCAGGATAGAGTCTATGCCCAGGCTTAGGAAAACAAAAAATCAGGCCCAGACACAGAGGTCAACCCCCAAAGGCTTAATAGGTCACCTCAGACCAGGGTCACAATCTAGTGTGAAAACTCTAAGCTTCAGCTGTGATTTGGAATTACCTGAGGAGTCTGAAAAGCGCATCTAGTAGATGCACTAACCCAGTTATATCAGCATCTCAGGGGGTGTGGAACAGCTGGGATTTATAATGAAAAGCCTCTCAGGTAATTCAAAAATGCCGTCAAGACAGCCCATGTCCTGTGTCCAGGGGGCCAGGACAACAGTATTGCCATGTCTTTCAAGTTTTAGGAAGGAGGCTTAAAATATGAATGTTTATGTGACGCCCCCTAATTTTTAATTGCCAGAAGTGTGAAGCCCTCGAGGGCCAAATGAAACAAGCCTGGAATAGAGCTACTGAGCTACTGAGCTCAGAAGTGTGAAGCCCTCGAGGGCCAAATGAATAGAAGAATAGAGCTACTGAGCTACTGAACTCAGAGGACCGATGGCGATCATGTCACCTACCCTCTTTATAGTTGAGAAAAGAGAGACCCAGGGAGGACAGGCTCTCTGTGTTAGGCCACTCTGCCGCCAGAAATAACGCCTTCATGCCCTAACGTGGTACTTCTCAAAGCTCTTGCAGACCATAGGAGATCTTTGAAGAACCCCTGGATGGTAGGATGACATTTTCAGACGAGGCCCGGGAAAGGAGGAGAGCTAGCCAAGGGCACCTAGGGAGTTGACTGGGGCTAGAATTCAGGTTGCCTGGACCAGGTTCCTTCTGCAGAAGGAAGCCCACTGGGGAGTTTCATTGGGGGAGACAGAGTGAGGGGGGTCCTCTCCGTCAAGGTCATGCGCTAGGTTAGCCCTTGGGGGCTGAGGCCTCTGGTCCACATCTGTGTGTGCTTCTCCCAGACAGCGGGCAGAGAAGTAGCTCTGATCGTAGGTCACAGGCTGGAGGAGAGGCTGAGGTCCACCTCACGGAGGAAGTGCTCTCTGCCTCGACCTCGACTGAAAACAGGTCTCAGAGATCGAGAATTCTCTTTGGCTCATGATTTGAGATGGTAAACATATACACCATTTGGGAGCAAACGTTGGTTCTGACACTTTCTAGATGAGCAATTTGGATGTGTAAATTAACGTTCCAGAGCATATCCTCCTTTCAAAAATAGAAACGATATTCTTATTTTGAGAGAATAGAAAGAAATATGGGATGTGAAAGGGTTTAGCTCATTACAGATGCTTAGTAGGTGCATCTCCTCACCTCTTCCCTCTGCCTGGAAGCTTGAGTCAGCCTAGACCTGAAGACACATTGCTCAGTTTTCAAGTTACTCAGGCATGTTCTCCAGGTCCTTGGAAGGGAAGCTTCAGAGCAGAACCAAGGCCCAGTCATGGTCTTCTTCCATCTGGACCTCAACAGTGACCAGAGACTCCAAGGGCCAGACTGGCCAGCCCAGGAACCTACCAGGTGCAGCTCATCCCCCTCGATCCACTGGGTCCAGCCGCGTCCCTCCTTCTCGCCCTTCTGCACACACTGGAGCTTGTCCCCGTCCCAGCTCACCGTGGTCTGCCAAGCAGAAAGCAGTCGTCAGTCCTGAGCCAGCAGCCCCTGGGAGCCGGAGGAGGGGGCAGCTCCCAGCCTTGATAATCAAGGATGTGCACCTGTCAATTTTATTATGGAAAATTCACAGCCTTCTACTCCCTGCTCACCACGTGCTCTTATTAAAGCGTGCAAATCAGTTTTAAAATTTATGGAAACCTTCATACAATTCATTTAAAAGGGTAATTAGGGAAGGAAAAAGTCATTGAGGTGGGGCTGTCATTGCAAGGGCTAAGAATGGTGCTGGGGGTTTTGGAGGATTCTGAGGCTGAGCACAGACCAGGTGTGCGCGGGGCGAGGGCTATTTCCTGCATCTTAGGGAACAGACTTCTCCAAGTACCCTCCCCATGCCCAGATATTGCACCTATTCATTCCTAGTCTCATCCTTGTCTAGGTCCTGCCACACCGAAAGCCCCACTCCTGGCCTCAGGGAGCTTTCCTTTACAGGGGAAGACTGACTTTAGAGAGAAACGACCTCCACAGGTACAAACAGCAGCCTGAGCTGCACCACACCCCCTGCACCCCACCTCCGAGTGCTCACATCTTCCCTGACAGGTGTATGCTGCCAGGTGCTGGCATGCTGGAAGGGAAGACAGAGGTGAGGAGGAGGCCCGGCCAGTGCCCTTGGAGACTGCAAGGGCCCACAAAAGGCTGAGAACTCGGAGGCGAGACAGTCCTGTCACTCCAGCTCGTCAGGAGTGGCTGGTCTAGACAGGGACCCGCGTGCGACCCGCGTGCCAAAGCTGGTCACAGAAGGCACAGCGGACAGCTCTCCTACTGGCAGCTGCCTTCCTCCTTCCCATCGGGCGAGTCCACGCATGAGCCCCGCCTCCCCGCTGTAGCACTTTAAACTCTGCTCCCCCGTAACTGTGTGGCTCTGGCAAGTCCGTCCCTTTCCTGGGTCCCTGTGTTCCCATCTGTCAACTGAAGTCATTAACACTAGAGGCTTTAGCTTTAGAGAACTAAGGGTTCTTGTGTTCTCTTCATGCTCAGCTGAGAGTCGGGGCAGTCAGCAATAGCCTGCCAAGGGCTCCAGAGGGAGGAAAATGTGAGAAATGGGTGTGGAGCAAGTGGGGTCACTCCCTCCGGGGCACCCCGCCCGCCTCCCTTCTGGGCTTGCTAATCACTACTGCCCTCTGCTGGTGGGATGAAACTGCACTAAGACAAACAGGGAGGCCAGGTGTGTCCCCCGCCTTTGCATAGCAGTAAGTCAGATCTCTGCTCCTGGAGCCTCTTTCCAGAGGGACATGGGACTCAAGAGGACTTGGGGGCAGTTCCTCTCCCTGGGACAGAGACTCATCTGGAGCACATGTGTAGCCCCAGGCCGGAGAGAAGGCCCTGCTTCAAGCCAGCACGTAATGTGGCAAATGCCCACTAAGACCTGCCGTGAGTAAGGGTTACTCACGCTCTGGTGCCCAGTCTCTGGGTGCTTCACCTGTGCCGAGCCTGTGAGGGAAGTGGGGACCGAGAAATTGGTCCTCAGCTTCAAGGAGCTCGTAAGAGCTGTTGGCTTCCTTAACAACAGATCTCAGGCTCCTGACTCAGAGGCACGAGAGAATTGCTCGTGCTCAGCTCTGATACACACAGCGTGGCCTCTTCTGGAAATCTTAGTCAACAAGTACGTTTATACCCTTTGTCCTGGAAAATGGAGAACAAGCCCCAGAAGAAAACAGTAATGAAAAGAACACACGTACTCTTGCTTCTGCAGAGATAATTGTGCCAACATGTCTGTCCAGTCTTTATCTGTACGTGTATATATATTTCTGTTTTTACAAAATCAGGACGGCACCATTTATGGCCCTGGAGCCTCGTTTCTTCATTCAACAGGGGCAATTTCCACTTCAACAAATATTCTCACGAGCATTATTTTAATTGTTACATAATCAGGAAATGGCTACGTAATTTGCAGGGCCCAGCACAAAATGGAAATAAGGGGCCCCTTGTTCAAACATGATTAAGAGTGTTAAGACGGTGAGCGGAGCATTAGGCAAAGCGAAGGACCGTCTGAGCGGGGCCCGGAGGGACTGCATGGGGTCACGTGCCCACGACGCTGTCCTTGGTTGTGTGTCTTCGTACATTCGTATTATTACTTAGATGGTTAGCTACTCTTGGGCGTTTAGGTTAATTATAAGTCGGTGCTACTGTCAATAAGACTTCCTTGTATACATAATTTTGGATTCATTGTTCCTTAGAATAAACAGGAGGAACTGTGGCATGAAAGAGTATTCATAGTAACATTGGTAAGTATTGCCCATTGAATCTCCAGGAAACTCACATCTGTTGAACTTCCAACTCCGGTGTCAGACGTTGGCCATGAAAAAGAGGCTCATTAATAGTAAAGCAGCAGGTTTTTGCTGCCAGGCTCCCATGTTACTTTTTCCAGGTCATTTGGCTTTTTTTTTTGTAGAATTACTTATTTAATTTTATTGTTATTTTAAAATTTGCTATAGGATACATGCACTTCTCAGAGAGAGAGAGAGAGAGAACAAGTCACCAGGTTCGGGACTCCAACCATGGTCAGCCACGTGGGAGTCCAGTGCCTTACCCACCACGCCATCTACTGGTCCCCATTTGGGATCTTTTTTTTCTTAATTTTATTTTTAATTATTTACATTTAATCACTTTGTGGGCTGCTGAAAAAACAAGGACATTATCCTAAGCCTCTGTGTAGCTCCTTGACAGATCAAGTCAGTCAACCACTATGGGGGTGAGTGCTGGGAGCTAAAGGGGAGCTCTTACAACTCCTGTCTGGGAAGAGAGCACCTCAGAGAAGCACAGAGACACACCCAGGCTGCTAGGGCCAGGGTGGTAGGTGCCGTGATCAGGAGCTGGGTAGCACAGGAGGGCTCCTGATTCCCACAGGGGTTCTACAGAGTGGGGAGGCATTCCAGGCAGAGTGAGTAAAGACCCCCTGGTGGTGGAGCCCGTGAGGGAGAACTGATGAGCGAGCCAGTGCTGTGGAAGCCTATCTTTGGGTTAAGGAGGGGGGAGGAATACAGAATAAGGAGGGATAAGGCTGGGGGCAGATGAGGACACAATGCCAGACCGAAACTTGGACTGTGCCCTGGAGCATTTTCAGGCCTCCCTTTACTGCCTGTCCCTTCACACAGCCCTATGGGTCTGACCTGCTGGGCATGATGTCCTCTGGCTTAAAGGGGCCTGAAGCTCAGTTGCAATTATACCAGGCTCCTGGTCCCTGTCCCCCTTCTACTAGACCTCCGTGCCCTGTATCAGGCTGACCTAGAATTGGCAGCAAAGAACATGTTCCTTGGCTCACTTAGAGCTGAGTCCTCTCTTACTGGCTGTGTGGGATGACTTTGAGCAGCTGGATGGACCTCTCTGAGCTGCAGTGCGCTCGACTACAAAAAAAGGCTAAATGACACCTACGTGGCAGACTGTCCCATGGGTAGCCCTCGGGTACCATTTGAGATTTATGCCCCCGTGAAGTCCCCTCCCACATGGCTTGGCTTGGCCATGTGACTTGTGTTGACCAATGGGACATTAGCAAACATGATGTAAGCCCTGTCTTCCTAAGCACTTGCTCACTTTGGGCTTGAATCTTTGGACTCCTCCCATTGTGAAACCCAGCTGCCCGGGGGGTCATTCTGCTAGAGAAAGGGCACCTGGAGAAGCCCTAGAGAACGAGAGAGGGAGAGACTGCTTCCAGGAGAGCTGACACACCTGAGCTTTTAGTGGAATACAGCACACGGAACTGAAGAACCGCCTGAGGAAGCCCCAGAACCATGAGACTATCCGGCTGACGTCTGAAACTATTAGGTTTTGGGGTGGTTTGTTACATGGCATTAGATAAACAGAACACCTACCTCCCTAAGTTGTTCTGAGAACTAAAGAAAATACACATAAATGTCCAGGGCTGGCATGAAAGAGATAACCACCATGACGCTCGGAGCTTAGATAAGGATCCACTTGTCAAAGCTGAACAATGATCTAGTTTTGAAAAAGAGTTGGAGCCCTGTGAGGCAGTGATGGACATGCTATTCCTCATGGCTAACCTGTTTGGAAGCTCCTTCTCCTGCCAGAAGACTCGTATCCAAGAGGAGCCTTGCGGGGGCCGCCTGTGGAGCCAGGACCCTGTGGGCGCTTTGGTGCCTGCTTCCCCTAAGCTGTAATCTTCGTTTGAGCAGAAGATCTATTTGCAGACTCCCCTCTGTTCGCTGTGACGACCCAGCTGTGTGATGTACTTCTCCCATCCCCACCTCATGTTCACTTTGGTACAACTGGATTTTTTTTTTTCCCCAGTTTGTGAGAATAAATCAGCCATTGCCTAGAGGATCAGATTTGTCATAAGAGCAGATAAGGAGGGTAGGGAGTCAGGGAGGATGGCAATAAACTTAAAAACAAATGAAAGGGGGATCAGCAGTTAGCATAATGGCTATGTCGCTGGACTCCCACGTAGTCGATTGTGGTTTGCATCCCTGGACCCGATGGCTTAAAACTGACGCCGGGCGCGTGTGCGTGCGTGCGTGCCCAAGATCCCGAGAGGAGAATGGAGGAGAAGGGGTTGTGGCGGGCCCATTCCCCTGGGGGGGTCATTTCTCGCTTTCTGTCTCTCTGTCTCTCTCTGTGAGGCAAGCGCATGCGCCGTATAGCAAAAACCTCTCCAAAACAAAAACAAAAACAAAAATCAACAACAACAAAACACAAATGAGAGGAAGAAGGAGATAGGTAATACTGGAAGGGGAATGGAGGACAAACAATGGTAGCTCACCTTCTTGCAACCTAAAATGTAACTTCTGATAGCAACATTCTCCAGGATCTAAGAGCCTCTTCCCTGGCCTCCCTATGAAGTCAGCAGCCCGCTGCTTCTGGTAGACCAGGCGCAGTGACCGGCTTGAGACAAGGATTCAGCCTCACCTGAATGCCAGATCTGAAAGGGTCTTTCAGAAGTCATTCAAGAGATCAGTAGATGGCGTGATGGTTATGTTGCTGGACTCCCACATGGCCACAGTTTGAGTCCTGGACCCGGAGGCTTGAAACTCACACTGGGCATGTGTGTGTGCTTGCCCTAAATTCTGAGAGGAGAACGAAGGAAAGGGGATTGTGGTATGGCCATTCCCCCTTGGGGGCGATTTCTCATTTGTTGTCTCTCTGGCGAGTACACACACCCTATAGCAAAAATCTCTCTAAAAATTAAAAAAAAAAATCATTCAATCCAGTGTCCTAGATTAATCCAATGAATTGGGTCTGATGGGGTATTTCAGGCAGGAAGGTGTTCCTGATGCTTTTCAAGTCAGGTGCCTGTGTGAGTGGGGTGGGCATGAGGACAGACCAAGGGGACAGGCAGTGCTGCTGGCCCCTGGCCCCACGGGCTCTGGGATGCCACTTATACCTGAAGGACGAGGGGAGGGGTGGCCACCTTTGACTCACCTCCTCACCATCGATTCTCACCCACACGACACTTGAAAATCCACAAATGGGCTGGAAGCCAGAGAGGCTGGTTGTCAAGCAAAGCCAGTCTAACTTTTCTATTAAAAACTAATAATAACCCCCATCACTTCGGCCTTGTCAGCAGCTTTTCCAGAGAGACATGCGCAAACAGATGAATGAAGACAGCCTTGCACCACGATGACAAGGCACTGTCACTTCAAAAGCCATTATCTGGCTCCTCTGACCACTTAGAAACTCCAGCTGGCACAGGAACATGGGCCTGTGACAAAGAAAGATCGGCTCCCGTGGGCGGCCTGGATGCGCGGGTCCCAGGGGTGCTGCAGGGCCCACGCGCTCCACTTGGATGCTTAGTGCTGGGAGTGACAGACAAACCCCACCAAATGGAGCCATTTCTTGGCAGCCACCTGGCATGACCTACAAATGGCGGGACTCTACTTGGCTGTCAAGAAACTTGTGACATTTTTTAAAGCTCCTGCATGCCCAAAACACCGCCGGGGATGATTGATCACTCAACTCCCTCCTCCTTGTCCACCCAATGAGAGCAGGCCCTCTGGTTATGGACCCTCCTCTGGAGAACGGAGACTTGAGTCTCATCATCTCTGGGGTTCCAGAGCCTGGTCATCAGAGGTGAGGCCTTGCGTGTGGCAGGATGGCCTACAGAAAGCCACAGCCAGGACTGGTCCAAGTCTGGCCCTGAGAACCACGCTCTTTAGACTTGGGAGTAAGACTTAAAAACCAGACAGTGGTGGGACCAGCAATTGGTGTAATGGCTATGTCTCTGGACTCTCATGTAGTCGACCGCAGTTTGAGTCCTGGACCCCGTGACTTAAACTCACGCCGGGCGCATGTGTGTGTGTGCGCAAGATCCCGAGAGGAGAATGGAGGAGAAGGGATTGCGGCGTGGCCATCCCCCCTGGGGGGTGATTTCTCGCTTTCTCTGTCTTGCTCTGTCTTTCTGGCAAGTGCATGTGCCCTATAGCAAAAACCTCTCCAAAAAAAAATTAATTAAAAAAACATAAAAACCAGACAGTGGGTAGATACTTCCTGTATGTAATATGAATTGCTAAAAGATGCAAATTGGCCTTTTCTCCTGGTGTTTGATATTAAAGTATGCATCTCCCTTTGTGGGTACACATGTTCCTGGAGCAATTAGAAGGTTTTCAGCCTCTGGTGCTTGTGTGAAATAAGCAATTGTGTGGGAAGGGCAGGGAAGGTGACAGAGCCCCTGTTGCATGCTGGGTGCTGCTCTGAGCGATGTTTCACTTCACCTTCCAGATTTGAGCTGGTAAAAATGAGGTTTAGGTCAGTCAGCCAGAGTCTAGGGAATGAGCCATCACTTGAACTCAGCTCTCTGTGGCTGAGAAGTCCATCGGCTGCCCAGAAGGCCGGGCTGGGAGCGTGGACAAGTAGTGGTTCTTTTGCTGGTCCATCCCTGGGGGGTGGCAAATATCTAAAATTTGCAAGGAGAAAAGCCAGTTTCACTCACAAATCAGATTAAAATGAAATGAATAAGGCCTTAAAATGTGAGTGAGTTGGGGCTGGCAGGTGGCATAGTGGTTAAGGGCGCTGGACTCCCACATAGCCGACCACAGTTTGAGTCCCGGACCTGGCAGCTTGCTTTCTCACTTTCTCTCTCTCTCTCACTCTGTCCCTCTCGGTCAAATTAAAATAAATGAAGTTAAATAAAATAGTTCTTTAAAAAAATGTGAGTAATTAGAGACACAAAAGCTGTAAAAGAAGCCACTACGAACCAGGAAAGCTACAACGAGGCCTACCTGGGCATGAAAGAATGCAGTCCTAACTTCGTAAAGAAGCTAACGGCAAATGATAACATGATTCTCAGGACAAACGAAATGAGAAAATGTGGAAACTAATCACCTCGACATGTACCTGCTTCTTCCCTTAATCATTCCAGAAAGTGTCCAAGTCAATAGGAACTGTCAGAGCACTCAAAGCCCCATGGAGGCCTAGGTTCTGGGTGGGGAAGTGGGAAAGGGGCAGGGGGTCGCAGGGCCCTGAGGAGTGGCACTTGCTCACTGCAGGGGGCTGAACACTCAGGGTGGCCCTCAGCCGGGCGGGACCCAACTCTGCCATCGGGCAGCTCGGCCTGGAAGGGAGGCAGACACGTAAACTGGCGACGACCCCACTGTGCCCTGTGTACAGCGGACGATGGCACCCAACCCCAGCTGAAAGGAAGGAAGGCTTCCTGATGGAAGTGGTGGTGCCACTGTCATGTCCCTGTCACCGTCACCATACCATGCGCTGAGTGCTCATTACATGCCGGGCAGGGTACTAAGCAATGTGTGGATGATCTCAAGTGGATTCCTGACCCCCTCCGGGAGCAGGTACACTTCTCTCCATTTTACACACTTAGAGACTGAGGCTTGAAGGTCGGCCAGCCACAGAGTGGGGAGATGAGAATTGACCCCAGAGCCCATGTGCTTGGCCGCTGTGTTCTGCAGTCTCCCATCTACACTGCCCTGAATGAGCCACGGGACTGGGCAGTGGGGTTCTGTGCAAGGGAACACTGTTCAGTGACCACAGGCCCCATGACTCCTGCACGCCCGCCGTGGGCTGCCAATACAGAAGTCAGAGGAAGGACCCTGTCATGGAGGGCTCGTAGACCGTCAGAGATGAGGACCAGATGACCTGGAATGCCAGCGGAGCAGCAAAGGCTGGACACACAGAAGTGTGGGGAGGAACCTTACCAGCCCATCAGGGGAGGCTTCCTGGGGGAGGTGAGGCTGAAAGTAATGCTTGAGCTGACACCACTAAAAACCTCCATGGGCATTAGGTTAATCATGGAGAGAGACGGAACAAGGGAGGCCCAGGTAAAAGAAGCAGCATGGACAGATGTGAGGGGGTTGTGAGCAGCAGAGGCTGCAAGGAGGAGGCGTCTAAACAGGCTTCCCCCAGCTGGACTCTCCGGCAGGAAGCCTCACGCTATACCTCCAACCCCAGATGACTCCAGGCACTCTTCTTCCTTACTGCACATTTCTGTGGCTCTAGCTGGCCGAACCCAGCGCTGTGAAAATCCAAATCTTGCTCATCTGGCCGGCAGTGTTGGCTCTGCCACCAGGGGCCAGTGCAAAGAGTCAGCCTATTAGCGGCTCCACCAGCACAGAGGGGTTGGGTTGGAGTGGGAGAACACACCTCAGAGCGAGGACATTCTGCCAGACTGCTCCCAGGGGCATCGGAGGCCTCATTCTCCCATGGGAGCCTCTGGTCTCTATTTGTTTTTCTTCCACAGCAAACAGAAATAAGCAGCTCCCATGAGACTGGAAGCGCTAGCCTAGTAAGAGAGGAGAGTGAAGGGTCAGGAGCTCCCACGAGATTGGAGAGCCAACCTAGTAAGAGAGGGGAGTGAAGGGTCAGGAGCTCTTGGTGGGGCGCTCCCTGGTGTCCGGGACCCTTTTGTTCACTGCAGGACACTAGACTGCACTTGGGGACGTGCACAGAATGGATGAACAAGGACAACATTCGGAGGGGTCCTCTGAGATTTTGCAGGCAATGAACACCTTTCGTTCCTTCAACCAGGTATCCCAATGCGGTTGCTTATTTTGCCGTAGTTAACCTTATAGCATCGGTGATAGGTTCTGAGTCTCTTAGGCACCTTGCCCAGGTGAGTCTGAGCCATAGGTTAAACGCCCTACTGACTGACCACGAGCCCACGCCTGCCCACTGCTTTCACACGAGCACCTTGCTGCCACAAATACTACAGCCATCGAATAACACCTGTAGGCTGCAGGCCTAGGACTGGCCCAGCCATGCCACAGTGGCTCGTGTGCTTAAAGCTGGGCATCTAGGGCGGACCCAATGACAACCTTAGATAGAGGCAGGCCTGAGCGCCAATCCATTCCCATATTTTCTTTTTCTCTTTCTTTTCTTTTTTCTTTTTTTTTTAAAAAGAGGTTTTTGCCTTAAGATACATGCACTAGTTGGAAAGAAGGAGACAGTGGGAGGGAAAGTGAGAAGTCACCCCCTGGGGGGATGGCTACACCACAATCCTTCTCCTTCATCTTCCTCATGGGATCTTGGGCAGGCACGCATATGTGCCTGGCATGATTTTTAAGCCACTGGGTCTGGGACTCGAACTGCGGTCAGTTCGAACTGGACTCGAATTGGACTCCCACGTGCCACATAACTGCTGGCCACATTTCATATTTTCTAGCTGGGTGACCCTGAACAATTACTCCACCTCTGGGGGCCTCCACTTCACAGTCTGCAAAATGGGGCTAGTGAGTCCTGCCACAGAGCAGAGCTGTCAGGATGGAATCACACAGGGTTTGCAGGGACCCACTTTAGTGCAGGACACATAAAGTACTTGGTGAAGGGGCCAGTAGGTGGCATGGCGGTTTGGGCGCTGGACTCCCAAATGGCCAACCGTGGTTCAAGTCCTAAATCTGGAGCCTTGCTTCCTCATGTTTCTTCTCTCTCTGTGCACGTGCCCTTGCAGCTAACTGAGGAATAACGCGAATTATACGTAAAATTAAATAAGCAATTCTTTAAAAAAAAATAATTCTTGCTGAGCAGTAGTCCCCTTGTTCTTGTGCCTTTCCAGCCTACTCTCTGGAACAGGTGAGGCGCAGAAGCCAGTCTTCACTCTCAGAACCGGCCAGCCCCTCTCTGGGTGGCAGGTCTCCTTCGCACATGATCTGTCTTCTGGAGGCCTCAGTTCACAGGGCAAGAGGATTAATAACTGCTCATAATGGAGCAATCACGCTGCAGGCTTTCCCATGCACGGTGCGTGCGATCCTCAGGAAGCAGGAATCCCTTACGTGATAATGACCCTTGTTTCACAGACAAGTGAAGGCACAGACCGATGAAGTGACTTGCCCTAGACCACCCAGTTTATAAGGGCAGAGATGAGACTCCACACATGATGGTCTGCGCCGTTGTCTGGCTACGGTGTGACGCAGTCAGCCTGCCAGGCTTCTGCCTAGGAGGGAGAGAACACGGAAATACAGGGGGCCAGGCGCAGCTGCCTCCAGCCCTTGAGGTTGGGGTTCTCAGCCAGCAATGAGGCTTCCACTCTTAGGAAGAAGGAGGTGCACCCCAGACCTCACTCCCCTGCGACTGCTGGTTCCACCCCGCAACACCACTACCTCGTGGGCAGATGCTGCGTTTCCCGTTTCCAAAGCTTCACAGAGCTCTGACCCGAACAAGGGCTACATCCCTCCTTGGCAACAATCCCAGTCAGGCTGCCTGGAATCAAACCCTAGCTCCATCAGCTACTCAGTCCTGGACAAGTCAGAGGTCTTTTTGTTTCCTATTCTTCATATAAAACATATAAAAAAAATTGGCACGTTCATCATAACATTGTTGTGTGGATTAAAATAATAATAATAATAATAATAATAATATTAATAACGCATGGAAAGTGCTTCGAAGGCGTTCCGGCCTAGGAGAGATACCTGACGAGCTAGCTATTGTGAAATGGGAGTGGATCACGTTTATACTGTTGGAGTTCTGCTATTTCCACCTAGCGCTTACTTAGCAAACACGTTGGACCATGGTATGGTGGCACTAAAGGAGGTACGAAGTGTGGTCCTGCTGCCTGGAATCTCAGACACATTAAGGAGCTCTGCTCATTAACAAATGTCACAGGCGCCCCAGGAGCTGCGGCTGCAGAGACCCTAAGGCGAGAGGACAGCAGAGCAATGGGAGATCAGGACAGGATCAACGCCGCAGCAAAGCCTGGGCTGAGGCTTGACCAGTGGGTAATTGTCCTCCCAGGGGAAGAGGCAAGAAGAATGAGAGGAAAGATGCCAAGGACAGCAGTGAGGACACCTACGAATGGTGGGCAGGGCCCAGCACATGGTGCGAGGTAAGGAATGGGGCTGGGGAGACCAGCAGGGCCTCGTCCTGAAGAGCCCAGGTGCTGTCTGGCCTTTATCTGTATGAGGTCGGGGGCCCTAGGGACTTCGAGCTAGAGAGTAGCATGATCAGATTCCCTTTTTAAGATGTGAAGGAGAGGCTAAAGTGTTGAGGAAGGTTAAAAGGGGGGTACTAGCAGATGGCATAACGGTTACATTGCTGGACTGCCATATGGCTGAACATAGTTCGAGTCCTGGACCAGGTGGCTTGAAACTCATATTGGGCATGTTTGTGTGTGTGTGTGTGCATGCCCAAAATCCTGAGAAAAGAATGGAGAAGGGATTGTGGCATGACCTTCCCTCTGGGGGGGGGGGTGATTTCTTGCTTCCTGTCTCTGTTTCTCTGGCAAGCACATGCCACATGCATCCTATAGAAAAATCTCTCTAAAAAAAAAAAAAAAAGGATGATGAAAAGGACAAGGGGCATCGATATGAAAATGTTGCAATAATTAAATGAAATAACTCAAGGGAAACGCTGAGCCTGGCACGAATTAAACACAGGAGACGGTCATTGTTACTGTGCTTGTCCTTAGAGGCTAGAGAAGTTCAGGGCGGTGGGGACAGGGAAAAGAGGAGAGAAGCATTAAAGAGCAGAACCTATGGAACTTGTTGACTGCCCATAAAGGCTTTTCATTAACTGTGCTAGCGGTCACTTGCATGGGTACATAGTGGTTTTATAGAATTAAAAAGCCGCAGTCTTTCTCACCACCTTCCATTATGTGGCACTTAGAAACTCCAGTGGGAGGAGGGCAATTCCATACAGCACACAGAGTCAGGAGTCAGAGACAGCTGGAGTCAGATCCCGTCTATGGTTAACCAGTGCCACCCTGGGCAGGACCTTGGGCTCCCTCTCTGTCAGAGGGGAGAGTATCACCTCTCCAGGATGGCTGGAGGATTAAGTAGATATCCATACAAAGTTCTGGGGCAGGACTTGTCACATCAAAGTCCTTGGAGGGTGGGTATACGGAGGGCAGCTACGCTGACTGTCACCAACAATTAGTATCACAGCCCTGCAAACAAATACCTTTGTGCACAGACATCGTTTTTTGTTTCTTTTGAATGATTTTTTTCTGGACTCTAATCCTGTAAGTGGGATGTCTGAGTCAAAGGGTAAAATAATTTTCTGACTCATGGCACATCGTTAGGCAGGTTCTTGTTTATTTCATTTCTGAGTGTAGGGCAGTTCCATGGCAAAGCTGGCAGAGGCGGCTTTGGAGCCTGGGCTCTTGGCCATCCCTCCCTTCACACCTATCTTGTATTGTTCTTCCCCAGAGCACTCCTGAGCTGCCCCTGGACTCTCAGGTCCAGAAAGAAAGAGAAGATAGAGAAGGGAGGGTGGAAAGAGGAAGGAAAGAAGAGAAGAAAGGGATGGAGAGAGGGAGGGACTCATTTCTACCCTGTATTAAAGCTAGTTAGCACTCTGGTTTTTCATATTAAACAAAATACCTGCAACAGTCTTAGGCTGTTTAACTAGAGTAGATGCAGTATGATGGTGGAATTTCGGACAGGTTATGTATACCTGGGGTTCCTTTTGGAGGACGGGGGGCAGTGTGTGCGTGCGTGTGTACACGAGCTGGCACGGCACTTTTATTTTATTTTATTTTTTTGCTATAGGGCGAGTGCACTCGCCAGAAAGACAGATAAATCACCCCCCAGAGGGGATGGCCATGCAGCAATCCCTTCTCCTCCATTCTCCTCTTGGGATCCTGGGCACGCACACACACGTGCCTGTTGTGAGTTTAAGCCACTGGGTCCGGGACTCGAACTGCAGTAGGCTACATGGGAATTCAGCAACATGGCCATTATGCTAACTGCCGGTCCCGTGGCACAGCATATTTTATACAGCAGACAGCGGCACGCACGTCCCAGGGAGGGAGCTCTTGTGCACTGGCCAGTCTCTCAGGGGTAGGGTGTTGTCAATCAACTCCAAGTCAAATATACAAAGAAATCCCTGAGTTCACGTGCTACGTCTGCAGGGGGACCAGGCTGAAGAGACTGGTTTCCAGGTCTGACGAGCCATGGCGGGTGTGCTGTCCAGGAAAAGCTTAAGCCATTTCAACCCCCTCTCCCAACAAAGGGGACTCCAGCAGCTGTCAACAGCAAGTCCTATCTGGAGGTCAGGGTGCTGCCCACCCATTCACCTCCTCTAGTTCCTGGCCCTTTAGAACAGGGGAGTCAGGCTGTGAGGGCCCAGCAGTCCTCAGTGGCTGGGAGGTAGACCAGCATACAACAGGCCCCACCCACACAGAGTGGTTTCAGCTGCTGCTCAAATCCATTGACTCGGTATTTCAGAGGAGGGTGCAGGGCTGAAGGTGAAGCCCTGACTGCCCCCAACATTTCCCAGCTTTCCACAGGATACTCCCTTCCCCCTTCCAGCCCACACACCAACCTCCAGAGTTGGGCCTAGGAAGACGGGAGACTGCAGAGGCCTAGCTCCAGGCACCAACAGCCGCTCCTCCCTACCCCCGCAGAATCCTACACAGATTAGTCAGAAACAAAACAGCCCAACCCTTACAGCCCTTTGGAGGTTAACAAAAGAATAATTTTTTTTTTTTTTTTTTAAGAGAGAGATTCTTGCTATAGGGCGCATGTGCTTGCTGGAGAGACAGAGACAGAAAGTGAGAAATCACCCGCCAGTGGGGATGGCCAATCCATTCTCCTCTGGGGATTCTGGGCACACATGCACATACGCTCAGCATGAATTTTAAGCCACTGGGTCCAGGACTCGAACCATGGTCGAATACGTGGGAGTCCAGCAACGTCACTATTAGACTAACTGCTGGTTGGTCCCAACTAAAGAATAATGTTCCAACTCTTGCTGAGCATTCACTACATGCAGGTACCAGGTAACAGCTTAGCATGAACATTGGCCTTTTTCTAACGTATCAACCACCCAAAATACTTTTCTAGAGCCTTATCATGTTGCCATTGACATACGGAGTTTATGCCCCCTCCCCTCGAAGAGGGGCAGGTCTTTGTGACTCCTTTGACGAACAAAACATGGCAGAGCTGTTGCTGTCTCACTACAGAAGCTCGGTAACTCATCAAAATGCCTTATTTTCTTGAGACTCTGAATCTTGGAATCTAGCAGCCATGCCATAAGCAAGTTCAAGCAGCTGGTAGAGAGTGAGTGTGAATGAGCCATTTGGAAAGTGGATTCCCCGGCTCTCAGGTGACAGGGCATGCAGCAGAGATTAACTATCTCCTCTGAGTCCTGCCCAAATTACAGATTCGAGAACAAAATAAATGGTGGTGTTGCTTTTTAAAAATATTTTTCTTCTTTTTAAAGAATTATTTATTTAATTTTGTTTATGATTATTATATTTTAATTTGACCAGAAAGAGAAAAAGAGAGAGAGGGAATGTGAGAGAGCAAGCCACCAGATCCGGTACTAAGTTTTAGAGTGGTTACACAGCAGTAGAGAACTAAAGTAATTCATCGTCATATTAATTCTCTCGACAACCTTTTTGAGAGGGATAAAGTGCCTTTGTCAAGGAAACACAGCTAGAAGGCAGAACTAGGATTCAAATCCAGGTCCATCTCAAAGCCAGAGTTATTCATTGCTCTGTCAAACCCCACCCTTGCCCAGCTATACACACGTACTATCAGTATCACTTAACTCAGATCCTCAGTAGAAAATGTCATGGGCTGCTACCAGATAGGTGTCCCCAGGCAGCACCGCCCTCCAGGGACAGGGGTGCAACTCTCCACTCTCATTCGATCCCAGAACCAGCACCCTTTAACCACAGCATAGCCTTGATACACTGAATCATGAGAACATCACGGGAACCCAGGCATGGGCCAGTCCCTTTCCTCATTTTCCTTTCTTAGAAGCCATCTAAAGCACAGTCCTTGAACTGACATCAGTAACATCCGGGACCTTACAAAACAGCAAGTTCTTGGGCCCCACCTCAGACATCAGAATCCAGAGACTCTCGTGTAGGGCATGTGGGAATTTGAAGACTATACTGCTCAAACTATTTATGTGGGTCTTAACCCACGATCTCTGGAGTCTGAACGCCTTAGGATGTTTTCAAATGCAAGTGACAGGAAGTCAGTTCAACTACAAAGACACTGCAAAAAGTTTGGGGGAAAATGGAATGAGTTTATTTTGCTGCAGTTTTTTTTTTTAATCCATAAACCTTTCCCCCCGACACACAATATGCATTTTCCACAAACTTTTTGAAGGCCCCCATCCCCCTTCATAGTTTAAGGGGAAAGAAAGGGTCTGTATAGGTAAAAGTACCTGGGAAGTCTAAGGGATGAGTGTCCGGAGCGCCAACAACCTCCGACGTTACAACCCCGTACTTTTCCTTTCTCTACCGGCCTTACCTTTTTTTGTTCTTTTGTTCCATCTGTGGGATTCATGCATGTACCATAAAAGGTGGGGCTGGAGGGGATGACCTCTGATAACCCCAAGTTTACCTCATACGAGCTATCAACCTTCAGAAAAACAGAACTCACCTCTCTACCAGGGTCCCTAAATTAAGTTCCAGGAAAAGCTGTGATTGGTGGGACCAGCAGTTGGTATTGTAATGGTTATGTCACTGGACTCCCATGTGGTTGACCATGGGAGTTCAAGTCCCGGACCCGGTGGCTTAAACTCATGCCGGGTGCGTGTGTGTGCATGCATGCCCAAGATCCTAAGAGGAGAATGGAGGTGAAGGGATTGCGGTGTGGCCTTCCCCATGGGGGGTGATTTATTGCTTTCTGGCAAGCGCATGCACCCTATAGCAAAAACCTCTCCAAAAAGAAAAGGAAAGGAAAGAAAGAAAAGAAGAAAAGAAAGGAAAAGAAAGTAAAAGGAAAGAAAGCTGTGACTGGTTCAGCTAAAGTGGCAGGCCATGGGGCATGTGTCACTCTGGCGAAAAAAGAACTCATCCCAGGACAATGTGCTGAGATTTGCAAATCCTCCAGGAATTATAAGGTGAGTAGGGAAAATGCTCACTGAGAAAGGGAGTGCTTCCTTGCTGAGCAGGGGAGCAATGCCAGGGAGAAACACAAACAGCTGTAACTCACCCAGTGAACACCTGGCCCTTGTGAGTGATTGATTCTGCCTTGCTTTTCGCTCTGGAGTATCAGAAGAGGCCCTTTCCGGTACACAGCACTGTGACTTCACAAGACCCTGCACCCCCTGTAAGAGCTGTGGTCCTGAGAATTTATCTCCTAAGACAGGCAGAGAGGCCATCATGCTGGCCACTGTGCAGGTGTGGAAGCAGGGGCAGCGTGTCTGACTACTTAGGGTCACCCTGTCAGTTATCAGAGAAGGATCCAGAATCAAGTATTCTGACTCTGATACCAGCTGTCCTTTTCATCCTAGGCCTTGTCTGTGTTTACCTCAGGTTGGGATAAAGCTTGAAATAAGGAACTGGTTCCTAACAGACAAGTTAGAATCCTTCCCCTGCCACCTGCTAGCTAAGCAGTGGGGAACTTTGGGCTAAAAAGGGTCTTGGTCTCCCTGAGCCTCAGAGCCTCACCTGTGAAGTGGTTAGACTGATACTTAGAGAAAAGCACTTGTGGGTCCAGGAGATGGCATATGGCTATGTCGCTGGACTCCCACATAGTTGACTGTGGTTCGAGTCCTGCACCTGGTGGCTTAAAACTCACACTGGGCGCGTGTGCATGCATGCACAAAATCCTGAGAGGAGAATGCAGGAGAAAGGATTGCGGCGTGGCCATCCCCCCAGGGGGTGATTTCTCACTTCTGTCTCTCTGTTAACAGCACTCAGAATGGGGACCAAAGGAGGAAAACAGTGCTAATGACACTTGGATCCGGAGTGGCACTTAGTAAAGATTTATTCCATGTTATTTTCCTTTGATCCTTCCTAACAAAAACCAAAACCTAACAAACCAGTGTGATTTTTTAAAAAGCTACTTTGTGAATTTTATTTGGACTGCTTTAATTCTTCTTTTTGTAATCCTCAAAAGCATGCTCCTGACCCTGATTTCAAAGGTCGGAGAACTTTAGCTAAGACATGAAAGAAAGCCTGTGTTTCCATCTTGGCAAGGACCCAGCTGATCCAGGCTGGGGCAGCTCTCCGAAGGTTCCCCCAGTCCAATGGATTCTCAAGCTCTGAAGCCCAGGGATTGAATTGCACCACTGGCATTGTACTTTTAAAAAAAAAGAACCAAAAAATCTATTTAATGGGTCAAGAATAGGATCAGAAAGCTGGCAAGAGTTTGAAGTATTAACAGTGGTTGGGTCAATTTCATGTTTTACTATAGATAGTTAGACAGATGGATGGATGGGTGAACAAATAGACATTCAGTCAGCTGTCAAGGAAGGGAGGGAAGGAAACATAGTACAAAAAGAATTTGGAAAATCTCGGAGGGTTAATAAGGAAAAATGACTAAGAAATATCATTGAGTGAAAAAACTATGTACAGAGAAGTAACTATTTTTCCTTCCTTCCTTTTCTTCTTTTTCCTTTCTTCTCCTGTCAGCTCTAGGGAGAGGTGCTGTCCATATGACCAGTCAGTAAATAGCTTACATATTTGAGGAAGATTTCTGGACACACTCACCAGAAAACTAACAGTGATAACCTCTGAGGAGTTGGAAAAGGGCCAAGTGGGAAAGGGGCCTTTTCCTTTTCGCTCTATACACTCTTGTGCTATTTGAATTTTTTCCTTTCATAATAAAAACAAAGAAAGTGACAGCAGGGCGGAAGGCTGAAGCAGGAGGCAGGCCCTGTGGAAGGGTCATCCTAAGTTCAAAGCTGGATATGAAGGAGAGGCCCAGCCAGGGGAGGAGGCGCCAGGCCCCTGAGTGAACAAAGCTTCCTCCTCCAGGGAAAACCTCACCATGATGGGATGACAAATAGCTCTTCTCCTGCCACCCTGCAGAGCTCATGGCTGTGAGTCCCGGCTGAGGCTGCCACTCCGAGGGGAGCTGGGGATAAAGGACTGCATCATTCCGAGGGACTCCCTTGTTAAGAGCAGGGAGCACTATTTGAGTTGAAGAACACCATCCTTTCTCACGATCCTCATCCTGCCAAAGCCCACATGCGCTACATTCAACACATGATGTTGTTTCTAACTGGGCCTGATACTGGCTTTTTTCTGAGCAAAGGCACGCAGGAAGCAATGGAGAAAAGCCCTGTGTCCGTTCAGCCAAGCCCAGCCTTGATACATGTCCACTAAAATGATAGCTCCCGCTGCTCATGGGTCACAGGAAGTCTAAACAGACGGAAAATGTGAGCGGAATGATCCAGGGCCACGCAGATCTGAATCCCTCCACCTCTCAGACTGCGAGAGACGGGGGAGCCATTTCAAGTGGTTGTGGACATGGATGGCAATGTCCACAGGGCCCAGACCAGCGACACCAGGCCCTCTGCAGCTGGTTATAGTTCTCGCCGTTGTTACGGGGAGACGCAGGTACAGAGACGCTTCTTCACCACAGAGTGGTGGTTCTCGAGCTTTGTTTCCACCAGAACCACCTGGAGGGCTTACCGAAACACAGACTGTGGGACCTACTCCCAGGGCTTGGGGCTCAGTAGGCCAGAGGTGTGGCCAGAGAATTTGTACTTCACAGAAGTCCCCCGGGCTGCTGCTGTGACTGCTGTGGGACCCACGGCTGGAAGGGAACCCACAGCGCAAACTATGACAAATGCCATTTGACCCTCGACTTTAGGTAACAGGGTGGGATGAAGATTGGCAAAGTGGACAGCCTCTCGGGAATAAACACAGGGGTGCCTGGTGTTTCTTCATGCTTGTGTGTGTGTGTGTGTGTGTGTGTGTTTGGGTAAGAACAGCCTTGAATTTTCCTATGAAATCTTACCGTCTCGGGCAGTCACTGGCAACTGACTCTGAAATTTTTCAAACTTGGTGCAGGCCAAACAAAACACATGTGCAGGCCGGATTTCACCCTCTGGCTGCTGGTCTGGAATACAGATAAGGTTCCCATGGAGAGGAGGCAGGATCACAGACCTCCGAGCTGGCCTCTGGGCCTTTGGGAAGGGCCGGCTGCCTGGCCGTGTCTCTGCACCAGGGCTCGCTGTGGCCTGTCGGGGTTGCTTCCTGTCGGGGTTGCTTCTAGGCTGCTCTCAGGTCCTCAGCATTCTCCTCCCCTCCACCCCTGCCCCACCTTTCACGGTCCAGCTACAGCAATGCCTTTGCAGACGGCACCACTCTCTCTCCCCCACCCCCCCAACAGGCCTTTTCTGACCTCTGGACCTTTGTGCCTGTGGTTCCTTCTGGAACACTCTCAGCCCTTTCTCCACATTTGCCCTAATTCTTACTTGTCTTTCATGACCTCACTCAGCTATCACTTCCTCCAGGACCTTTCCTGACCACTGCTCCCACCCCTAGCTCTGTGCTCCTCAGCCCACTGTGTTCCCATCATGCACTGGGCTGTAATCGCCCAAAGAAGTGTTGTCTTCTCCCTTGGCCTGAGCACCCTAGAGGCCTTGCATGTCTTAGAGACCCCAGGGTTGAGCCCGGTGCCTGGTGTGGGACAGCTCTGAAACGTCCTTTACTAAATGCTTTGGCCGTGGCCTTTCCCTCATCCTCTTTCTATTTGCCTGGCTGCTCCCTGCCTGTCCTTCGAACCACAGCTCAGATTTTGCATCCTGTGGGGAGGGAGTCCTCCTCTGCCCCCATCAGCACATGTCACACTGCAGTGCGCCTCGCTGCTCCGGCCTGCCTCCCTCACGACTGAGCTCTGTGGGAGCAGGAGTCATGTGCGATCCATCTCACTGACACACAGGTGGCAAAGACAGAGTAAGCACCAGGAGATGCTGGTAGTACCTGGAGAGGAACAGAAGAATACATGATCCCAGGTGAGAATGAGACTCCTGCAATGTGCTGGGACCAAACTCCTCCAGGCCACTGCCCTGCGATGACCTGGCGGGGCCCAAACATGGAGCACAAGGGGCAGTGGTGAAACTTCTCTGCAGCTCTCACCTCGCCCAGGACCCCAGGGACCCTCAGGGACCTCAGCCAGAGTGACTTGAGCAGCTCTCCTTCCTTACCCTCTGGCTCGACGACCGCTACAGTTTGATCCTTAGCTCTGCTTTCATGGTGGTGCAAAGCTCAACACCATCTAGCCAGGTAGCCTAGAGAGACCACTGCTCTGCTCAGGAGGTCGAGGGCAGGCCTGAGAAGAGCAAAGCAGAGGGGCTGTCCCCTCCCGACAGCTGATGACAGGGTGGGTAAGTGACTGTCTTCTGGGGAGTGGGTTTCCCTGAGCCCTGGGGCAGGTACCACGAGTCTAGCTCAGTTTCATCTAGTTTCCCCAGCTGCCTGGCTCCCTGGTATATTTCCCGACTGTAGACCCGATTCTGGATTGAGAAGAGAAGGTGGCCATTGCCCCTTCCTTTGGGTCCCAAGCACTCCCTTCCACCCTTTCTTTCTCTCACAATTACATGCAGAAGTCGCCTCCTCCAGAAACCCTTTCAGGGTCCCCTCCTCCCAGCCCATGCTTCCCTTTGCCAGCTCTGAGCACACCATGCAATAACTGTGGGTGGGTTCCTGGGCACAGGCCTGTGACTTGCTGTCCTGTCCTGGGCCTGCTGTGCTGGTCAACCTGGCAGGGAAGCATGATTTGTGGTGCAGGGGTTAACCCAGATCTTGTCTCTGTCACTCACAGAACCTCCCCAAGGTCACGTTGCAAAACTCCTGGGGTGAGATGAAGAAGTGAGTTCATATAAAGCTGGAGTAGCACCTGGCCAATGGTAAGCACTTGATGAGTATTTGCTAGAATTACGGGGCGATCAATAAATGTTTCATGCATTCATGGGTGAGGGAGGCAGGGGAAGTAGTGACAATCCCAGCCAAGTACAAGCCAGCACATGCCTGAGTTGCAGTAACCCAAATAAAGACATGTTTGAGGTGTTCTGTGAGTACCCCAAGAGCGAGCTGGGGACGAGGATTGTTCTTACAGAGCAGGGTTTCAAGCAGTGCCCAGGAAGCGAGTCTAGGGCAGAGGGAAGGGCAGACCCTGTCTGGAGGTCTCCTCTCCCATTGTGAGCCTCTCCCAGCAGATTAAAAGGCCTTGAGACTTGTAAAAGCTCAACGTGACATTTCC
>NW_006160088.1:1898333-1900437 GCF_000334495.1 Tupaia belangeri chinensis | reverse complement strand
CCTACAACAATAGTATTTCTTCCCACTAATGGCCCCTTCAAGGACACTCCCTGCTGACTACCCCGTCTCCATTATTCCAAACAACAGATACCAGTCCTGACAGCCTACAGATGAATAAACAAGGTGGGGGCGAGTCCTCCAGGCCTGGGCTCCTGGTTCCCACACAGAGGCAAAACCACAGTCCTAACAAACTTCAGCTATCTTGTTTCCGCAAAGCTGCCAACAAAGGAGCCTGGCAGAGAGGGCCTGCAGGCTTTTGCCTCAGCAGACCTAGGGTTCTAGTCCCATTTCTTGCAAATCTCATCCCACGCTGAGCCTCGGTCACTGAGCCTCGGTCACCACATCATGTGGGGTGACTAAGCCCTCCCCCACTGGGCTGTTGGGCCCTGGTGCAAACCCACCCCAACAATGCAGGGCACACAAGGGCTGATGTAAAGACTTGGTAAATGGCCAGGGTGGGTGTGGAGGACCCTGTCAATCAACAAGGGGCCACTAAGGCCACTCTGGACCCAAGACTAGGAAAGGGACAGCAGGAGCACTCTGGCCTCCCGGCAACCTGAAAATATTGCTGGAGGCCTGGGTTGCCCTTGTGGAGCCTGCTAATTGGGGTCTCTGGGTCACCAGCTTCCCAGCCTTGGAGGAGGAGAGGCTCCCCCTCCCCCAACCTTCCTTGTTCTCCCCCTCCTTCCTCTGACTAGGCTGCTGGGGACTGGCCTGCCCTGTAGGTGTTGCAAGGCTCAAAGGAAACTCAGTGGGCATGAGTGATGGGGGTTAGGGAAGGAGGAAGACGTCCAGGAGCCAAAGCCCACTTGGGTCCTGATGGGCAGGTCAGAGGGCTGCAGTAGAGATCCATCTGCCTCCAGCTCCTTAGAGTGACTTCGGCTAGGTCTTCCCAGAGGGTTACATGTCAAAGGGGTTCCCTGTATTGCCTCTTTCTTCCCTTCCTTCTTCACCAGCCACCAGCCCACCATCAACCCACTTCCTTAGAACTCCAGCCCAGACCCTCGGAGCCATGCTACCAAGAGCTGCACGTGTTACTTCAACTCTTTGACTGTTGCTTCATCTGGGAACCGGGCGTCCCAGGCTGCCCCAGAGGCTGGGTGAGTCGTGGTGAAGTCATGTATAGGCAGCTGGCCGAATGCCTGGACACCTAGAAACTCACACCACAGCCTCCTGAACTCCTGTCGTCAGGTTTGGATGGGGTGGGGGATTCGAGTGGGCGATGCTTACTCTGAGAACCAGGGTGGGAAGGTCCTGGTCCCTTTAAACACGAGGGCCCTCGCGCCCCTCTCCAAAGAGCAAGCCCAGCCCTTGGTCAGGCGGTGGGGCAGAGGAACCGGCGCCGGATGCTCACCATGCACTTGCGATCATCGATGCCCGTCAGATCCTCCTCGAACTCCTTGCCCACCTCGAAGTCCATGATGTAGTTCCGAAAAGTGCTCAGCGTGCGGATGATCATGTGGTCGCCCTCCTGCACGATCTCTTTGTCTGGCTTGAGTAAGTTGGCGATTTTGCGCAAGGCCACATTGACATCTGCAGGGGTGCGGGGGCAGGGAGGGGCAAAGCATTGGCAGGAAAACTCAGAGAGTTCCGTCCCCAGGGGAGCGAGGCCCCAGGAGCTAGCTCTGCTCGGGAACAGTAAGGGGTTCTCCTTGGGCTCTGGCGCCGTCGCCGCGCGCAAACTGTACTTTATTTTGACAACAAAGTTTTCTGTCCTGTGGTTTGTTTCAGAACAAAAAACGAGCACACCAAGCCCAGCTTTACTAATGAAATTACACGCCCAGAAGCACCCAGCAGACGTTTGCCATAAATGAGCCCTAACAGCCCCGGATCGTCCAGTTCGCAGCCTGCTGGCCGCCCTGGAGCATGGCCCAGGACCGCGTTCCGGGCGCCCAGGCGGAGGCAGGCGGGCGGCGGCTCGGGAGGACCCGGAGCTGGGCGCGGGGGCAGAGCGCGGCGGCCGCGGCTTACCGAGCGCACGCAGGTACTCCTCGAAATTGTCGTTGGCCAGCATCTTCCAGTACCCGGTGAAGTCGACTGGCATTTCGGGGAGTGTCTGGGGTTGGTCAGTCACGGACCGGCGGGACTGGCTAGAGGCTCTGCC
>NW_006160088.1:1893152-1898274 GCF_000334495.1 Tupaia belangeri chinensis | reverse complement strand
GGGCGGCGACAGCTGGATTCCAATCACGCGCAAAGCCCGCAAGGAGGATCCATTGTAGCGGTCGCTCCTCCCCTCTCGGCAAGGGCGGGCGCAGGGGCGGGGGCTCTGCAGGGCCAGGTCGATCCCAGGCCCGGGGCTACTTTCCGTGAGACCTTCAGGAGCTGCCCTGTGCAGGAGAAGGTGGCGGCAGGGGTGCGTGCGTGCGTGTGTGCATGTGTGTGTGTGTGTGTGTGTGTGTGTGTGTGTGTGTGTGTTGGGGGGGTGAGTTACTGGCCAACTCTTTGATTCCTGAAGGATTCTTTCTAGCCCCATGGACTCTCACACTCTAAGGGCACTGGAGGGTTGGGGAAAAAAGGCCTTTGTCCCAAAGCCCTGCGCTGGTGGCCAGCGGGGTCTGGGGGGCTGCCAGGGTCTGAGAAAGTCAGGTAAGAACAATGGGGCCCTCTCCACATCTCTCCCCCCAAAGCAAAATCGATGTTATTTGACGCTCATATGGCGACACAAGCCCTCTGGGAACGGTGATTCCGATCCGGGTCAGCCTGAGACCCAGGGCCTCCTGTAAACGTGAGCGGTCACCACTACACCGGTTACCCCGGCCCTTCGCCTCAGGGCGGCACCGTCCTGCACCGTGTTCTGCTCCCCCGGCTCTCTTTCATGTGTCAGGGAGACCTCGTCCTGTCTGTCCGCCCATTCTTCTGTCAGGTGTTTCACTTCCTACCCAGTGGCACCCTGCTGACAGACGCTGACCTTGTTTCTGGCCCCTCACCGTGGGGACCCTCTGCCGCGAAGATCTGTGATCACATCTCATTTGCAGCCTGTGTGGGAATGTCATAGCGCTTTGAAACGGCTGTCTTTGCCACCAAGGAGATGACATAATCACACAGGTTGACTTTTTGACCCTCTATTAAAGACTAAATACCTCTTTTAAATTGCCTTTTGCACCCCCCCCCACCTCCACCCCAGGGCTCCTGTCAGGCCTCACAGGGCATTTGGCTGAATTAGAAAGAGGCCCCTCCTCCTTGGGGTACAGGCAGGGCAGCTTCATGTCAGAGCGTGGCTTGGATTTCAGCCCCTCTCAGCCTCTTGCTCTGCACCAGGGTTTCTCAGGCTTGGCAGGATTGATGTTGGGATCTTTGTTGTGGCCAGGGGCGGGGGGGCTGTCCTTAGGGATGGTAAAGGTTTTAGTGACTCCTTTGGCTTCTATCCAGGGGATCCAAGTGGCACTCCCCGGAGAGGTCTCCAGATGTTGTAAAATGACTCCAGGGAATGAGGGAGCAACCTTTCCCCAGTGGAAAGCCAGAGTTGTCCGCAGCCGTGCCCCATCCATCAGACCCTGTCCCCGTCCCACCTTCATCTGGCTCTAGGCTGCTCGGGCCATCCGTAGTGCACAGGGCATTGACTCTGGCCCTTCCTCGGTCAGCCCGTGGCTCATCTCACCTGGGCAGCCATGGCAGCCTCTTCCAGCCCTGCCCAACCTGAAGGTGCAGGGAGATACCTTTGTAGTTCAGCCAGGAGAATGGGTGGGTCCCAGCTGGGTCTGGGTTCTCTAGGGCACCTAACCAGGGCCGACCACAGCCCTGAACTTCCTTGTCATCCTGACTCATCAGAACGGAGAGTCAGTGAAAGGGCCGTTCCTTGGTTGCCTTCAGGAGTCTAAACTCCTCTCCCCATCCCCTGGCACCATTCGGCCCCACTGACTAGATTTCTCACCCTGTCTACACTTTTCCCTTTGTGCTGTCTCCGAGATGGTTTATGTCCAATGCCCAGCATCGTGCCTGGCACCTGGCAGGGGCCCAGTTCCGTCTGGCACCACTGCCAAGCCTAGAGTAGCCTTTTCTGCTCTGGGCAGAAGCCTGCTGCCCCTCCCACCTGTCTAGTCCTTCCTTGTCCATCCCAAAGAATGAACATCTGGCCACTCCTCCCTCCCCTGACCACTTGGGACATGCCGCTCAGCCAGCCTCATACTCCTGAGCTGGCTGGTTGAGCGCATAGCGCTGACGTTAGCTGGGTCTCCCTCCAGTTTCTGCCTGTGTCTGCCCAGTCTCCCGAACAGGTCCGTATACTCCTGCCCTTCTGAGGCTCCTCCAGAAGGGCCCTCCCAGGGGCAGCCCCTGGTTGTGAATAGCTGTGCTATTTCTTGCAAACAGCTAGCGGTGTGGGCTTAGATGCTGGCTGTCACTGAGCAGCAGAGTGATCTTGCGTAAGTTACTTTGTCTCTTGGTGCTGCAGTTCCCACGTCTGGAAAATGGAAACCCCGACTACATGCCTCTCATGGTGGTGAAGAGCAACGGCACTGAGGGACGTAAAGAACGTGGCATGTGGGACTCTCCAGAGCCAGGGGAGCTGCAGAAGTGAGGGAAAAGGCAAGGAGAAAAGGGCGTTGGTCTGCAACCCACTCTGGGGCCTTGGCTCCATCCAATGAGCTGAGAGAGAAAGCGCTCTGAGGAAGCATCGGTATCATCGTGGTTGTCCTTCCTCAGCCCACTCTCTCCAGTTTTTTTTTTTGAGAGGTTTTTGCTATAGGGCATGTGCACTCGCCAGAGAGACAGAGACAGAGAGACAGAAAGCAAGAAATTACCCCCCCAGGGGGGATGGCCACACTGCAATCCCTTCTCCTCTATTCTCCTCTCGGGATCTTGGCCACACGTGCACATGCGCCCAGCCTGAGTTTAAGCCACTGGGTCTGCGAGACCAGCAGTTAGCATAATGGCGGTCCCTGGACTCCCATGTAGCTGACCGCGGTTCGAGTCCCGGACCCAGTGGCTTAAAACTCATGCTTGGTGCATGTGCGTGAGTACCCAAGATCCCAAGAGGAGAATGAAGGAGAAAGGATTGTGGCATGGCCATCCCCCCTGGGGGGTGATTTCTCACTTTGTGTCTCTCTGTCTCTTTCTGTCTATCTGGTGAGTACATGCTCCCTATGGAACAAACCTCTCCAAAAAAAAAAAAAAAGCCACCAGGTCTGGGACTCCAACTGCACTTGACTACATGGAAGTCAAGTGACATAGCCATTACGCCAGCTGCTGGTCCCCAGCCCACTCTCTCATGCTCAATCCAGTTCATTAATCAGAAACTATTTTTTGGAGCTCTTTCTGTCAGGGGCTATGTTACTTAAGATGCATAAAGCAAAGAAAGTGTTTGAAGGCATTCTGTAAGGAGGTGGAAGGTCTGTAAGGACTCCCTGAGGAGGTGACGCTCTAGTTGGATCATTAGGACAGCCAGGATCAGAGAGGAGAGGCGAGGAGGATGGTCCAGGGGAAGGAGGGTGCAGGAAAGGAATCTGAAGGAAGAAGTGAAGTTGTGAATGACGAGGAACGAGATCGACTTACTTAGGACACTTCACTTGGGCACTTCCTTGGGCACACCCTTCATTCACTTCCTTATAGAAGTGCAGCAGAGACCCACGGCCAATTCTCGGGACCTCAAGGAGCCACCAAGTCCATGAAGAGCTAGGCCAGTGGGGGGCCTCTGAAATATGTGCACAGTGGCACACGTGGGCACGAGGGCGAATCCTGGGCAGGAGGAGGAGAGGAGACTGGAGGCAGCCGAGGGCTCTGGGTGGGATCCTGGTTGGGGGAGCTCCTTGGAAGGTGGGGAGGAAACGTGTCTTCCCATTCCTCAGCTCCCAGTTGACCCCATGGGAATGAGTTAGAGCTCCGGGAAGTCCCCATGAAACAGTTTCCTGACTGCCTGCCTGTAAGGGAAGCCGTACTCTGTCCATATTGCTGACAGAGCGACCTGCCCAGGGCCTCCGCTTGTTAGGGCTGCAGAACTTCTCAAGGGCAGTGGGTTTGGAGCAGAGAGCCCTGTTACATCCTGCAGCTCTGTCCCTCCCCAGAGGGGCTCCTCTCAAGATACCTGAGTGAGGATCCTCCAGTCTCCTCCCATCCTCTTTTTCAGGTCTCCCACACTAGGAGACTCACTTCTGACTGGGACAGCAGCCTGGTCCTTCTGCCTCATGCTTACAAAGAAAACCTTCTTCATCTGATAGCACTGCCTCAGTGCACCGCACCCCTGCTTTTCTTTTCAAGGGCTCATTTTATTTTGGACACTTATAAAGTCTTCTCTTTTCCCATGTGTAAATATGTCTCTGGAGTTACGCTATGGAGACGGACTCTACTCCAGTCTCTGTGCTGTCACCACACCATCTGTGAGGTTAATAATGTCTGAAAGGATGAGAGTGGCCTGACAAAGCAGCCTTCCCGCACCTGTGTGGGAGTGAAGGGCTTTTCACGAGGCCACCGGGTCTGAGGGTCATCTAGGTCTCCTGAGGACATTTTTCTTTGGTGAGTAAATAAATATTCAAACATGCAAATCAAATTCCACTCTATGAGCTCTGGAATCTTCAACTCACTTTGGAGGGTGGTCTGCAGTTCTCTCTTCTTTTTCCTGTGTAGACAATGGTTCCGTAGAACTGGCTCTGTGGGGGGTTAAGGCAGTTGGGTCCTACAAGGCTAACCACACAGTTCGAGTCCTAGACCCAGCTGCTTTAGAAACATGTCTGGTGCATGTATGTGCATGTTCAAAATCCTGAAAGGAGGGGGAAATGGAGGAGTAGAGATTGTGGTGTGACCATGCCCCTTGCGGGGAGGAGGGTGCTTTCTCCTCTCCTTTCTCCGTCCTCCTCATGTGCCCTTTGGAAAAAAAAAAGAAAGAAAAGAAAAAGAAAAAGGAAAAATAGTTTTGAATAAATTAAAAACATTACTTTGAAGAAAAATATTAAAATCAAAAAAGGAAAAAGAAAATGGTTGTGTAGATGAGGCCAACTCCATGGTACAGTGATTAAGGAAGCCAGATCCCACAGAGCCAACAGGCCAACAGTGGTTTGAATCCCAGCCCTGGTGGCTTGAAAAACACTCTATGCATGTGTGCATACTTGCCCCAAATCCTGACAGCACAAGTAGAGAACAGATTGTGGTGTGACCATGCCCCTTTGGGAGGTACTTGCTCTCTTTCTCTGTCTCTCCTTCTCTTTGGCATGCAAACGTGCCCTCTGGCAAGTAAAAAAAGAAAAGAAAATGGTTCCTAGTGTGCACCGGTCACTTTCTATCCGACCCCTTCATCCAGTCCTGTGACGATTGTTTCTACAGATTACGACATGCGCTGCAAAAGAGGGCTTCTT
>NW_006160088.1:1892584-1893121 GCF_000334495.1 Tupaia belangeri chinensis | reverse complement strand
TCCCTATATCTTTTCTGTCTCTCTTCCTCTCTTTGTCTTCTTACTCTCTCCTTCCCTTCCCCATTCACTCTGTTTTTCTTACTTTTTGTTTATTTATTTATTTTTAAAGAGAGATTTTTGCGATAGGTATGTGTGCTTGTCAGAGTGACAGAGAGAGACAGAGACAGAAAGCGAGAAATCACCCCTCAGAGAGGATGGCCATGTCACAATCTCTTCTCTTCCATTCTCCTCTCGGGACCTTGGGCATGCATACACACATGCCTGGTATGAGTTTTAAGTTCCGCTGGGTCTGGAACTTGAACCGTGATCAGCTACATGGGAGCCCAGCGATGTAACCATTATGCCCATTATGTAATCTGCTGGTCCCCTCTTTCTTAATTATTTTATTATGGAAGGGGACCAGCAGTTGGCGTAATGGCTATGTCGCTGGACTCCCACGTAGTCAACTGCGTTTCGAGTCCCGGACCCAGTGGCTTAAACTCATGCCTGGCGCATGTGTGTGCGTGCCCAAGACCCTGAGAGGAGAATGGAGGGGAA
>NW_006160088.1:1879142-1892505 GCF_000334495.1 Tupaia belangeri chinensis | reverse complement strand
CTGGCGAGGCCACGTGCCCTATAGCAAAAACCCCTCCAAAAAAAAAAAAAATTAATTAATTAAAAAAAAAAAAACTCTCCAAAAAAAGAAAAAAAATTACTATGGAAAATTGTAAGGCTATATAAAATGAGACTAGTATACAATATAGACCCACTCCATGAATTCATTCCCCAATTCCAGCCATTGGCCTCTCATTTTATCTCTATCCCTATCACCTGCCCTCTCCTCATCTTCAAATCGTTTTGAAGCAAATACCAGACATCCTATCATTCCATCTGTGGACATTTCAAGAAGCATCTCCACGTGATAGGCATTCGTCCTGTAAAGCTTGAAACAACACGACTTGTCATCTCACAGTTTTGGAGGTCAGAGGGCTGACAAGGGTCTCCTGGGCTAACACCACGGGTCTCATGGGCATCCCACTAAAGACTCTAGAGGAAGAGCCAGTCTCTGCCTTTTCCAGCTTCTGGTTACTGCCTACGTTTCCTGGCTCATGGAACCAGCATTCTGACTGTCACGTCCTTCCTCACGTCTCCTGCTCTAACTCTCTTGCGTATTATTGCATAATTATATTGTGTGATTACATTTCACCTGCCCAGATAATCTGGGATAATCTCCCCATCCATAGTTCTTTTCTTAAATATTACATTTAATCACATATATCTTTATAGTGTATTACATTTCTTTTTCCAGCACAATTACCAGGCATATCAGTGAAGACAAAGACATTACTATCTATATCATCGTCAAATAGCTTTTCATCATTTTTTCAGATTATCATTATTTATTCTTATTAATTTTTTTAAACATTCAATTGCTATATGTCATTTGGCTTATACAGAGAATTTACCCAACATGAAATACTTCTTAGAACATTTCAGTTGAGAATACTATATATGTTATCATCAAAAGGTAATCAACATTTCTGTGTCTCACTAATGCCATGCCTTTCTATCTGTTCTCTTGCTATCGTTCTCTATGCTCTTCTCTTTTCCCTCTCCCCCCCCACCCCATTCCATACTACCTTCAGCATCCATAACTATTTTCACTGCTTTTATGCCCTCCAATATTTCAATCTCTACCATATAGTATTTCTATATACGAACAACTCAAATGAAGTAGAGCTGAAGAAAGGAATCCCTTTTAGCTCCAGCAGTCTTTTCTTCATGTATTTTGGTGCTCCTGAGTTGGGTGCATAGATATTTATAAGCATTATGTCTTCTTGATGAATGAGCCCATTCACTATTATATAACACCTTTCTTTGTCTCCTCTTACAGTCTTTGTCTTGAAGCCTATTTTGTCTGAAATCAGTATTGCAACTCCAGCCCTTTTTTGCTTTCCATTTGCATGAAATATCTTTTTCCAGTCCTCCAATTTTAGCCTATGTATGTCTTTATCCATAAGGTGTGTTTCTTTTTTTTTTTTTTTTTAAGGTGTGTTTCTTGTAGGCAACATATAGAGGGTCTCTGGGTTTATTTATTTTTTATCCATTCAGCCAGTCTGTGTCTCTTAATTGGAGAATTTAACCCATTAATAGTCAATGTTATTATCGATATATCCAGACCTGTTCCTATTATTAAGTGAGCCATTTTCTTTGTTGTTTTTGGTTTTCTTATAACTGTCCATCTGACTTTTTAGTTTTCTTGGTATAGCACTTCCTTAAGAACCTCTTGAAGAGGTGGTCTGGTCTTGAAGAGTTGGTAAATTCTTTTAGGATTTATCTGATAATTTTATCGCTTTTTCCCATATGATGGATAATCTTGCTGGGTACAGTATTCTTGGTTGAAATTATTTTTCACTTTAACTATATTTTTCTGTTCTTTCCTTGCCTGCATTGTTTTTGATGAGAGGTCTGATGTTAGCCTGATGGGATAACCTTTGTACGTAACTTGACGTTTTCCTCTTGCTAATTTTAGTATCTTGTCTTTGTGGTTTTGGTCAATCTGGCTATGATGTGCCTTAGAAAGGATCTTCTTGGGTTGATTCTCTTTGGGATCCTATGTATTTCTTGGGTCTGAATATTTGATGACCTCTTTAAGTTTGAAAAGTTTACTTCCAGGATTTCATGAAATAAATGATCCATCCCCTTATTATTTTCTTCTTCTTCTGGGATACCAATTATCTGGATGTTGGCGCACTTGATGGTATCTAGTATTTCTCATATATTATCCTCATTTTTCTTGGTTGTTTTCTCAGTCTTTTTGGTACTTTTTTCTAGTTCAGAGGTTTTGTCTTCTATATTCAAGACTCAATCTTCTGCATGATCTAATTTATTTTAATACTTTCGAGGGAGGTTTTGATTTCCTGTATCACATTCTTCAACTCTAACAATTCTGTTTGATTTTTTTATGATGTCTATTTCTTCTTTCAAATCATAAAAGGACTTCTTCATCTTCTAGAGCTCATTGTCTCTTTGCTCTTGCATCTCATTTAGTTTGGTCACTACAAATATTCTAAATTGCTTATCCGATATTTCCACGACTTCCATTGTTGTCTGTTGGTGATACAGAATTGATGTTTTCCCTTGGGGGAGAGACATTTTGTTGGTTACTCATATTTCTTGTGTCTCTGAAATTGTTCCTAGTCAACTGGTGATCTATATGTTCCTTCCTAGATTATTCAAGGTATCTCTGAGCATTCAAAGGTGTGCAGGAGTAGAATATAGGTGATCTCTCTTCTGCTCTGGCTCCCTGTTGCTCACCAGCACCGTGCACTGTTGTCACTGTTCCTGAGTGACTCAAAATCCTCCCAGTTTCTAAAGAACAGGTGCTCCTGAAACTGAGCTGCTGAGCTTCAACTCAGAAGCAAAGATGTGTCATGTGCTATCCAAAAACACCAACATTGTGAGAGTTCAAAGGTGAGTGGGGAAGGGAATGAGCCAAGGGTCCTAACCATTAAGCCCTGCAATAGCAGGTAGCCTGTTGTCTGTCAAGGCCCTTTGCTTGAACCGGTATCTGGATAGGTTTGAGAGAGGTGCAAGTTAGTCTTAAAGTCCCAAGTCACAAACCTGAAGTCCAAAGGCTGATGAGGGAGGGAATTAGATATGTCCTGACCATTAGACCCTGCAACTTCAGGCAGCTTGATGTCTGGCCAGATCCTTTGCTTGAACCGGTATCCAGATGGATCCCATCTGTAGATCTTTAATCAAATCTGCAAAGTCCCCTTTGCCATAAAATATAACATATTCACAGGTATTAAAATTGGGACAGCTTTATTCTGTCTATTATATCAAGGAGCAAAAACAAAATCTCATTTCAGTAATAAAAATATGCCAGTTAATATAATAAGCAAGACCTTAATATAGTCCCAATATTCTTTGTCTCCTGATCTTTGACTGTTTGGACTGGAAACCTACAGGAAACAATTTTTCTGTGTGTTCTAGTTCAGTGATCCCCAATCTTTTTGGCACCAGGCACCAGTTTCTTGGAGGACAATTTTTCCATGGACAGGAATGGTGACAGGGATGGTTTCAGAATTATGTACGCATAATACATTGATTGTGTACTTAATTTCTATTATTATTACATTGTAATGTATAATAAAATAATTATGTAACTGATTATAATGTGGAACCAGTGGGAGCCCTCAGATGTTTTCCTATAACTAGATGACGCCATGGGCTCCAAACACAATGGCATTGGTTGATATTTCACTTTTATGTTATGATTTATCCTTCTAGAATAAAATATAGATCTATTGTCTACCCTTATCTCTTCTTTCTTAGATTGGTAGCATACTACACACTTTATAATTTAATTTAATTATGGAGAGACATAAATGATTAAAAAAATGCTAGAGGGTGTGTGTGCTTGGCAGGGGGAGAGAAGAGAGAAAGTGAGAAAACACCTGCCCCACCCCCCCCCATAGAGGTTAGTCACTCCATAATCCCTTCTCTTCCATTTATTCCTTCCCTTGGGATTTTGGGCATGCATGCACACATGCCTGGCATGTTTGTTAAGCTGCTAGGTCTGGAACTTGAACCTTGAAGTTGCTCATGTGAGAGCCAGCCAGATTAATCATCACACCAATGACTACAAATATATATTTATATATTTTATTTTATATATATACATGTATTTATATATTATACATATTATGCCAGTTAATATAGTAAGCAAGACCTGAAATGTAACTCTAATATTCTGTATCTTTGTATATGTTATACATATATGTATATATATAAAATAAAATACATAAGGGACCAGCAGTTAGCCTAATGGCTATGTTGCTGGACTCCCATGTAGTCAACCGTGGTTTGCATCCTGGTCCTGGTGGCTTAAAACTCATGCCAGGCACGTGTGTGTGCATGCCCAAGATCCCGAGAGGAGAATGGACAAGAAGGGATTACAGCGTGGCCATCCCCCCTGGGGGGTGATTTCTCGCTTTCTGTCTCTGTCTCTGTCTGTCTGGTGAGTGTATATATATATATATATATATATATATATATGTATATATATATATATGAGAGAGAGAGAGATAGAAAGAACCCTACAATGGAGCCTGGTAATGTGGCAATTCATACTCCTACAATTGAAGAATTTTGTCAGAATCCTGGGCATTTGAGCCCTCACCCATTGTATTTTTCATGCCAAGGGGAATGGGACGCAAACCTTACTTGGCCACATGGGATCCAGCTTCCTCTGCATAGTGTCTAAGTGCTGCTCTATGAAGGCAGACCCTATCTATTTTTTAAAGCTAATCAAACAGAGAGCATCCTTCCCTTTTACTGCTGCATAGTTCCCCATTGTGTGGATGTACCACGTGGAATTCGGCCAATAACCTACTGATGGACACATTGCTTGTTCCTAGTGTTCTGCTATAGTAAAATGAGCAGATGAGCTTGTTAAGTTTTTAAAACATGTTTGTCAGTGTATCTCTAAGATAGACCGCTAGAAGGAGGGTTGCTATGTCAAAGGACAGATACTCAATGTTAGATATTGATGAATTCCCTTCATGGGATTTTATCATTCCACCTTCTCACCAGCAATGTGTGCTGTCAAACTCTTGGATTTTTGCTAGATAAGAAGGGTATTTCAGGTTAGTTTTCACTTGTATTTGGGAAAGTTTTGACACTGAGAAGTGAGTAGTCATTTTCTTGATTAACCAGCATCACAGAAATCCTAGTTCATCCCCTCGTGCATGTGAATAGCCACCAGAGTGCCACAGACCTGGTGAACATAAACACGACTTCTGGGTTTGTTTTATCATATTTTATTTATTCATTCCACCCACAGTCCTTATTCCTGGGGGTTATGTCATTTGAGTGCATGCTCAATGCAACATGCCATACGACCAGAAGGATTGTACCAGGCTCAGGGCTCAGAGGACGGTGCGGTCTTTCAGGACCTGGGAGATTGAAAGTGGCCCTGTGGGCATCTCATGTGGTGGCACAGCTGGTGGGGAATCAGAAGAAGCTAACCTTTTAGTTTTAGCCTTATTTCAGTCATCAAGTATCCATCATCTCAAGACGCTTCCCACTGGGTCACACCAGGGCCCAGTTTGGGAGAGAGGTCATTTTCAGTCTTGCTTTCTTGCTATTCATCTGCTGGCTGGTGTGGTAGATGCCTGTGAGCTTCCACTTTGGGAAGGGTGGCATAGCAAGTGGGAATTAGAAAGGTTCTTGCCAGCAGTGAGGACATCGGTCATGGGCAGATCCAGGTCACTCAATGAGGTAACTGCTATTGGTTATGGAGGTTTTGCAAAGAACAGAACACGTGTTACTTTATCTACCCCCACCCTTCTTCCTAGTCTTGCAGCTTTCTGAAAGGATACCTGGATTTCAACTTTCCAGTCCTGCGGTTCCACAGACATCTATCCATTTGCAAAGGAAATGGCTCCTGGAGAATGAGGCATGGGTACTGTGGGATTCTATGATTTCTGTGGGACAGGCATAGATCGGGGTGGGGGTGAAGAGCTACCCATCAGCTAGTAGAAGATCACACATGTGAATTCTAAGACTGTGCCAGGGAGGGCATGCCTCATATCCTGACATCCCTATTGTGGGGTGTAGACTTTATGAAGTAGAGGACCGCTACTGTGGTTTGGATGCCTGCTGGTGATTTATGTACTGGGTCTTGGTTGTATTATAAAGGTACCAAGCAAAAATTTAATCCCTTGATGTCCTAGGGTAGGGTCTTTGGATGTGATAAGGTCAGTAGGGTGTGTCCTCTATGATTGGGATCTGGTAGGTTTATAAGAGGGGAAGGAGAACAGAATAGACTTAAGAATAGCTGTTCTCAAAATTCTGTTTCTCACCATGTTTTAGCCAAACTAGATATTGGCACCTGGACTTCTAAACCATGAGCTGAATAAACCTCTATTTCTTTATATATCCACCCAGTCTTATATATTCCTGTAAGCAACACAGTAATGGACTAAGACAGACACCGACTAAGACATGCAGGAGAATGTGGGTAGAGTTATGGGTGCTTCACAAGATGGTCCTCCGAACATAGGTTCAGTAGAGAAACAGTATCTCATATGGTGGCACAGCTGGTAGGGAATCAGAAGCAGCTAAACTTTCGGCTTTAGCCTTATTTTAGTCTTCAAGTGGCCATTTCAACCTGTGAGGGGCATAGTAGATGGAAAAAGAGGAAATTGTCACGATTTCCTTACCGCATCTTGACGAATGAGATGGGAGTGCTTTTTGGTCAAGAAATTACTAACAGAACTTCCGAGTGAGAAGTTAATGATGCGGAGGTTATACCAGAGTCACTGAAAAATAGACAAAAACTATAATCTATCTACTACTGGTGGCCAGCCAGACTCTCTATCCTGGGGCATGCCAAGTAAAGGACTTAATGTGGGAGAAAGGATGGGCTCTCTGACAATCTGGGCAACAAGAAGCAGCCACTGCCAAGGTGGTTTGAGATGGAAGGCAGATGTAGGCAGACTTGTGACTCACATGACAGACAGCTTGTTAGGCCAGTGGCTGGGTTAAGGGGAATAATGGGGGACAATATATATATATATTTTGTCTTTTTGTTGACTTATCATTTGACCAATCTTTCTCAATAACTTGGTGTACTTGGGCCTTGAAAATTTGAGACTTAGCAGATTTATAAATTTTGTGCATCATTCACTTCGATGATACTTTTCAAACATATTTCTGGTCCTTGATAAATTTGAAAAGACATGAAATATATATATATACATATATATATATATGTATATAGGCAGCTTTTCCCACCTCCTGTCTTTTAAGGAAGATTGTGGTTTTGTGTATTTCACTCTGCACCCTTTTATTGAACTAATCAGAGGTGTTGGGTGGAGGTGAGGATTGTAGATGGCCTGTAAGGCTGACTGGGTGGACAGAGAAAGAGCAGGCAGCCTCCTTTGGAAGAAGAGAGACTGGGAAATGATGAATAATTGGAGGGGTGGGATGAGGAGACAGGAATTCTTACATAGAGTTAAGGACTGCAAAAGTAACTATTATGGCCATATATGGGTTTTGTACTGATTATAGGATACTGGGTAACATAGGACTCCAGTGGGTCTTTGTTTACAGAAGGGATTTGGTTTAGAAGTGTATTTTTTAAAAAATTATTTTCTTTAGTTTTTCTTTCTTTATTTTTTTGGAGAGGTTTATGCTATAGGGCATGTGCACTTGCCAGAAAGACAGGGAGAGACAGAGAAACAGAAAGCAAAAAATCACCCCCTGGGGGGAATGGCCATGCCACAATCCCTTCTCCCCCATTTTTCTCTCGAGATCTTGGGCATGCATGCACACGTGCCTGGCTTGAGTTTAAGCCACCAGGTCTGGGACTCGAACTGCAGTTGACTACATGGGAGTCCAGTGACATGCCATTAGGCCAACTGCTGGTCCCTGGTTTAGAGGTTGGTTGCTCAAGATCACATGGGTGGAGTGGCAAGGCTGGTTACTAAATTCGTGTCTTCTCTGTCTGATTCTGAAGCCAAGTTCTTAGCCACCTATTGTCCCCTGCACGAGGCAGAGAGCCGTGGGAATCCTGGCCTGCTGGAGTTGATAAATAAGCTAGAGACAGAAACCCCAAAGAGAAGTAAACCTCCCAAGTCAGCATCAGTATGGAAGTAAAACCTGAATCCCATGTGAAATAAAAGCACAGAGCATATATTCCAAGCAGAAAAATCTATAAAGAGTTAAAGATTAATGCACCTTAGTGAGGCCTTGGCCGGATTTAAAAAGAACAAATCTTGCCAGAGCAATGTTTCTGCGTTCTCGGGTCAGAATTCTACAATGAAGAGATGAAAGGGAAGCCACTGGTCAAACACATGTTGACTTCCAGGAGTCCAGGCCTCGAAGGCCTTCCCCGTGAGTACACACAGATGCTCATAGTGACCTGTGATGGGGGACACGGCTCAGACAGATGACCTAGCATCACCCATCCAGGACTAACCTCAAGGCCCCAGTCTATGCTCTGTCTCTGCAGAAGCAGTAAAGGGCAAACAAGCTTTCTAGGCAGCTTGTGGAGTGTCTGCGCATACACAAAGACAAGGAATAGCCTGGGTAGTCACTGAGTCAGAAACAGAGAACACATTCCAGATAGCATTATGGTAGTCTTTATGAAGGTCCTTCTCATCTGTGACCTTCCTTACAGTTCCACTCTGCACACTGCCTCTGGATTGATAGTCCTGTGGAAATAATACCTCTGGGTGTGAGTCAGTCAGTGTGACTCCCGGACTCACCACGTTTTAGTTGTGCAATCACTTGCCCTCTCTGAGCCATCCCTCTCACAAGGTGGTTTTGAGGTGTCTGGCACACATGTCCTCAATACATTCTAGGTTTCGTCTCTTCCTTGTCACTGGAAGCCCTCGACAATCTGGCCCCATGGTCTTCTTCCAGTCCTACACCCTTTTCCCTTTCTATCTCATGCTGCTGGCTGTCTCCTGTGCAGTCACAGCCGAGTCCTACTCCTGCAGATGCCTCAGCCCAGATACTCTTCTTCTCCTACACCATCCATGTCTAATGTCCTAATTTCACTATGAATTTTGGGAGTCTGGAGCTCTCCAAATCATGTTGTTCGCACTGCTTCAGGTAGATGGAGATCTTTCTCATGTGGGTGTGGTTGTCCACACCATCTCAGGTAGACGGAGATCTTTCTCACATGGGTATGGTTGTCCTCACTGCCTCAGGTAGATGGATATTTTTCTCAGCTGGGTATGGTTGTCCACACCGCCTCAGGTAGACGGAGATCTTTCTCGTGTGGGTATGATTGTCCTCACTGCCTCAGGTAGATGGAGATCTTTCTCACATGAGTATGATTGTCCATACTGCTTCAGGTAGATGGAGATCTTTCTCATGTGGGTATGGTTGTCCACACCATCTCAGGTAGACAGAGATCTTTCTCACATGGGTATGGTTGTCCATACTGCCTCAGGTAGACGGAGATCTTTCTCACGTGGGTATGGTTGTCCACACTGCCTCAGGTAGACAGAGATCTTTCTCACATGGGTATGGTTGTCCAACTTGCTTCAGAGCCCTCAATGAGACTGCTCATGCTTTGGGACCATTTGGGCTGTGTCTTCTTTTCCTTCTCTACTCCTAATAGCATATGGTCAAGAGCTGGACACATAGGAGCATGAGCTCAATGAGCATTCAGTGAGAAAGCTAGAAGAAGTATAAAGCTGTGAACATGTGGATATTTTCAGCAGTTACTGAGCACCCTCTAAGTGCTTGGCACTGGGCTCCATGCTGAGGACAGTGCCATCAGTGAGACATGATCCTAGGAGGTCAAATCTCAGTGGGAGACAGAGATGTAACAAGTACGGCACAGCGTGCTTCAAAGTCAAGATGGTGGCTGAGCGTAGGAACAATGTTCTGAAGGAGAAACGGGCATTTGTCTGACTGAAGGTGGGGCAGTCATTCCCAAGAGGGTACAGCACACAGAAGAGGAGACTAGCATCTTCAGGCAAATGGGGTAATCACATATGGCTCAGCATGGCTAATTTGAGCAGTGGGGAACAGCAAGGATGAGAAAATGTTGGGGAGGCAGGGGGAGGCAGTCATAGAGAGGCTTATAGATGACAAGAAGCTACTTGGACTTCATCCTGCAGGAAATGGGGAGTCAATGAAAATCTTTAAGCATCGGCATGTTACGTGAGCAGAAGGAGAACATGGGAGAAGTCAAGTGAACCTATCAAAGCCCTGTGAGTGAGCGTCTGTGGCAAGCCAGCCAGCCCAGGGAGAACAGAGCATGCTGCAGGACTGTAGTGGGTGGGAAGGGGAGCCGTCTGCCTGCTCAAGAGGGGAAGAGGGGATGGCAAGGGCTGATGATGGCAGCACAGGTATCTTATTCCCGTGCCATCATGCTCCTGGACTCTAGGGATGAAAGTGGGGTGTGCCAGTCATCTGCTCACTCACCTACAAACCTACCTTCCATCTAAACACCTCCTCTTACCTGCCTATCTAACACACCTCCATGGAATTTACCCACCACCTACCCATGCGTTCATGTACCTGCTCACTCTTTCAAATGCAGCATTGCCCATCTCCCCAGCCATGCCTCTGCCTCTGCTTCTAACCATCTGCCCTTCTTTATTTCTAAACAGAGTTTTCAGTGTGAGACATTGAGGCCGGTAGTAGATGACAAAAGTGGCCAGAGTACACAATGCCCTGTGGCTCCTCTCATTGAGAGATGGGGTGTATTTTCCACCCCTTGAATCGGGGCTGGCCTCAAGACTTACTTTGATCATAGAATTTGTGGCAGGATCAATTAGTTGTACCAGTTCTGGACAGAGCCTTCCAGAAATCTTGCAGCTCCTGCTCTCATGCTCTGGGAACCCCTTTGCCTATTTGCAGGCGGAATAAGCCTAGGCAGGCCTGATGGGTGATAAGACAGATGGCCCAGCCACTTTCATTGTTCTACCTCACACCCAGACAGCCACCAGATGCGTAAGTGAGCCCAGCCAAGGTCAGTGAATCTTGGCCCAGAAGCACTCAACTAACTGCTAGACTCATCAGAAATAATAAATGGTTCCAGTTTTAAGCCATTAAATTTTAGAATGATTCATTACACAGCAACAGCTAACTGATACAAGCACTTAAGGGAGTTACATATTCAAAATCTTTCCCATTTCCACCTAGAAGAATTCTATCTGCACTTAAGTGTCCAGGGTCCTTGACAAAGTCCTGGCCTTAATTTTTCTTGTCAGACTGGTTAGTGGATGTAGAAAGAGAAAGAAGGAGAGCGAGAGGAAGGAGACAGGGAGGAGAAAGATTAGAGGGAGGAGAGGAGGGATGAAGAGTGGAAAAGGAGAAGAGACAGAAAGGGGAGCATGGCAGAGAGGGGAGGGGGCGGTAAAGGAACTTGCACACAGAGGGAGAGAGAGATGGAAGAGGGAGTTAACAGAGGGAGAATGAGAGCCAGAGGAGAGGACGGAGAAAGACAGGGAGAGGAGAGGGAGATACGGAGATGGGATGGAAGAGGATGGAGGGATGGAATGACAGAGAGAGACAGAGAGAGAGAGGAGAGACACAAAGAGAGGGACAGAGAAAGAGAGAATGGTAACAGAGAGAAGGAGGGAGAGAAAGAGAAGAGAGGGAGGAAGGCAGAAGAAACCAGTTTCCTCTTTCTTCAGACGTCCTGTCCTTGGGTCCCTCCCATTTCTGACATTCTCATGATATTGAGGCTAATTTGAGGAGTTCCTCAGCTAAAAAGAAGAAGAAGAAAAAAAAAAGCATGACCCAGGCACCCTTCAAACACCAGGAACAATGTTTGCTCCTGAATTGTGCCTTTCTAGGGCAAACGAGTTCTTGAAATTCTTCATCACAGATTATCTATTGAAATACAGAAATGGATTTTGCTTTGGCTTGTATCAAAGATAATGAAGGTGATTGTGTGTGAAGGAATACAGAAATGAACATTTCAGCAGCTCTATGAGATTCTGCCTTTTTTTAAAAGAAATACCAACTCAACTTACTTATTGTAAAAAAAATCTAGTGTCTACATTCTGGTAACATCTATTAGAATAAAAAATATGCATACCATTTGACCCAGCAATATCACTCCTGGGACTCTATCTCACAAAAGCACTGGTTTGTGAGGGTTTATATCCAAGAGCATTTATTGCAGCATTGTTTGTAGCAGTGAAAAAGTAGAAAAGAACTTCAGATAACAACTCCTTAAACTGCTCCTCTGAGTACTATGTCTCACATATTATTAACTGTATGTGTATAAAAAGAGACTCTATGTGCAAACATACTTCAAAAACACAACGGTAAATAGGTTCTCTTATCACAGGCTTCTCAGAGCTATTCAGGTGTTTATTTAGACATCGTTTTATGACATATTTACTGACCGGCCACGTGAGCTATGAATAGCTGGGTGGGAGGAAGAGTTAGTCGTTTCACTTGCACTGGTCATCACGAAGGAGCCAAGGAGGGCCAGAGGCATAGCACGCTCATCCAGGGGGAACCACGTGGCCAAAGTGCTCACGGGGCAGAGGGGATGGAGTGGGACACTGGAAAAGGCCCCCTGTGGGTGGAGGGATGAGGGAGAGGGGGAGGGAGAGGGAGAGAGAGAGTGAGCGAGCTCTGGACTAGAGCCAGCCAGTCCTCCCGAGGAGTAGGGTCTTAGCTTCAAGGGCATGTGGAGAAAACTCCGAAGGATTTTTCTTTTAAATGCTTTATTGAGGTGTAACTTAAATACCACAAACTTACCTGTTTTATGTGTGCAGTCTGATGAGCTTTGGAAAATTTATAGTTGTGCCACCATCACCACAATCTACCATAGTTTTAGGACATTTTTTATCATCCCCAGAAGTTTCCTTGTGCTCACTTGCAATCAATCTCACTCCTACCCTCAGAGGGCCGCTGACCTGCTTTCTGCCTCTATGGTTTTGCCTTTTCTAGAAATTTCATATAAATGGAATCACATAATATGTCTTCTTCTGTGTCTGACTTCTTTTACTTCTTCCTTTTTTTTTTTTTACATGTTGCAGGTATCACCAGTTTTTTTTCTTTTTCTTTTTTTTTCCCTAAGAAGTTTTTGCCTTAGGGTGCGTATACTTGCTGGAAAGAAAAAAAAAAAAAAAACCAGAGACGGTAAGAGGGGAAAGCGAGAAATCCCCTAGGGAGAATAGCCACACTACAATCCCTTCTCTATTCTCCTGGGATCTGGGGCATGCATGCATACACGCCCAGCATGAGTTTCAAGTCATCAGGTCCTGGACTTGAACTGTGGTAGGCCATGTGACATAACCACTATGCCATCTGCTGGCCTCATCACCAATCCTTTTTATTTTTCATGTATTTATTTATTTTTAATTGCCAGAAGGAGTGTGCACTCGCCAGGAGAGAGGACAGGAGGGAGAAAGGGGGGAGAGAGAGAGAGAGAGAGAGAGAGAGAGAGAGAGAGACCTTGTGGGTAGGGGCATGTCACCTTT
>NW_006160088.1:1872118-1879111 GCF_000334495.1 Tupaia belangeri chinensis | reverse complement strand
CCCTACATCCTGTGAGGATTTGGGGCACACACACACACACACACACACACACACACCACACAGCTGGTGTGTTCTTCAAGCTACAAGGCTGGGATTCAAACCTCATTCAACCAGGTGGGATCTGGCCTCACATACAGGGCTTAACTGCGTGCTTTGAGGCCAGCGCTGCCAGTCTGTGTTAAAATCAATGCGTAGTATCCCGCTGTATGGGTAGAATACATTTGTTCTACCGTTTACCGGTTAGGAACATCTGACCTGTTTCCTGTGTCTGACTACAAATGCTGCTGATGGAGGCGAGTCTGAGTGGACATATGTTTTCATCTCTTCTGGGTAGATACCTGGGAATGTTGGAGGAGAATGTATTCAGTGATGCTTGTGCAAGCGTGATAAGAAGACTATTAAGCGACCACCATGACAGTTACAGGGGCCACTACAGCGAGGCAGAGAGATTCAGCTCGACTCACACGGGCAAGTGAGAATTTACAGCCGGAGCGGGGCCGACTGGGAATAGAGCGTGCTAAGAGGAAACATCTGGATGAACTGGCCTAAGAGGATTCTTGCGGGAGACGGGCCGGGGTGGTTAGATGTCACCTGGGCAATAGCGGAGGAGGAGGCGTCCGGTCGGATACCGAGGGTGGTCGGGCACGGAAGGTGAGTGGTTCTTGCCAAACTGACTTAGCAGGGCTCTTCTGTTAAAATGGGATTTTACAAGGAAAAAGTAAAGTTTGGTCAAGCAAAGAATCTTGGTCAGGAAGGAAATTGCTGGGTAGACCTTAGGCATTCTTGGGGGGGTATAAAATGGAATCTCACCATGGTTCTAATTTGTGTTTCCCTCACGGCCAATGGTGTGAGCATCTATTCAGGCTTATCTATCATTCACTATCTTTGGTGAAGTATCTTGCTTGGGAGTTCCATATTTGTGATTTTCTTGAAAGATTGACAGTCCTAGGGACCAGCAGTTGGTGTAATGGCTATGTTGCTGGACTCTCATGTAGTTGACCGCGGTTCGAGTCCTGGACCCAGTGGCTTAAACTCACGCCAGGCGTGTGTGCATGTGTGCCCAAGATCCCGAGAGGAGAATGAAGGAGAAGGGATTGCGATGTGGCTATCCCCCCTGGGGGGTGATTTCTCGCTTTCTCTCTCTCTGTCTCTATCTTTCTGGTGAGTGCACATGCCCTATAGCAAAAACTTCTCAAAAATAAATAAATAAATAAATAAATAAATAAATAAATAAATAAAAGGCTGACAGCGCTCAGAGGTAGTTAAACCCACGGCAATAGCTGGTATAGCCAAAGGTCACACAGCAGGGGACTGAACGGTGGCACAGTGGTAACACACAATGCGAAGGCTCCTGGTTTGGGTCTAGAGACCTCCCTGAGTATGCCAGGCCTGCACATGCCCATGATCTGGGGCTGGCTGGGGCTGGGCGTGGGTCAAAGTATCGAGGTCCAGATGGGGGTGCTCTCTCCCTTCCTTTCTCCCTTCCTCTCTCCTTCTCTTTCTCTATTTCACTCATGGAAGAGACAAATAATTAACTTAAAAAATAAAAAGGGAGAGGAAACATCCAGTGGAGACCGGAGAAGTCCAGGTGCAGGTTTCCAAAGTTCTCTCTCCTGGGGTGGGGTGGGTGCAGAACACGCTTCTCTGTCCAGCAGTGGGAGGCAACGACAGTATGCATCACTACAGCCTAGGGAGGCCTGCTTGAGAGTGAGAGCCCTGGGTCTTCTCGTGGGCTGGTAATGTAGGTACTCTCTAATGCACCATCAGGGATGGTCACAATTCCAGACTCCTGGAAGGAAAGCAGTGTTCACCATGAATCACACTACACAGTTTAGGTGACCTGTTACAGTGGGATGCAGTGCCCCAGAGAGGCAAAACCACCTTATCAGTTAGAAACACAGGCAGAATTCAAGAGCCAGGTTCTCAGATGCCCGGCAAGAGCCAGCCCCATAGTCAGATTCTTTTACCTTTCTCCCTCTCCCTCTCTCTCTCTCGCTCTCTCTTTTTCTTTCTTTCTTTTTTTTTTTTTGAGAGCATTTTGCTATAGGGTGTGTATGCTTGCCAGAAAGAGAGACAGAAAGTGAGAAATCACCCCACCCAGGGGGGATGGCCACGTCACAATCCCTTCTCCTCCATTCTCCTCTCGGGATCTTGGGCACGCATGCACATGCGCCCGGCGTGAGTATAGGCCACTGGGTCTGGGACTCGAACCATGGTCGACTATGTGGGAGTCCAGCAACATAGCCATTACACCAACTACTGGTTCCATCAGATTCTTTTAAAAAGCAACATCAAGCTTGCTAAACTAATCCTCTCCTGAATGTGTCTGGTCAAATCCTTTGATCATTAAAAAAAGTTAATTTCTATTCATGATACAGAGCAGTGTGTGTGTGTGTGTGTGTGTGAGAGAGAGAGGGAGAGAGAGAGAGTGCCCTTCGTAGGATCTGGTCATGCTATGATCCCTTCCCCCAACTCTCTAGCTCACTGATCATTTTTAAATTGGGCTGATAGGTCTTCTTATTTTTGTTATTGGAGTTCTTCACACCTTCTAAATATAAGCCATTTATTAGATATTCATTTTGTCATTTTTTTCCCTTTCTGTGGCTTATTTTCATTTTCTTTATGGTGTCTCCCAAGAAGGAGTTTGGGCAGAAAAGTAATATGACTAGATTTGCACACACACACAAATGCTCTGAAAAGGGACTTCAGGGACCGCGAGCGAAGCAGGGAATTCCATCAGGAGGCTGTTGCAGTGGTCCAGGTAAGAGATGGTGGTGATTGGGTTGGGAGGTGACAGCAGGAGGGACAGAGAACATAGCTGCATATAAGGGACATTCAGAAGGTAGGATAGAAGGCCATGCGGATACACATTATGGCTTTTTTTTTGGAAACGTTTTTGTTATAGGGCACGTGCGCTCCCCAGAAAGAGAGAGAGAAACAGAGACAGAAAATGAGAAATCACCCCCAGGGGGGATGGCCACGCCGCAATCCCTTCTCCTACGTTCTCCTCTCAGGATCTTGGGCACTCAATGCACACGTACCCGGCGTGTTTTTTTTTTTTTTTGGAGAGATTTTCACTATAGGGCGCATGCGCTCGCCAGACAGACAGAGAGAGACATAGAGACAGAAAGCGAGAAATCACCCCCCAGGGGGGATGGTCACGCCGCAATCCCTTCTCCTCCATTCTCCTCTCGGGATCTTGGGCACGCACGCACACGAGCCCGGCGTGAGTTTTAAGCCACCGGGTCCGGGACACGAACCGCGGTCGACTACATGGGAGTCCAGCGACATAGCCATTACGCTAACTGCTGGTCCCCACATTATGGACTTCTAACAGCAGGAAAAAAACGTGAGGACTGCTCAGATTTGGCCACAGAACACTTTATTATTGTTGCTTCTAATAGCAAAACTCTGGTCCACTTGTGGGACTTGAGTGTTCAATACTTTGGGTATGTGGAACCAGATGGACTTTAGGGTCCTTTTCTAGTTCTGTCTGTGGTGCTCTGTACAATCCTTTTGGACGTGATTTTATTAATACTAAAATATTCCAAGCCTTGTGCCTAGGTGTATTATTATAGATTGCTTATTAGTCACACTGTACATCTGTAATAGTGAGTTTTGGTCCTAGAAAATAACCTCATGACTGAAAACGAATGCAACCTACGCATGGAGACCCTTGCGTAAAGGGAGGGCAGACATTGTTAGCGGAGGAAGCGTGAGGATGGGGATAAGGAAATTCATATTCATGTATTAACTCAATTACCAAATGTACCTTGCAAATCCAGAGCATTATCGGTTTAAAATGGGATTTCACGTCATTCCATCCCAAGTGACACAGGCGCTGTTATAAATGAAAAATCCTCCCTTCGGGTGAGGATACGGAGTGCCTCTCCACTGGGCCCTCTCCACTGGGCAGCGTGGGCTCTCACAGGGGGCCTTTATTTAGGGCTGGAAATTCTATTTACTCAGGAGCCCAAACCACTGTTTCTCTGTTCTTGCAAAATAAACACAACACCCTGGCAAACTCGATGCAAAGCAGACCCGAGGGAATGGAGAGGAATGTGGAATCAGGCGTGCAGGTCAGCGTCAAGGCAATAAATCAGGAGCGGAGTGGGGATACGTGTTTTCTCTCGTACTGAAAACGAGGGAGGCTGCATGAATCAAGAAGAAAAAACGAGGGCACAGAAATTAAGATATACGTGTGTGTGTGAGTATGCTTATATATCTATTTTTAATAAAGTAGGTTTTGTTATGTTGTTGCTTTATTTTAAAGAGAGGCTCAGAAAGGTTCAGAAATTGATGTGTAATTTTTTTTTTCCAGAGAGAGATTTTCACTATAGGGCAAGTGTGCTCACCAGAGAGAGAGAGAGAGCGAGAGAGAGAGAGAGAAAGAGAGAAAGTGAGAAATCACCCCCCCACCCCCACCCCCTGGAGGATGGTCACACTGCAATCCCTTTGCTTCCATTCTCCTCTTGGGATTTTGGGCACACATGCACGTGCGCCCAGTGGGAGTTTTAAGCTGCTGGGTCCGGGACTCGAACCACAGTTGACTACGTGGGAGTGCCATCTGCTGGTCTCCAGAAATTGATGTTCCGCTCAGTGAGAGCATCATGATGCAGGGAGAAAGGCAGCGTCTGAGCCTGCTGGGCCTGTGCCCTGAGCCTGTGCTGTCACTGGACAAGGTGACAATGGCGTGCAAGGACATCTGCTGGGGTGACGGCTGCATAGTAAGCCCCTTCTTGAGGAGGTGAGGGTGAATCCAGCCCAGTAGGCTGCTCTTTGCCTCCTCCTGCCCCAGGGCCTTTGTCCGTGCCATCGGTTCTCCACGCCAGCCAGTTGCCTCCACCTACCCCCAAGTCTTGTGAACGTACCTTTCAGGTCTCAGATCCATGGTTGCTTTCCCGCTGTCTATACCCTCATCAGCACAAAGCCGTTTATGGAGTCTATACGATTTTGAAGGTTCTTTTTCAGAATAATAATAAAAATTCTGAATTTGAAACTGGATCTCCACATGAGGAGGGCCCCTTCTAGGTGTTGGAAGGGGCCTGGGGGAGAGAGGGGTGAGAGCTTACCTTCACTAGCTTGGCGACGAAGCTGCCGCCTGTCAGTGCATGCAGCGCAGTGCACGCAGCGCAGCGCCTTCAGGGCATCACAGCCGCCAACGTGGGCTTAGTCATGGGGTTGTTCGATTCCTGTTCACTCCCATTGGACCATAAGCTTTCTTGAGGATGGAGACTGTGTCTGCTCTGTCTCCCGTATCCCTAGGAGTTAGTCTAGTGGCTGACACAAGGGGGTCCCTCTATAAATACAACTCGAATACATCAATTCTGAACTTGGAATAACAATAGGAAAATGCCTAGCTCCCATTCACCGAAGGTCTGCATTCACCAGGCCCTGGATGTCAGTACTGATGGCTCAGGGTGGTCGGACTCCTCAGCCTGTAGAAACATGGGGGTCAAAGCCACTGTTGGTCCTTGAGGAGGGAGATTAAAGTCAGGAGGGGGGACCAGCAGTTAGCGTAATGGCTATGTGGCTGGACTCCCATGTAGTCGACCTGGTTTGAGTCCCGGACCTGGTGGCTTAAAACTCACAACGGGTGAGTGTGCGTGTGTGCCCACGATCCCAAAAGGAGAATGGAGGAGAAGGGATTGCGGCGTGACCATCCCCCCTGGGGGGTGATTTCTTGCTTTCTGTCTCTCTGTCTCTGTCTAGTGAGTGCACGCGCCCTATAGCAAAAACCTCTCCCTCCCCCAGAAAAATAAAAGCCAGGAGGGGGCTGTGAGTCACGGATTTAGGCTGGCTTCCATTCCGACTGTGGACAGCACCATGGCCCCAGAATAAATATGACTTCCTTAGCAGTAGGACACCCTCCCCAGGTAGCCCTCCACATCAAGGAGGCTATTGGAAAGCCGCAGGTTCTTGGCTCCCCTACTGGGAAAAGAGAACTCCGTCTCCTAGGCACGCTCCTCACAGACAGAGCCGAAACCTCCGGGTCTCCTCCAGGGCGGCTTCAGTGCTTGGTGCTCCAGGTGCATCTAGCAATGTCTCGAGGCACTACTGCTGTCACAGATGGGGGGGGGGGGACTGCTAACATCTGTGCCCAGCACCCTGGATTGGACAGGACGGCTCGACAGACAGGATCACCGGCCCTGCCGAGCTCGAGAAACCCCGGGCTTCCTTTGTCTCTTTTCCTGGACACTACACTGTTCGCTGGCTTTTAGCTTGTCCCCTCTCCTCTATCCTCTACCAGAGCAGTGGGACAATGCCGCCCCGGGAATAAGGGGAGGATAGTGGCCAGAGTGGCTGTCATGTAACTGCAAGGATAGCTTCAGTGCACTGAAAACGCTACTACTGCTTACTAAAACAGGCACTGCGCTGGGCGGTGAGTCTTACTAAAATGCTGGTCCCGATCAGCAGGTCTTCAGGCAGGCCCAAGAGCCCGCATTTCTAACCAGCTTCCAGGGGATGCAAACACAGCTGGCCTGGGCCTGTGTGTGAGCAAGGTTCTCAGCACGGGGTGACAGCAGCACACCAAGCACACCAAGCAGAACACCCCTCTCTCTGGGGAGCTCCTGTTCTGGCTAGAAGTGTGTTGGATCCGAAGAAGGCTGGATAGACTGAAGGCCAAAGCAATCGGAGTCTTAGAAAATCAGTTACTGACAATTTAGAGGGTATCCAATCAAAGCCTCCACTGCAGAGGCAGGAGAGCTGAGGTTCACAGCGGAGCTGGGAGTGGGTCGGTCACGCGGCCTTCGGTGGCAGCTTTTGGACAAGGCCGGGCGACTCCTGTCCTTCACTACCAGGGCCCTCAGGTTGCTGCAGAGGGCAGGGTCGGGGTGGGAGCAGCTGGGAGCTGTCTTGGTGTCTGGGGGCCTCACACACGAGGGTCCCACCACCTCGGACTCTGGATACCCTGGCTTCCTGCGTCACGGACCTACTTCATGGCACAGTGGCAAACACTGGATATTTGCGGGGAGACGTTGGATTCCTGCT
>NW_006160088.1:1827159-1871766 GCF_000334495.1 Tupaia belangeri chinensis | reverse complement strand
TCCTGCTGACCGCCCCTTGGTTTTCCTGCACATCCTCTGTAGCAAGGATGAACCACAGCAGAACTACGGAGACGCAAACTGTGAATGTGTCCAGTCACACCCTGGCAAATGGAGAGCGTGAGCTCACAGAGTTAGGCCAGTCACAACGCCTTCCTAACCTGGGAGCGGGTGACAGGCCCCGAACACACCCGAGGCTCTCCTCGTATTGTCAGGGCCTGCCCGCACAGAGCCATCGACCTGGTGCTCTGAACCGTTCACAGGGCGCTGAACTGCAATCGCTTCCTCTCCTCCCGGTTCCCGGAACACCAACTTTTAAATTCATGCCAGTTCGATTGGAACAGTAGCAAATTTCATGGAGTAGCTAAAAAGAAGAGCAACAGCTGGTACCTCAGCATTAATAATATAACAAAGGAGGAAGAGAGAAACTTTTCATTAGTTACTTTTTGATGTCAATTTATTATTTATCCCTTCGCCCATATTCAAACAGGCATGCAGTCATAAAACATTCAGAAAGACCCTCTGAAACACGCGTCTGTTTCACCTCCGTTCCTTTTCAGAAACCTGGAAAGCAGGTGCCCTGGCATTGCTAATATAGCGGTTAAAAAAATACTGGCTGTATCGAAAATATTGCTGGAGGATCGTGACTTAGAGTGTAGCTTAAATTTTACGAGAGGCCAGTAGGCACGCAGGCTACTACGGTTTGTAAGGGAACATTGCATGTAAACGAGTAAAGCGCCGTTTCCCGATTTCCGACTCCTCAGTGAGTACTGTGCTGTTTGAAACGACAAAGCCCACTGTTCAGTAATTAGCATCTTGTCAGATCTTTCCAATCAACACCAGCACGCTGCACCTGGTCCTAGTTAAAAAATACATGGTGAGCAATTCTGATCCGACCCCCGGGGGCCTGCCGTGCTCAGAACCAACCTGCCTGCGTGCAATAATTACCATCCACCCAGAATAAGGCTTCTTCATCCCGCAGTTCAGAGAGATTTCGTCCAGTCCTAAATGACCTGTCATAGCCTTTAAACTTCGCTGATAAATGTCTATCCTCGCGATGCAGGCATTTCCTTTTCCCCAAAGAAGGACTCTCTTCCTGGAACAGAAGACTCCTCGGATAGAAAATCATTGTAGAAGGAAAACAAATAAATGGAAAAGTGCAAAACAAAGCAAACCGGAAACGCTGCAGCCCCCTCCCGCCAGGAGCTGTGTGGAGAGCCTGGCGGCCCCTCCCTAGCTGGCCTTGCCCTCCTGGCCCTGGGGGCCTTTGCCTGTCGGGGGGCCGTCCTTGCTGTAGAGGTTGTGCTCCTTGATGTAGGCGATGACTGCATCAGGGAGCAGGTACTTCACGCTCTGCCCCTGGCTCAAGGCCCGCCTGATGTACGTGGCGCTGATCTCGTTCTGCACGGGCTCCCGGGCCAGGTGGATGTTGTGCTGGTACCTCCGCAGGATGGGGGATTCCGAGATGTACCCCTTGGGGTCGTGACCCGCCCGGCCCACGCACACCAAGCCAAACTTCTCCACTATCTCCTGGATGTGTGCGTCTTCCCAGAGGTTCGGGGTCTGGAAGGTCTTCAAGACGTCCGCTCCGCAGAGGAGCTTCAGCTCAGGCACAGCTGAAAAGACAAGGGTGGGCCCAGCCACGTTACAGGGGTGGTCGCGGGGAAGAACGGCAGGCTCGTGTGGGAATTCACTGAGAACTCGGTCTCTCCGTGTTAGTGACTGAGACAGAAAACGCAGGGAGACGAATCTGACGCTATTTCAGGGTATACAGTTGTAAGTAATCATTTAATCAATATTGCTTTTGTTTAACATTGGCAAAGTGCCAAGTCAAACAGAAGAGGTTTTTTTTTTGGTTTTGTTTTGTTTTTCAGTGTCATAAGTTGCTTTTGTTTAACATTGGCAAAGTGCCAATTCAAACAGAAGAGTTTTTTTTGGTTTTGTTTTGTTTTTCAGTGTCATAAGGGAAGTCTGTCATAAACTGTGTCTGCTGTGGACCAGACAGAGACCGAGCGCTCTAATGCTGGCCTTGCTGCGGCCCACATCCTGTTTTCTGAGGGAGGGAAGGCTATTAAGCCCTCTGGAGCCAGCAGGTGGTGTGGTGGTTAAGGGTGCTGGACTCCCACATGGCTGAGTGTGGTTCGAGTCCCAGACCTGGTGGCTTGCTTTCTCACTTTCTCTCTCTCTCTCTCAATTGCTCTGTCCCTCTCTGGTCAAATTAAATTAATTAATTAAATTAAAAAAAAAAAAAGCCCTGAGACCAAGACTGTCGACCTTGGACAAGCCGCGCCCTGCATGAAGTCTACTCCAGCCTGAGTGTTACCGGCACTTTCAAATACAATCTCATCATAAAGATTAGGGCAACCTTAAGGTCTCCAAAACCCCAGCTTCTCATTTCAGGTTCCCATAAAACAAAGCTCTTGAACAACTGATTGAGGTGGACAATCCTTTGGAATTTGTTCTAACAAAATGCTGACTGTGGTGATAAACATAGTATCTACAACGTATTGGGTACTTACCAAGGCGGTTTTACTAAGGCTCATGCGTGTATAGGGCCATTCGAGGCCCAGAATTCGTTATGAGGGAAGTGCAGAGCCCATTTTGCAGAGTGGTGGAGCTAAAGCACAGAGTGGCCAGTGACTTGCCTGAGGTCACTCAGCTGGGCAGAGAATTCACTGATGAGCCTCTAGAAGGGGCATTAGTAAGTGCTGGGCTCTGCTGCCGCCTGCTGGTGGGAATCTGTATGTGCATAGGACCGAGAAGCCCTTCCTGGAGTTCTGGGACCAGACTGACTTCCCTGGCACTGTCCTTCTAGAGTGGGCTAATCTGAAAAGGGGAAAACAAACAAACAAACAACAACAACAACAAAAAACAAGTCGACACTAGAAGCAAGCTGCGGGATCTCTGATCTCTCCAGAAGCTGATTCCAGCAGAGGCCGGCTCCTAGGGCGCTGGCATCTCCCGGTCACCAGCATGCCTGCTAGGAGGGCCTCAGGGCTGGCACAGGCAGGGAACCTCGTGTACACAGCCAGCCCCGCTCCTCGCCTGCAGACCTTTCAAAGGCGCTGGACGTGGACCCCAGAGATGGGTTTACAAAGGGGCTCTGGACCGTCTGTGGAGGGAAAGGGAGAGGCCACAGGTGTCACAGAGAAGTCTGTGCTCTGCCCTCGTGGGTTCACGCTGACCTCTTCTCCTCTGGGCCTCAGTTTCCCCATCCGTGAGACAATGGGCACTGGGTTCGTTTAAAGCCACAGATATAATGACAAAAAACACGCTCTTAAAGACTCTAGCAGGATAATGTTAGCGTAGTAAGTGATATTCAAACACCCCTTTATCCACTCCTGTGTGAGTTCTGCTGGTCACAAACTTGATTCGAAATCTGGTTCTGCCATTCAATAGCTCATCTTGCGATCTCAATTTTAAAATGAGGATATCAATATCCTTACTTTATTTTGGACTTGGATTTTATTAATGTAAAGTACTTAGAACAGCGCTTGGCACAGAGCAAGTTTGGTATGTGCCCTATAGCAAAAACCTCTAAAAAAAAAAAGCGTGTTCAGCAACGTCCCTTCTCATTAATCAGGGCCAGTCTCACTGCTGACACGTCAGTGTGGGTTCGAACCGTTCTGCATCTGCGAGCTTTTGCTCTAGTTCCTTACTATCGAGCTACTGTCGTACAGAAGAGACCAGAGTCTGTCTTTCTAACAGCTGGTTTCCATGTGGCCTTCCTGTGGGGGAGGTTAAGTGATGCACATTTAATTCCATGTCCTCCTGGGGCACATCCCCTCTGTTCCCACAGGTCAGAGAACAGAGAAGACACCCATTATTCTTCCGGTGGATTTCTGTGGGGACAACTTCTACATATCAGCTTTAGAATTAACCAACGTTTGATTCATTAACAATGACAGCAAGCCTTGCCTAGAGGGGACAGGTGCCCCGATGCCCCTCACCCCCCAAATCAAAGTCGTCTCTGGGAGGCTGGTGGTGACAGCTTAACTGTCACAGGAACATGTGCCCTAGGCCCACGCAGGGCAGTCCTGTGTTCAGGCCGCACAGAGAGTTCACATCTCCCTTTCAAATCCACTCACTTCACCACTTACATTTTCAGACTGGGTGACTCTGCCCAAGTGTGTCTAAGATGCAGTATAAAGGCGGCTATTAGGACTGTCCTAACAGTGACGTGGTGACATACACAGGATGTCCGGGGCGTTCTGGGGCAGTGTGTTCTGCTGAGGAGCCATGGGCTCTGAAAAGCAGATAGAGCTGAAACGAACATGAACTATGATGAAAGTGCCACCAGGACCTTTAACTCTGAGCGTCAGGCTGCCTCACCGCAAAGATATCAAAGAGCACCCATCTTGGGTTTGAATTTTGGGTCTTCTGGGACCCTGGGGAAGTTATTTAAGCCATGGGCCTATTTCTTGAGCTGTAACATGGGGGCAGTGAAACCTCCGGAAGTTATGGGCGTTGAATAATGCAGAGTAGGCAATGCAGATTTCCTGCCTGGCACAGGGCATCGATGTGGTCTAACAGTGAAGCCTGGCATGGAGCCCCGCAGACACACTCAGATGTGCAGGACTTGTGGGTCTAAACAGCAGGGCCCACGACATGGAGCAGGCCGGGCATCTAATGGGCAGCACCCGCCTAACCACCCAGGGCTGCCTTGGAAGAGCCCATGTAAAGCGGAAACAGGCCAAGTGCCTGCTCAGTTCCTACGGGCAGGGAGTCCTCTGAGCACTGCAGAGGGGGTTCAGCCCCGTCAGCCAAGGGTGGGGAACCCTCACGGAAGTCAGAGTCGGCCGTTGTGGGGCTGGAAGGGTCGCCCACCCCCAAGTGTCACTCGAGCAGCCTGTAATGCAGCCATCCAGAAGGCTCTGGTGAGCCTAGGAGGACTGCAGATCGTGGAAGTGATGGCAATGCAGGGCTTGGGGAGCCGGAAGGCCGTCAGCCTGTGATCCGCAACCCCAGAGCACAGCGTCACATACTAAAACGCACAGCGCACAAACAGGCCTTTAGAAATGTGTCACTAGTAACTGCGAGCCATCTCATCAGAAGCCAAGCTTAGGCGGAGAAAAACTGCACATTTGTTCTTCTTTTAAAATAATTTGGTGTAGGGTGTGTGTGCTTGCCAAATAGAGACAGAGAGACAGAGAGAGAGAGAGGGTGAGAAAGCAGTCCCCGGGGGATGACCACGCCACAGTCCTTTCTCCTCCATTCCCCTGCACATGTGCCTGGCGTGTTTTCCAAGCTGCCGGGTCTGGGACTCGAACTGCGCTGTTGGCCAAGTGGGATCCAGATGCTATAACCACCAATTGGCCCCCACCTTTCTTTTTAAAAATCATTCTAGTTTTTTTTTCCTCTCCTTTCTGATTACAAACATAAAATCTGTGTTTGTTAAGGAACATATGGAAGATATGTAAGTATTTAAAGTAAATACCCAAACCTTTCAAAATTCAGGTGTATTTCCTCAGTCTTTTCTATCCATGCAGTCATGCAAGTAGGCGAAACCTTTTCTGTAGACGTCTGTCCTGCGTATACAGTGTGACTATTTACACACTTCTTTCATCTTAAACATCGAATTTGCTTATTTTCTGCCACTATAAAAATGCCCATGGTAAGCATCTTTCTGCATACATCTTTGTCCCAATTTCTAATTATTTTAGCTGGATTTCTAGAAGGGGAATTTATCAAGCAAAGGGCATGAAGATTTTTAAAGCCTCTGATATATTTCGGTAAACTGAAAAGACTTAGAATCACTCCGTGTAAACTCCCTTTTTAAGGAGTTACTTTAGAAAAGAATGAGATGAGTAAGATTGCAAGGAGCAAACTCGGCATTGCAGGGCCAGTAACCCCTAGAAAATAAATCCCAGAAGAACGCTGGGTGGGACTGGGCATGGACGGAACCGAATTAACGAGAGCACCTGGCGTCGGATTCACAGGGAGGGTGGCTTCTGAACTGGGCCCACAGCACAGATAGGTAGGTTTTCAACAAAGGAGCCAAGAAGGGAAAAGGAGGGTGGAGCGGGCCAAGCAAACGGCGGAGACAGGGATTCTAGAAGCATCTGCAGAGCGGCGGGACATGAGAGGCTGGGAGCTGCAGCGTGGTAGCCCTTCCACATCACTGGCTGCTTCCTGCCTCGGGGTGCCACCATCCTCTGGCGGCGCGGAGGGCCCACACTTACACGGTTTCCTGCCTTTGTGCTCCCGCAACCTCGATCAACTACGCATTCTACAAATCCCAGGGCAGGTGTCTCCTCTTCCATGTCTGCGCTCACCTCCACTCGGCCCGTTTCTGGCCCAGGGCAGGTGCTGGGGCTGGCTGGCTGTGGCCTCAGCCTGTGCCCACGGCCGGGCCCAGGCAGGCACTCAGGAGGTCTGTGGAGCCCTTTCAGGAGTGCTGCTGGGTCAGAGACGATGCAAAGTGAAAGCGGAGGCTGAGAGTGGATGCTGGCACCATGCTAACGGGAGGTGGAGCGAGGAGTGCACACGGGTAACAGAGGGCACGGGGGCCAGAGGGACTCGATCTACGTTATGTGAGCTGATCATTCAGAAGACACTGCAGCTCCTTAGGTTCTCACTCAAGGGCACAGTTCCAGAAACTGGCTGGAAAGCCACTCCCCAGAGTGTTGACGAGACATTCAGATCCCAGGACCTCATGCCCACTTAGGTGGTCCGCAGAGGCCTGGGAAACCGTGTTTCTAACAGCTCCACAGTTGATTCTGCTGTGAGCGAGCCTTTCAACAGCACCTGAGGCTGCCGCGTGGGACTTTCAGAGCCTGGTGGGATTTCCAAGTCCTTTTACAGGAGCGTTTCCCGATCATGTTCTGGGGAGCACTAGTTCTGAAAAATGCTAACAGGCATTTTTTTTTTTTTAAAGAGTCTCATGATTAAAAGTAATTAAGAATGGCTACAAGCTATTTCTCTTTTGTGCAGTCACAATGCACATGGACAGAGAAAAGGCTCTGAAAAGTCCTGTGAGGGGGACCAGCAGTTAGTGTAATGGCTATGTCACTGGATTCCTATGTAGTCAACCACGGTTTGAGTCCGGGACCCGGTGGCTTAAACTCACGCCAGGCACGTGTGCTTGCGTGCCCAAGATCCTGAGAGGAGAATGGAGGAGAAGGGATTATGGTGTGGCCATCCCCCTGGGGGGTGATTTCTTGCTTTCTGTCTCTCAAAACCTCTCCAAAAAATAAAAAAATAAAGTCCTGTGAGGTGTGTCTAACCTGGCACTGCGCTGAACCCTTCTGATCTGGTAGTGGTGTTCCTTCAACCAAAGTTGGGAGACCCTGCAGTAGAAGATGCTGTAGACAGGCCTGCTGGAATTGTGGCCCAGTAAATTCCTGGCTCACATCACACCCTGCCCTCCGCATCACATGTGTCTCTGCATATTTGCACGCAAAGGCAATGCATTGCCCCAGGACACCAGGGCTGCTTCTACTCCGAAACCACAGCCAGCAGGTACTCGCCAAACACCAGGTCTCAGTGCAGACACTGACAGCGTGGAAACCCAGGGTCACACGTTAGGAGGATGACTGAGTTCTAAAAGTAGGCTGCTTCTTTATAAACCATGGAGTAACACTGCTGTAGAACATTGTTCATGTTTTACAGCTTCATGGTTTGTATTCAAAAAGGCCATCCCTTAAGAAGAACCACAGCGTCACTCACCAGCATATCCCCATGTGGCCCTGACAATAAACCGTGTTATAAGCACAAGTCAGAAAATTGCAGCGTGCGCTGGAAACCAGCAGTTAGTGTAATGGCTATGTCGCTGGACTCCCACGTAGTCGACCGTGGTTCGCGTCCCGGACCCGGTGGCTTAAAACTCACGCTGGGCGCATGTGCATGTGTGCCCAAGATCCCGAGAGGAGAATGGAGGAGAAGGGATTGCGGCATGACCATTCCCTCTGGGGGGTGATTTCTCGCTTTCTGTCTCTCTGTCTCTCTCTCTGTCTGTCTGGCGAGCGCACACGCCCTATAGCGAAAACCTCTCCAAGAAAAAAAAAAGAAAGAAAATTCCAGCGTGGGCAATGAACAATTTACTCGGGGTGTTGGCACATTGTCTAATTTGATCTTTTGACCTTGGAAGGATCATTCCAACCAGGCGAGCTTCTAATTCCTTCCTTGTAGCTAGAGAGAGCTATAGAGAAGCCCCCATCAGTTCTCACGTGAATCCCTGACTTCTCACTCCCTACAGGCCAGAGGGGAGCACCCACCTGCGGGGGGTGGGGACAGCGCCTTGTCGTGGTCCGGGCCTTCCGTCTGTGGCAGAGATCTGAGCAGCTCGCCATGGTGATGCCTGCGGCGCGAACACAGGGGCTCAGGGCGGGCCCGTCCTCCAGCCCCGGAAGCCACACAGGGTTCTCACCCCCTGGAGTCTCCACCTGCTCCTATCCATTCCATAGATATTTGTGGAGGGCCTACTATGTGCCAGGCACAGTGCCCAGTACCCAGAGGACCCATCTGGGTCCTCTAGAGAACCTTGTCCAAGACAGCTCACTACCCTTGGCACAGTCCGGGTGAAAGTGAGGAAGTTAGCATATTTCCATGCCTTTAACATTTTCCTCAGTATTTCTCACTTAAAAAAGGAAAGGAGTTGGGACCAGCAGATGATGTCATTGTTATGTCGCTGAACTCCTAGTAGTCAACCACAGTTTGAGTCCTTGGACCTGGCGGCTTGAAATTCACGCTTGGTGTGCGTGCCCAAAATCCTGAAAGGAGAATGAAGGAAAAGGGAGTGTGGCATGGCCATTCTCCCTGGGGGGTGATTTCTCGCTTTCTGTCTCTCTGGCGAGTACAGGCGCCATATAGCAAAAATCTCACTCAAAAACAAACACACAAAACCCAAAAAAAAGGTCAGTGTTCAGCAGGGGCTAAGGCCAGGGGTTACCTGCATTCAGGACGCAGACATGTCTGTGTAAAGCAGGGTGAACAGCACAGGTTTTTTGAAGGGAAGTGAGCTATACACACTAAGCGCCAGCACGGGACATGCTCTGTAGCTAGCTCTCAAAAGGGACACTCGCTCTTATTAGAGCCAGGGTTCTAGAGCGCAGTGGGTGATGGCTCACAGCCGGGGCTCGGAACCCGATGGCCTGGGTTGAACCGCAGCTTCTCTGCCACCTGGCCCTGTGACCCTGAGTGAGTGGTTTCGGGTCCCTCTGTGGATGGTTCTGCATGTGCCAACGAGGGATGATGGCGGTGCCCACCTCTGCAGGGTGGCTATGAAGACGAGAGGAGCGGGCACACACAGAGGGCACCGAGCAGGTCCAGTGCGATCAGGTGTGCCAATTTGGCATGGCCGGCTGTTAGCAACCCAGCTTCTGTCAATCAAGAGGTACCTGTGCCCCGGTGCCACCTCCTTCTTCTTCTTTTTAAAATCAAACGCAGGTAATCACTGCACACCCTTTCTTGTACCAGTTTGATCTTTCATCTTCCACTTACTAGCATTTACTAGAGCTTTACCCGGGAGACAGTGGTGCCCGGGGAAAAAGCGCATGCTTTGCAGCCAGACCAAGTGGGGCAGGGTGAGCTCTCCGGCTGGTATGACCCTGGAGGACTCACTGACCCTCAGAGCCTCACTGACTTCACCTGTTCACTGGTCGTCAAAGTTAACACTGGCCTTGTCTACACTGTGTCACAGGACCAGCAATGAGAAAGTGCTTCTATCCTGCCGGATGCTGGTGATTGTGATCCTGGAGAGGGGCACGGTGTGAAGGCTAATAAAGGTCTAGAATTAGACTGCCTGGGTTGGGATTCTGGTTCCAACCAGTAGCTCTGGAATGCTGGTTTTTTCAAACCACCCGCCTCCAGCTTCCTGACCTCTAGAACAGGGGTAGTAACAACAGTGCCTGGCTCAGGGAGCTCCTGTAAGGAGTGACCAAAAAGCTCAGAAGACAGAAAGCGCCCAGGACACGCCAGCTGTTATTACCACTATGCTCATCACGCTCAGTGGGTCTCCCCACCAGCCTGGGAACGGGGCGCCCCTGAATCCATCTGTGCATTCTTAGCACCAAGGAACATGTTCACCTAACGTCTGTGGAACTCAAGAATGGTGGCAGAAGCACAGGGGGTACATCTCACCCGGGTCCAAATCCCTTCCTGATTTTCTCAGAGACTCGGCTGAGGATTTTGTCTCTGAGGCCTCCCTCCTGGGTTGGTCTGGGCTCTCCCATCAGACTGAAGCAGCCTCCACTTTCTACCCATAGAACTTTGGATATTTTATGAGCCTGTCATAACCTCCACTTCCTTATTTGTAAAGTGGAGTTTGACCCACCCACTTCTCAGAGGGGCCGAGCTAACTAAATATGATTTACTTAAAGTGAGAGAATCCGGCACGCAGGGCAGGTGATTCGTAGAAGGTGGTAACTGCCACTTCGCTGCCTTGCAGCTCCTCTTCTGGTGGACCCGACTTTGACTATTAGGGTCTCGGAACCTCGTGCAAATGATTGCTTTCAGGACCAATGCATTTCCCGCTGCTTCTAAAGGGCAGTGGCCATTGCTCTGTAGTTCTCTGGGTGGGCCCGGCCCTGGCCTACGGATCACCCCCTGGGACCATTTTCTCTGTCTGCTGGTCTCCAGGGAAGCCCCAGGAAGGGCAACCGTGGGAGGAGCAATCAGCATCTCAGTTTTCAACTTGCAGGTTGCTGATTTTGAAGGCGGCTTCAGAGCTGAATAGACTGTTGCTTATTTGCTGTGTGACTGTGACTAGGTTAGCCTCTGAGCCTCGGTTTCTTCATCTGTTAAATGAGGACAACATCAGGTTGTGTTAGCAAAGGGTACAGGGGCTGGGACCAGCAGATGGCATATTGGATATGTCGCTGGACTCCCATGTAGTCGACCACGGTTTGAATCCTGGACCTGGAGGCTTAAACTCATGCCGGGTGCGTGTGCGTGCGTGCCCAAGATCCCGAGAGGAGAATGGAGAAGGGATTGCGGTGTGTCCATCCCCCCTGGGGCGGGGGGTGATTTCTTGCTTTCTGTCTGTTTCTCTCTCTGTCTTTCTGGCGAGCACACGCACCCTATAGCAAAAGCCTCTTCAAAAAGAAATGACCTAATGCTCTAAAGGTATGAAAGTTGGCTTAGATCAAAACAATTACACCTGGGGAACCAGCAGTTAGCGTAATGGCTATGTCGCTGGACTCCCACATAGTCGACCGCGGTTCGTGGCCCGGACCCGGTGGCTTGAAACTCACGCCGGGCGCGTGTGCGTGCGTGCCCAAGATCCCGAGAGGAGAATGGAGGAGAAGGGATTGCGGCGTGACCATCCCTCCGGGGGGTGATTTCTCGCTTTCTGTCTCTATGTCTCTCTCTGTCTGGCGAGCGCACGCGCCCTACAGTGAAAATCTCTCCAAAAAAAAAACAAAAAACAAACAATTACACCTGAAGAAAAGAAAAAGAATCCTCAATGGCCCCACAGTGAATAACACTGTAGCGATGTTTGTACTATTTCACTACGTGAAATTCACCAGGGACCCCACTGAGGCGACAATGGAGCAAAAGATGAGGTGGTTTCTATTATGCTTCTAAACCCACTCGACTTCACAATTTTAACCAGAATTTTTATCTTTAAAAAAAAAAAAATCACTTTTGGGGCTGGTTCTGTGGCTAGGTAGTTAAGGTACTTTGATCCACATGACTAACTACGTGGTTTGAGTCCCGGACCCGGCAGCTGGAGAAGCGCACAGGTGTGCACATGCCACAGATGCCGGCAGGATGGAGAGGTGGGGGAGGAGGATTGTGGCACGGCCACGCCCCACGGGGCTGTGCTTTCTCCCTTCTTTCTCTCTCTAGGGAAAAAAAAAAAGATCTGCTTTTAATAATTTTAGGAGAATCGTAGTAATCCAACACATTTTCCAATGCCATTGATAGATTTTGGAGATGAGGCTCACTCCGAATAATGAAAATACTCATAATCTCTGCTGACTATTTATATTAGTGATCTGAGAGCTTGGTGTACAAAATAATCCAGGGACCTTGATAAAAATAGCCATGTATTTAAAAGCATGACTTTAAAATAAAATAAAATACAATGGTGTATTTTGAAAAAGAATGATTTTATCTATTATTATTAGTTTTCAATTTGACCAGACAGAGACACAGAGAGTGAAAGAGGCAAAGTGAGAAGGCAAGCTGCTGGGCTGGGACTTGAACTACAGGTGCCATGAAGGAGCTCAGCACCTTTACCACACCACCTGCCAGTCCCACGGTGCTGTATTTTAAACATGGCTATTTTTTTTTTTTTTTAGAGGTTTTCGCTATAGGGCGCGTGCGCTCGCCAGACAGACAGAGAGAGACATAGAGACAGAAAGCAAGAAATCACCCCCCAGGGGGGATGGCCACGCCACAATCCCTTCTCCTCCATTCTCCTCTCGGGATCTTGGGCACGCACACACACGTGCCTGGCGTGAGTTTTAAGCCACCGGGTCCTGGACGCAAACCGCGGTCGACTATGTGGAAGTCCAGCGACATAGCCATTACGCTAACTGCTGGTTCCCAACATGGCTATTTTTATACAGGTCTCCAGAGTATTTATTCTGTGCCCCAAGATCATATACTGCTAGTACAAACAGTTAACCCAGACTAAGGTTCTTTTCACTATTTAGAGTGAGGTTCATCCCAAAATGTATCAATTGCATTAGAAAATGTGGTCAATTACTAAGATTTTCCTAAAATAATAAAAAATGGTTCTTTTCTTTTTTTTTAACAAGCTGAGTGATGTATAATGATTGGATATAAAAAAATAAGATAAAGCTTTTTTTTAAAAAAGTTTTTTAAAAGTGTATTTTCAAGTTTTGTTTTAAAATTAATGCCAAAAAGAAAAAGCACTACAATTTGTAAACTTAATTATATGTCTTGTATCTTATTAGCTTAGTAGTTGGAACCACTTGGTCTTTAGGTACGAGACTGCTGGTATGGCACCAAGAAAAAAATGTTCGTGTATAAGACTGTACATTAAAAAAACGGCAATATGCAATAAAGAGATAAACTCATAAAAAAAAATAGCTCTGCTAAAAGCCCTATGCCGAGAGGGGCGTTGTGTCTATGAAAGAATTTTTAAATGTTTCCCAAGTGAAACCAGGGTTTTCTGCAGCCAGGGTCGACACTGCCGGTTTAGATGGATCTCAGTATTTATCCTAAGCCTAACTCGCATACTTACTAACTGAGGCCATGGGGATCAGCTTCGGCCACCTACTAAAATCACCAAGGAGCTCTTAAAAATGTCAGTGCCTTACCCTGGGCATCCTGGTCTCTGGGGTGAGACTCACACACCGGCACCTTTAAAAACTCTCTAGGTAACCCAATGTGCAGCCAGCACTGAGAAACACGGGACTAAAAGAAGTAGGAAAACAATTTAAAAGAAGAAAAAGAATGTATTCAGTAGGATCACTGGTCACACCTGCATTTTGTAGTAGAAAAACTCCTAACCTTAAATGGTACCATGGTCAATTCCTATTTATTCATGAATGGCTTATTTGTTTTGAGGCCAAATTATGGGCCAGCTTTAGGGATGCAGAGACGGTAGCTGACAGTATTAAGCACCTACCATAAACAAGGTGTTTTGCATACACATCCCATTTAATTCAGTGTCCTCCTGAAGTAGGCGATGCCCATTCCATTCTATTAGGGGAGGAACTGAGGCCCAGGGAGGCTAAATCACAAGTCATGCTGCTAGTGGATTTGGCTCTAAAACCTGGTCCTAGGCCATACTGTTTCACACGGGGTGGAAGAGGAAGCCATTGTTTCTAACTTAAATGATTCATGGAATTACCTATTGTCTTGTCTCTATTCTCTTCTATCAGCCTAGATAAGTGAGAGGTGATTGTATGACTCACTTGAAGAGGATGATCCAGGGGTAAATTTATTCCTTATGTAATTTTCAATATAGGAGTCTTTGTTTATACCAGTAGGTGGTTTAAAAATAAAAAGAAGCAGTTTCATGACAGTTACTTCGAATGTGCTCTCCTTCCCATTTGGCAGCAGGTCTCTGAAGCAGCGCTGTGGCTTCTGAACCCTGCTAGCTGGTTCTTGCCCCAGTAGAAGGAAATCAAGAATGAGTCCGTGAGAATCCAGGCACACGAGTGCCCAGGACCTGAGACTGGCTGCAGTCGAGAGTGGATTGTAGGACTGAGACTCTTGTCGGGGGTGCTGTCTCTGTCATTTTTCTCATGGAATAAATAAACAAATCAATACATTAACTTAAAAAAAAGAGAGAGAATTGGGATATGGAAACTAAATGTTTACTTTTACTGAAAAGCTAAACATACATTCTTCTCCCAAGTGACTTAGAAGATAAATGAAAATGAAAATCATTTCACAGTCAGACATGACTACAGGCCTGCCAATTGTTCAGCCCTGTCTCCTGCCTCCCATTCTCTGCCAGTCCTGGTGCTTCCAACAGGTAAGTGACAGAGCTCACAACGTGCCACCCTTCCCAGTAGGGCTGGCTCATCCTCAGAGATGAGGCAGCACGCCTCATGGTCCGCCCAGCAGCCAGAACAGTGGGACTTTCTGCTTCTCTGGAAAACTCCCAGGAAAGGTTCTGAACACAAGTCAGTGATCCCTTGTCCTGATGCACAGAGATGGTCTGGGGGTTTTTAAACAGCAGTGCTACTAATTCAGCTACTAGCTGAACACTAATAGCCAAAGAAAAAAAAATTCTGAGAACTATTTCTAGATTTATAATCTTTTTGTTTTCTATTTTACATAAAAGTCTGGATTTATAAAATGCAGGATTTGAATAATTAGGAAAGATGGTTTATTATGGAGATATAGTTTTCAACCTAGTCAATGATGCAAAAAATAAAAAGGTCCTTCTTACCGAATATTATTATGTGGTTCTGGATCAGGAAAGCTATTTACATTTAAAAAATCCTCCGTGGGTTTTATTGTCCTCATTTTTCAAGTGAGAAATGTGCCTCAGAGAAGTTAAATCACTTGCCTAAAGTCACACTGCTACTAAGTGCCGGTGCTCGGGCCCTGTGCTAAAGCCCCTGAAATGAGATCGAGTGTTTCCACAATGTGCCTCTTGAAGGAAAGTAGTTTGTATTTTTAAAAATTGTTTTGGCTCAGAGACCTCTCTGATAACATGACTCTGGTCTCTCTCTCCCAAGAAGTAAAGCTTCTTGGGGTCCCGATACAGCGGTGTACACAGCTAAGAAGCTGTGCCTTACAGGCTGGGACCACATGGGAGACCTGGGTTTGATTTCCTGTCCATCCTAAAGGCTGAGCATGGTGGCCGAGCCAGTCTTCCCAGTGACTAGGGAGGCTGTGGCAGGAGGATCCCGAGCAGAGATCAAGGCTGGCCTGGACAATGCAATGAAGACCTGTCTAAAAAAGAGCAGGGCATGATGGTGTGCACCTGGGACCACACACGCACACACACACACACACACACACGCACACACGCATGCACCTGCAATGCTATTTGGATCTTGACTGAGAAAGCCTGGCTGAAGTCATGCTTAACACTGTGTCCCCACCTCTCACCGTGAGGACTCTGGAGACATCTCCCGTGGTCCCCGGTAACGACAGGAGGGCAAGACCACTGTTACCTCAGCACCTTTACCGTCTCCATCCACTGCGCCTGCTCACTCTCCCAGGGGTCCACCCGGATCCAGTCAGAAGTCTGCAGAGCCAGCCGGGCCATGGCCACTCGGTGGTGGGAAGCCGCGAGGTCTTTCTTCCCGTAGCTGTCATTGACAGGGGAGATGATGCCCTCGATCACCTGGTACGTTCCTAGGCAGAGGAGAGCACCGAGTTGCACGCAGGCCGATGCTCGCAGCCTGGCTTCGGATGGAGCCGTGCACCTGGGCGCCTCACCCAGGCAGAGCAGGCTGGGCAGTCCCTGCTGCATGGGCAGGAGTGAGGGCTATCTCTGACCCTGCCTCTCCTCCAGCCTTCTACAACTTCAGGTAGCACTCCTGCTGGGAGGGTAGGTTCAGGCAAGGCTTTCACACAGGAACGTGGACAGTTAGGGTTGAGTTTGTTTGAGGAACATCTGGGCTTGCCCCAGCATGGGACTTAATGGGCACTGTGGTCCTCTAGCGATGCATGAGACAGCACTTACATGCAGCGTCCCAGCCCAAAGAGGGGGAGTGGAGGATGAGAGATGAAGGAACGGACATGGCGTAGCATGAACCAGGTTTGCTGGGTGATGGGCTGCACAATAGAGACCGCTCAGGCCCACCTACTTTGGAGGAAAGCACTTCTAATGGCCCGGGAGGCCTCCTTTGAGAAAGATGGGCACTGTGCTGATCCAATGGAAACTGCTGAGCCGCCGGAATTTACTGAATGAGATAAACATAATTATCACGAAGCCGGGGGAGTTGTTATTGCAGCCTACCTTAGCTGATGCTTACTTTGAGTGCTTCTGTAATAAGTCAACATTGAATTTTTTTCAAATGTTTTCCTATAACTCTTGAAATGATCAAGTGTTTTTTTTTTTTTTTTTTTTTTTTAGTCAGTTAATATAGTGGGTTGCATTGATTACTTTTCTAATCTTAAACTAACATTGCATTCATGAGATAAACCTGATTTGGCGTGTGTGCATGTGTATGTATAATATTACATACTCATAATAATTTATGTACTGGTGGGTAACTTTGCTGGGTTTTTTTGGAAGCAAGATGAGATGCTTGTAATCTTCCTCTTTCTTACTGCCCTGATCGGGTGTTAGTATCGTGGTTATGCCAACCTCATAAAAAGTGCTGAGGAGTTCCATCTTTTTCTGCACTCAGAGAGCTTTTATGTGGGAATGAAATAACACTTTTTTCTTTCTTTTTTTTTTTTTTTGGAGAGGTTTTTGCTATAGGGTGCATGTGCTCGCCAGACAGACAGAGAGAGAGACATAGAGACAGAAAGCGAGAAATCACCCCCCAAGGGGGATGGCCATGCCGCAATCCCTTCTCCTCCATTCTGCTCTCGGGATCTTGGGCATGCACACACGCACATGTGCCTGGCGTGAGTTTTAAGCCACCGGGTCCGGGACGCGAACCATGGTTGACTACGTGGGAGTCCAGCGACATAGCCATTATGGTAACTGCTGGTCCTAAAATAACACTTTTTTCTTAAGTGCTTGATAGAACTCACCAGTGAAGTCTTATGAGACTCGAATTTAATTTGTGTGAAAACGTTCACTACTGACTTAATTCCTTTAATGGCTATTTTTCATTTCTTCATTATAATCTTTGCCAACTTACATTTTTCTGGGGTTTTGTCCTTTATATCTAAAATTTGAAATTTAGTGGCATAAGATTTGTCATCATAGTCTCTTATCTACTTAATGTCTGCACCGTCCTCGGTGATGTTCTTTTTCATTCCTAATATCAGTTGTTTTTCTTTCTTTTTTCTTGCACGGTATTGCTGGAGGTTTGTCATTTTATTAGTTTTTCCGAAGAAACAACTTATGGCATATTGATTTTTCCCTACTGAGGTTTGTTTTCTGTTTCGCCAATTTCTGTTCTTATTGTTATTAATTCTATCTTTCTACTCTTACTGTTACTTTGCTGCTCTTTTTCTAACTTGGCTAACTAATTTGCAGTTTGTTTCTGACTATATGAAGTTCATGTGTAAAACTATAAAGCTTCTCTCTAAGCACATGCTACCTGCATTACACAAGTTTTAATATGTAGTATTTTCATGATCATTCAGTTCAAAGTATTTTCTAATTTCCCTTATGGATGTCATTTTGTCTCATGAGTTATTTTGATGTATTTTTCTTAGTTATCAAACACATTGTGATTCCTGGGAACCAGCAGTTAGCGTAATGGCTATGTCGCTGGATTCCCACGTAGTCGACCGCGGTTCGTGTCCCGGACCCGGTGGCTTAAACACATTGTGATTCTTTTAGCTGTCAGTTTTTACTGATTGCTAGCTTAGTTGCATTGCACCAGAAAATATACTCCCCATTGATTCACTCAGCTGGAATGTGTTGACACTTGTTTTATAGCCTGGCAGAAGGTCAGTTTTGGTAAATGTTCGATGTGTACGTAAAACAAATGTATGTTCTGTGGCTCTTGCTTTCTGTCCGTCCAGTCAAAATTACTAATTGTTTTGTTTAAATCTATGTTCTTACTGATTTTTTTTTTTTTTTTTTTGTCTGCTGGTTGTTATCAACTAAAATCTCCCATTATGGTTCTGAATTTCCCTATTTTCCCCTTTAGTTCTTTCAGCTTTTGTTTCTTTTCTTTAAAAGTTTATTTATTTCTTCAGTTAGAGGGAGAGAGAGGCAGAGGGAGAGAGAAAAGAAGAGGGAGAGGGAGATGAAGAGGGAGAGAGAGACGAGGAGGGAAGGAGGGAGGGAGGGAGAGAGAAAGAGAGAGAAAGAACCACCCTCTAGAGGTCTCACACTGTGACCCCTCCCCTCAGTCTTCCTGACCTCCCAGGATCATGAATGCACATGGCGGGCACACACAGATCAACTGGGGAATCAAACCTGCAGGATCCCACAGGGGTCAAGTATGCTTGAACAGCGTTACGTGCCACTGAGCCAACCCTCATATTTCTTACGGGCATGTTTTTAAGTGCCTGCATCCTTACAGCGCTTATGTATCTTTCTGGATATTGACCCTCTTTATCTCTGGTCATGTTTAAAGTCTCTGTCTGATCAATGACTTTATTTTTGGTCAGTACACACATTGCACATGTTTTTCTATTTCCTTTTTTGTCAATTGCCAGAGGGCAGCTGCACTTGTGAGAGAGAGCGAGAGCGAGACCAAGAGAGAGAAGCACCCTCCAATGGGGCACGGCCACCCTGCAATCCCTTCTCCTGTTTCTCCATCCTGTTGGCATTTTGGACATGCATGCATACATGCCTGGCATGTTTTTCGAACCTTTGGGGTCAGGATCTGAACTGTGCTCAAATGTGCATTCCAGTTCCCTTAACCTCTAGACTATGAGGCCAAACATGTTTTTACGGCCTTTCATTTCTATACTTTTGTCCCAGGTGAGACTTTTGTAAATAGCCTATAGCTATTTAGCTGAATTTAGAACTGGATAGCTTAATTAAAATTTTTTTGGGGGGGGTCAAGCCTGCCAATTAATGAGTTTAAATAATTATTTTATTTATTATTATTTTAAAATTTACTATAGGCTACATGTGCTCACCAGAGAGAGAGAGAAAGTAAGAAAGCAAATTCCTAGTTCTGGGACTCCAACTGTGGTTGGCTATGTGGGATCCAGTGCCTTAACCACCATGCCACCTGCCTGAGTTTTAACCGGAACATAGGTTCACTTACATTTAATGTGTATGCTGTTACATTTGAGTTTAAAGCCACCATTTTTTTCTTTTTTGCTACACATATTCTATATTTCTTTTATCCTTCTTTCATCATGCTTTGGAATTTATTACCTCACTTTTTTTCTCAGTCTAGAAGTTACATATGTCATCTTATATCCAAAGTAAATGCAGACCTTTACCCTCTTCTTCAATAACATGAGGACTTTAGAACTCTGTAATTCCATTTTCCACCCTCTCAGCTTACATGTTATCACTGCTATTCTATTTTTCTGTAATCGTTAGACTTTCTTATTATTTTAAATAACCAATGCTCATGTAAACTTACCTGCATAATTATCATTTTCTTTGTGTTTCAATTTTTACATATCAGACTTTTAATTATATTTATTTATTTTTATAAAGAGGTTTTTGCTATAGGGTATGTGCACTTGATGGAGAGAGAGAAAGAGACAGACAGAAAGTGAGAAATCATTTCCCGGGGGATGGCCATGCCACAACCCCTTTTCCTCCATTCTCCTTTTGGGATTTTGGGCATGCACACACACGTGCCCAGTGTGAGTTTTAAGTTGCCAGGTCCAGGACTTGAACTGTAGTTGACTATGTGGGAGTCCAATGATATAACCATTATGCCATCTGCTGGTCCCCATATCAAACTTTTATATGGGAATTATTCTCCTTCCTGACAAATACATACTGCAGAACTTCCTTAAGTTAGTGACTTCATTCTTGTAAGGCATTTTCAAGACATCACCCCAATCCTGAAAGACATTTCACTGTGTATAAAATAGTTGGTAGCAATCATTTTTCTTCAGTGCTCTGAAGTTATTGTTCCATTGTCTTCCATTGCTTCTGATGAAGAGACATCTATCAAATCTAACTGCCATTCCTATGAAGGTCATTTATATTTTTCTGGCATTTTAAAAACTTTGCTTACTTGGGGCCAATAGGTTTCATGGTGGTGAAGATGCTAGACTCTCATGTAACTGACAGTGGTTTGAGCCCTGGATCCAGTGGCTTGAAAATCATGTTGGGCTTGTGTACACGTGTGCCCAAAATCCTGAGAAGAATGGAAGAGAAGGTATTGTAGCATGGTCATCCCCCCTAGGGAGTGATTTCTCACTTTCCTTCTCTCTCTCTCCAGTGAGCACACTTGTCCTATGGCAAAACCCATAAAAAAAAAAAAAAAAGAAGTCGACATATGAGTTTTTAAAATTTATCCTGCTTTGGGGTCCTTTGGTCTTCTAAACCTGTAGGTTGATGTCTTTCATTAAATTTGAAAAGTCCTATCACTTCAGAAATTGCCTCTGTCTTCTTCCTTTCCCCTTTTGTCCAGATTTCTCATTGCATGTATGTAGTACATATGTGGCCTCCATGTCACTTATCTTCTCTTCTGAAATTAAAAACAAATAAAACAACAAAGCAAGAAACCCTCTTGCTCTAAGCTCCATTCTAAATAATTTCTTTTGATCTATATTCCAATTCGTGACTTCTATTTTTCTCTACCAATGATTTACCTGTTATATGTGTCTGTGATAGAGAGAGAAAAATATAGACTTGGTCATCAAGCGGAAGCCTTCAGACAATGGCCTAGAGATAAAACCCTGTTGCACTCTGGTTATTTTTATATATTTATTTATTTTTATAAAGAGGTTTTTGCTATAGGGTATGTGCACTTGATGGAGAGAGAGAAAGAGACAGACAGAAAGTGAGAAATCATTTCCCGGGGGATGGCCATGCCACAACCCCTTTTCCTCCATTCTCCTTTTGGGATTTTGGGCATGCACACACACGTGCCCAGTGTGAGTTTTAAGTTGCCAGGTCCAGGACTTGAACTGTAGTTGACTATGTGGGAGTCCAATGATATAACCATTATGCCATCTGCTGGTCCCCATATCAAACTTTTATATGGGAATTATTCTCCTTCCTGACAAATACATACTGCAGAACTTCCTTAAGTTAGTGACTTCATTCTTGTAAGGCATTTTCAAGACATCACCCCAATCCTGAAAGACATTTCACTGTGTATAAAATAGTTGGTAGCAATCATTTTTCTTCAGTGCTCTGAAGTTATTGTTCCATTGTCTTCCATTGCTTCTGATGAAGAGACATCTATCAAATCTAACTGCCATTCCTATGAAGGTCATTTATATTTTTCTGGCATTTTAAAAACTTTGCTTACTTGGGGCCAATAGGTTTCATGGTGGTGAAGATGCTAGACTCTCATGTAACTGACAGTGGTTTGAGCCCTGGATCCAGCCGTGGCTTAAACTCAAGCTGGGTGTGTACACGTGTGCCCAAAATCCTGAGAAGAATGGAAGAGAAGGTATTGTAGCATGGTCATCCCCCCTAGGGAGTGATTTCTCACTTTCCTTCTCTCTCTCTCCAGTGAGCACACTTGTCCTATGGCAAAACCCATAAAAAAAAAAAAAAAAGAAGTCGACATATGAGTTTTTAAAATTTATCCTGCTTTGGGGTCCTTTGGTCTTCTAAACCTGTAGGTTGATGTCTTTCATTAAATTTGAAAAGTCCTATCACTTCAGAAATTGCCTCTGTCTTCTTCCTTTCCCCTTTTGTCCAGATTTCTCATTGCATGTATGTAGTACATATGTGGCCTCCATGTCACTTATCTTCTCTTCTGAAATTAAAAACAAATAAAACAACAAAGCAAGAAACCCTCTTGCTCTAAGCTCCATTCTAAATAATTTCTTTTGATCTATATTCCAATTCGTGACTTCTATTTTTCTCTACCAATGATTTACCTGTTATATGTGTCTGTGATAGAGAGAGAAAAATATAGACTTGGTGTTCAACATCATTCATTGGAATTTCGAGTCTTCCAAATTATAAACATGGTGTATCTCTCCATTTGTTTAGGTCTTCTGTGATCTGCATCTCTAATTTGGACATCAATTCTATACACGTTTTGTTAGCTTGATGCCTAACATTTCATTTTCTTTAGACCTACTGCCAGTACTACCGAGTTTTTAATTTAGGCTTTCATGAGCTTGTTATTAGTATACAGAAATGGGACTGATTTTTGTGTGATCTTTACCTTCTAACTAGACTCACTTATTCTAATTTAAAAAATTTTTTTTAGTATATTTCTTAGGATTTTCTGCTTAGACAATTTTGTCATAAGCACACAGGGAAAGTTTTACTTCTCCCTTTCTGATAAATATGCCTTTTATTCTTGATTTAAGAACTTCCCTTTTTTTCCTAATATAAACAGTTAATGTTATAAATTTCTCTCTTTGCATTGCTTTAGCTGCATCCAGTGTGTATATTATATATAAATATATAATATGATCTTTTATATAGATGGATATATTTGAGTTTATAAAAACTCACATTATACACACACACACACACGTATATAACATATATATTTTTAAATAACTGCCAGAAGGCACGTGTGCTTGCTAGGGAGGGAGGGAGGGTGGAGGAAAGGAGAGAGCGAGAGAGAGAGAGAGATAACCCCAAATAGGTCATGCTGCAATCCCTTCTCCATTTCTCTATCCTGTAGGCATTTGGGGCACACATGCACATGTGCCATGCATGTTCTTCAAGCCACCAGGACTGGGATTCAAACTGCAGCTGGCCATGTAGGATCTGGCTCGCTTACCCACTAGGATACAGGGCCTACTGGGACTTAACATGCAATGTATTTTTGATATGCTGTATTTTCACTTTCACTCAGTTCTACATACTTTTAAAATTTTCCTTTGGAGCTTTCTGTCTAGTCAATGAATATTTAGAAGTACGTTGTTAAATTACCAATATTTCAATGTTTTCTTACTGTCTTCCTCTTACTGATTTTGGTTTCATTTCATTTATATTATTTCAAATCTTTTAAACTTGCTGAGTTTTGTTTTATGATTTAGAATATGGCCTATCTTAATATTCCATGGATGGTTGAAAAGAATTTGTATTCTGCTGTTGGTGGTGGGTTCTATACACATCAGCTAGATCCAGTTAGTGACTGTGTTCACTTCTTCTATATCCTTGCTGATATTCTGTCTAGCAGTTCTGTATAGCAATAGGAATTGTTGAGAGTGGAGTATTAAAATATATACCTGCAAATTTGTCTATTTTGCCTTCCACCTCTATTAAGTTTTCACCTCATGTGTTTTGAGACTCCATTTTTGTTGTACACACAACAAAAATGCAATTATGAATAATGTAGCTGTTGTTATGAATAACAATGTGTTATGAATCCTCAGTGAGCCTTCATCAGACTTTATATTTTGTTTATCTTAGTCATTATTTCTAGAAATTCTGATTGGCTCTTCATTATATCTGGTGAGTCACTTTCATAATTTCTTTTTTTATTTCAATGTAAGTATGACTGTTTAAAAATCTGTGTCAGATAGTGCCAATGTCAAATTCTCTGTGGGTTATTTCTGTTGTCTGTTGTTTTTGCTAGTTCTTGGTCATACTGTTTTGTTTCTTTTGTGCTTAGTTATTTTTTAATGCTGCTGGTTGATACTCCTTGTTTGTGGAATCTCCTCCAGACCTTCCTCCAGAAAGATTTGATGTTTGCTTTTGTTAGGCATTCAGAGTTATGTAAAGTCATGGATGATCGTAAATCAAGTTCCTGATTTGAGTTTTTCTTGTTAATCTAGGTTGAGTGTTGCAAATCTGAGCATAAATTCAAGTTTGGCCACATCTTCCTAGAGCTATTTTATCCTTTGTTTTCTTCTTCTTCTTGCCCTGGTACAAAGGCACTAAGGTTTCTTTAATGTCCTCCAGAATTGAGGAAAGGAGGTGGGCTAAAATGTTGCTGACCCTGGCCTCAAGGGTGTAATTCCTTAGGGTCCAGCTTAATGTGGCCTAAGTCACCCAGAAGGCTTGAGAGGACTCCAGGCTTTGAATGCTGTACCTCCTCGCTTGCAGGGCCACTGAGTAGTTCTCACAGGTGCCTGCAGGGCATTTGGTGGCTCCCCTGTTCCAGCAGCCAGGTCATTTCTCCCTTTACAGGTGTTTATCTCTCATCTGTTTTTTTTCTTTTTTTTTTCCTCTGAGTCACCAAGGCTGGGACTCAAATCCACCCAAACCCCATCAGTCACGTGGGACCTGGCTCCCTACTCATAGAACTTAGCCACTCTTTTAAGGGGCTGGCCCTGTCTCTCATATTTTCAATTTTAAAAGTGAAGTTTGAAAACTATTCTCCCACCATTTCTTACTGTTTTAGTCAGAGCGTTGATCCAAAAAATGTTGCCTGCCTGCCCCCTGGAACCTGGAGGTTCTCTGATATGTTTCCATCCCTGGCCATCCCAGCTGCGTCGGGCCCTCCTTCCAGGAGGATGAGGATCTGCTGCTTCAGGGAGCCCAGCTGGGAACGAAGCAGGGATATTCAGCTGACATTTCCAGAACTGGCTCATTTCAGAGGTAAGACTTGTGTAGGTTATAGCTTTCATGTGTAAGGTCCAGGCTTTGTTGAGAAAGAAAATATTTAAGTTCCAAAAATTATCTTAATAAAAAATCAAGGACTAGAGGACAGGGAATCAGAGCACACAGTTTTACTAAACTCCACGTAGTAATGAGAGAATGTGCAAATGGAAACAGAAGGCCCTTTCTGGATGAGGAAGGGGTGAGGTGGAAGAATGAGTACTGGGGTAGAGAGGAGCCCGGTAGGAAAGGTGTGCGGTGACAGGGTTTGGATGTGAGTTCGGGCCTGCTGCCTGTATGTTCTGACCCCCCAGAGACAAACGTGTTAGTGCTGGAATGTGACGGAAGAGAGGCGCAGTTAAGTTGGACACTCTACAGCAAGCAGGCTTATATTTTGCTTCTTATCTAGAATTCTGGGAGGAGACCATCTTGCATTGCCTTGTGCCATTACAAAATAGCAGTGACAGTAGAACTGGCAGTGTGGCATGTATAGGGAGTCATGGCTTCAGAAAACAGCTCATCCCATAGCATCAAGCAGGGCACGGCAGAGATCTACAAACATATTCCCAAAGCTCCTTGACAGGGGCAGTAAAGGAGACTGAGAATGAGCAAACGGCAGGGCTACTAGGGGTAGGGACAGGGGACAGGAGGTGCAGCCCAACCATGGTGTTGACATCCCAGGGAGAGCTCAGGCATGGGCCTAGGTGGCTGGAATGCAGTGCCTAGTCAAGAGGGCAGTGAGCCAGATGCCCCTTTGTAGATGCCAGGATGCTGAGCCCTCTGGGATGCTTAACTCGCTCTCGGGGAGGTAGGCAGGAAAAAGCAAACTCAATGAGTAACAACCGACATGTAAGAGACTCAGTTTAAAGCTAGAAGGTTGTTACTTTGAAGTGGCATTTTTCTCCCCCACCGTTAATGTGAATAGTGGCTTGGCAAGCTGAGTGTTAAAGAAACAAAAGAAGTTAGATATCTGCACATCTGAGCCCCATGTTATACATGAGACAGAGACGTTCCTTCTTTCTCTTTTCCCCTTTCAAAGAAATGGGGGCTGGGAGGACTGTTTGGTTCTGATTCTCTTGGGAAATGTACATAAACTTAAACTTCACATTCATCTTTGCTTTACAGCAGGAAATGGGGCAGGAGGACAGGGAGCCGTCCAGGCAGCTCTGCTGGGCATCCAGGACACCCAGGTGTCACCTCGGCTGATTTAGTGCATCTTGACAGGGCAGGTCACGCACTGAGAAATCAATGCTTTTTTATCGCACCCAGGAGAGGACAGTCAATAAAAATAACAATTTGAGTGAAAACTTCTTGCACTCAAAGTAGTCAAGATCCAAGCCTCTTCCCTTCCCCACTGCTCTTGGCTACAATCCCGGTGTTGCCTTTTACATGCTCTTCCACCTCCCAAGGCAGATGCAGGTAGTGCTCCTGTGACCTTCTGCTGCTCAGATGCACTGCCACTATAAGCACTTGTACGATAATCACCTGTCTGCCCTTGTCTTTCCCATGAAACCAAGAGCTGCTTAAGGACATGAACTTGTCTTTGCATTCGTGGTCACTTCCAGGTAGATGCAGGCACTTACCTTCCTGTAACTCTGCTGCCCAGACGTGGCTCCATAGAGCAATTGTTTGTTAATGATCTGTCTGCCCTTGTCTCTCCCATGAGACTGAGGGCTACTTAAGGACATGAGCTTGTCTTTTCATTCTGGGTAACACACCTTGCTAATATGAAGCTATATTATTCTTACCTTGGAGTTATCAGAGAAATATAAAGCTGTGAGTTTCATGTGGCAGGTAGAATTCCCTGTTTATCTTAACCCCCTCTGGAAACTCGAATACAATGGCAATAATGAAATTAAAAAAGTGCCAAATCACAAAGGCCAAGAGAGTGGGAAAGAAGATAATGAATGAAAGCTGTGAAAAATCATCAAATTTTGGAAGCTGGAGAGGTGAGGAACAATGGGAACAGACCGAGCAGTCTGCAGGGAAGGAGGGTGCTCCGAGGCAAGCTGCAGGCATGGCAGAAGCCTAGGGTGACCCAGGAAGTGCAGGAACCAGGAGCTCTCTAGGTGAAGATGCCAGATGGCCTGAGAATAGGAGGACCCGTTGAGAGTTTGTCTAAGAAGCCTTTAGATCCACCCCAGCCTCAACTGCCTACTTTATTCTCCCATCTTGGTATAAGGAAAGTCATCTGTCTTCTGCCAGATTGGACAAGAGAGAACCTTGTTTTAAGTACGGTACCTTGTTTACAGTTACATATGGTGAAGGGAAGAGGAGGATTACCAGCCTTAAAACGAGAGGATTAAGTTTGTCTCGCAGAATACCAAATTAGGGTATCTCTTTGAGGACCCAGCTGACCCAGGAGAGGACACCTATACATACTACATTCAGGAGTTTTGGACCAAGGGCACAATCATATGGCTACAGGCCCACCACCTTTGTTCACAAACCCAGAGCTTCCGGCCCAATATTTAGCTAATAGAAATTCTTGCAAAAAACAATAACAAAATACATAAAAAGGAAATAATCAAAGGAATAAGACAAATACTTTCTCAGACTAGAAGGACAGACATTTTCAAAATCAGTGGCTCTCTGAGAGCTCCCCACTTTGAATAACAGAAGATCCACACAATGGCAAATCATTATAAAATTTCAGACCAACAGTTTTAAAGAGAAAATCCTGAAAATTTCCAGAGAGAAAATCAGAGGTTAAATACTCAAGATTGTAAACCAGGATAGAATTGGACTTACAAAAACAGCAAGTCTAGAATCCAAAAGACAGTGGATAAAGTCTTCAAAATGTTAATGCAAAATGATTTCTAGCCTAGAATTCTATATTTGGCCAAACTACCTATCAGTTAGAACAGGAGTCAGCAGACTTCTCTGTTAAAGGGATGGACAGTAAATAGTTCAGGCTTTGGGGACTATAGAGAGACTTCGCCATATATTCTTTTTTAAAATGTAAAAAGATTGCTTAGTTCCCAAAATGGTTGAAAATAGGCTATGGGCCAGACTGGCCTATGGGCTGTAGTTTACTGCCCTTTGAGGCAGAATGTGGGCTAAAGATGTGTTTCTACATGGGAGGTCTGAGAAAATTTACTCCCTCCCCATATATCCTTTCTCAGAAAGATGCTAGAGGATGTACTCCACCAAAACAACAGTCAACCAAAAAAGCAGATGGCCAGGGATTCAAGAAGCAAAGGTTTCAAATCTGGAGACAGGCATGGGAAATGTGCAGGGAAGGACACAGTGGAAGGGAATCCCAGGGTGACAGTGGTACAGTGGGCACAGAACGTTGCTGCCCAGGCAGGAGCTAACGGGCTCCAGGAGGATGCGGGCAGAAACGAAAGGAGCTGAGAGACCATTGGAGGAGTCGTCAGTACTAGGAAGTCTTTGAGAGCTCTTTAGGAAAATCTAGGACTGACTTGGTGATAGGTATAAGGAACCCAAGGAAACAAATAAGTGGGTTAATTATTAACTAGGAAATCCAAAGTTTATACAAGTGGGCTTAGTGGTTTAGTTAACAGCATTCACAAAGACACAACTGTAAAAAATAAATATTAATTGAACCTCAAATTGTGAGCTAATCAATTTGGGAGCATATGGTAAAAGAAAACTATAAATGGGAACGTGGGACTAAATCCTAATTTTTCATAATTGGAAGTCATTAAATACATGCCTTAATATGAAAAAAAAAAGAAACGTCAGTATTAGGTGCTGTTATTAAGAAATAGGCAGTCAAATATCAGAAAAAAACAAAACAAAACAAAACAAAAAAACAGCTGAAAGAATCAAAAACAATTACTCTAGGTACCCGCAATCAGCAATGGGGAGGGATGGAACAAACAACGCTGTAAGTTTTTTTTTTTTTGGTGAGGCTTTTGCTATAGAGCATGTGCACTCACCAGAAAGAGAGAGACAGAGACAGAAAGCGAGAAATCAACCCCTGGCGGATAGCCAAGCCACAATCTCTTCTCCTCCGCTCTCGCCTTGGGATCTTGGGCACGCACACACACACATGCCCGACATAAGTTTATGCCACTGGGTCCGGGACTCAAACTGTGGTCGACTAACTACATGGGAGTCTGGAGATAGAGCCATTATGCCAACTACTGGTACCCAAATAATGCTGTAAGTTTTACAGTAACTTAAAGGTAGTGTTTATATATAAGTTTATCAGTATACTATATGAAATAAGGTTAGAAATTAATGCACGTTGTAGAAATACTGTATATCAGAACCAGCAAGTGGCATGGTGGTTAGGATCCTGGACATTCCTGTATGGCTGACCAAGTTTCAAGTCCCGGACCTGATGGCTTGCTTTCTCAACTTTCCCAATCTCTCTCTCTGTCTCTCTGGTTAAATTAAAATGAATGAATAAATAAAATTAAATCTTTTTAAAAAAATATTGTAGTATACTGAAAAATGTCAAGTACCAAAAGTTAACAAAACATATCTAAGAGGTGAATACTGTTTATATTTTGGTTCATTTTGTCTTTTTCTTATACATATTTTCTTCATATAATGTAAATTCCCTTTTTATATCATTTTTACTTAGATTATAAGCATTTTTCTTGGTCATTAGCCCCCTTGAAAACACCATTGTTAATGGCAGCATAACGATGGAGATTCAAAAGAAAGAATACGGTTTTTGTATGCTGGAATCAACATATGGTGACCATCTTTATAGATCTTGGTTGCAAGTTTTGAGCACTTAAAAAAAATAGAAAGGAAAATTACCGGTTTGATCTTTTTGTGAGCTTTTTCTGTATCTTGTGAAACTGTTTTTTAGAAGTTCTTCATAAAGGGTTAGAGACACCAGCAGGTGTGAAGTACCCCATTTCAGTGCACACTCTCCCGTGCGATGGCTACTCATGAAAACATCTTGGCCGATCTGTAGGAATTCTTTTGTAGTTAAAACTTTGGATTTAAAACTACTTACATTATTTTAAATGATTTATTAGACATCTGTATTTCTCCTTTTGTGAACTGCCTGCTCACACTCATTGCTCCTCTCTCTATGGGCATGCATGAACTCCTTTCAGCAAGTACGTTAAATGTCTGCCTGTTGGGTCTGTTGGGATTCACATAGAGAGGATACCTTTCCAGATCATGGGACTTTCTCCCAGCTCCTGTCTGCTTGCTAGGCAGAAGGTCTAGGACTTAGGCCGAGTATGCCCACCTCCATGTGAAGGAAAGCTTCAAGTCTTCATTTCAGGGATCATTTCTTCTGTCATTTCTTGGACGATCATTTCCTGGCTTGCTCTGTTCTATTGTCTTACATCAATTCTGTCTCAGCTCCTATTTGTCATTTCCTTTAGGTTTTGCTTAAGTTATAGAAGATCCTTGAACTGGTGTTGCATTTCTCTATTTAGTTGCCAAATACAGCCTCCCCATTCAGCAGTGATGTTTTTCTTTCCAAAAGTTCTTCACTCCTCTTCTCCCACCCTCTTCCCATACTGTCTTCAGCCTCCCTACCCATCTTCCACACTTCTCAGATTGCCCCCTTTCACAACAGGTTGCCCTTTGGCTATTATCATATTCTCCTTGAATCTCATAGAGTGTCAGAAACTTATACATTTTATCTTCTTAAATGGAGGATTTAAGAATCTACAGGATCTTTGAGCCAACAAACCGGCATCGTCTTTGGAACTGCAGTCCCTTCTCATACAAACTGTGATTTTTCTCTGACCAGTCAGCTTCCTCTGCAAGGTCTGTGTGGGGTTGCTGGTCACCCTGTCAGAGCCTGGGTAGGTCACTGCTTAATGATTCTGTTCCCAGCAAAAGGATAAAAGCAACACTTAGGTTTACTGTCATTTTTCTTCCTTGCACGGGAGAAACATTCTTGCTCACGCAGTTCAAGGAGATAGCTGCAGGTCAGGGAAACAGCCATCCACAGAGGATGAAATCCCCACTCATAGGCTTCAGGTTTACTATTTCACTGAGATAGGAGGTCAAGTTGCCTCCCCCACCCCCCATAGTTAATGGCTGTCCTGTTTCCATTTGTTAATTGGTCCTAGCCCAACCTCTGTAGTGTAGGACTGCAGAGCCGGAAGCTGTGTCAACTGACCACAGGTCAAATCCTCAGCCTGGCGGGCCTGCAAACATGCCATGACCAAGATCCAGGTGAGGTGGTGGGCTGGCCACGGGTGGGCTGCTGAAAGGGAACCTGGCATGACTAAGCCCTGTAGGGGTTGCTTCTCTTTCTCTCCTGTGTGCACACATGCTCTATCATGAATTAAAAAAAACCTGCCCCCTCACTGATTTTTTTCCTTATCATATATTGTCTTTTTTTTTTTTTTAATGAAATGTAATATTTTCCAGCCTTCTATGAATTCCCATCATGCTGTCTGGAGTCAGTATCACACTCATTTGATCATGTGTTTAAAAATTATATTTTAATGTCTGGGAGAGCTTTTTGAGAAACTGATTCATTTTCCAGGAGAAACTCAGTACATAGTTTTTAAGATAGATAGATAGATAGATAAACAAACAAACAAACAAACAAACAAACCCCCTCACTGGCATTTTTACTGGAACATTGATCAACAAATGCCCATTCTCCAGAGGCGCTGGTCTTACTCTCATTTAGTCAAGTGTCGCCACAGAGTGGCAGAGTGGCTGCCCTCAGTGGCCTTCATGTATCTGGTCCAAGTCAACCCAGGGGGGTGTCTGTGCATGGCTGAGTATCTTGTGTGGGGTAGCTTTTCCCCCCTCACTAATTTATCATGTCTACAGCATGTGTTTCATTACATTGTATTACAACTGGTATACAGAAAACCCCACACTTTGATGGGTTTATTTTGAATCTGGGCTGCCTTACTGAACTTACTAGTTCTACTAGCTTTTCAAATACTGCTGGATTTTCAAGGTATACAGTTAACATCTACAAATAATCAGAACTGAATCTCTTCTCTACATTTCTTAGTTTTGACTGATGTCATTGTAAAATAACAGTGGTGAGTAGGCATTCTTTTTTCTTCCCTTGCTTCTGTGGGAATGCTTCTGAAGTGTTAAGGGATTATGTGTCAAGGTAGGAAAGTATCTTTATAGTTCTAATTTACTAAAAGTTTTTCTGAAAAAATCCCTTAGTAAAAATTAGATTTTATTAAATAGCTTTTAAGTGTGTATTGAGATGATGATTTAGATTTCATAAAAATATATTGTCTTAGTAATGTGATATATTAATAGATCTCTATATAGTATATTACCCTTGAATACTTGGGGTAAATGCTACCTGGTCTGGTTGAATTATTCTTCTATTAGCAATTTGATAAGCTACTACTTTATATGGGCATTTTGCATCCAAGATTATACTGTTAAACACTCTCGCTGTAAAGCCACAATATCTTTATCCAATTTTCACTGTGCTAGAAAACAGCTATGGTAGATTGAATTATTGATCCCAATTCCTCACTCTGCCTTTGCGGTATTAAACAACCACACGGCGGCCACAGCCTCACAAAGCCAGAATGCACTTCTCACCCCTTGACTTTGGGCTTTGACGAGTGGTGTATTAGCAGATGGGACACAAGGAGAAACTAAAAACCTGCACTTGCCATCATGTGCCCGTGCCATCGTTATGAGAAGAATATGCAAGGCAACCACTGCCCCTTCTATGCTCCTGGACCACACAGTTAAAGAGGAGGAACATGCCTGTCCCAGCTGACACAAACATCTATGACAAAGAAATCAGCTGCTTGTTCTGGCATGCCACTGATCTTTTGTGATATGTATGGAACTGAAGCCGACTCATAGAATGCCTCATCGGGAAATGAACAAAACAGTGTGCAGATACTACTTTTAAGACCTTTGGGACCAGCACATGGTGTAACAGCTACATTGCTGGACTCCCATGTAGTCGACCGCAGTTTGGGTCCTAGACCCGGTGGCTTAAACTCACACCAGGTGTGTGTGCGTGCGAGCCCAAGATCCCAAGAAGAGAATGGAGGAGAAGGGATTGCCGTGTGGCCATCCCCGCTGGGAGGTGATTTCTCGCTTTCTGTCTCTCTGTCCTTCTCTATCTTTCTGGTGAGCGCATGTGTCCTATAGCAAAAACCTCTCAAAAAAAAAGAAAAGAAAAAAAAAGACCTCCATATTTTACTTAGAATTAGATGGCATAGGAGCTGTTCGTGGTGCTAAGCTGGTGCCCGGCAGTTGGTACTCCCTCCACTCTGGCCCGGCTGGCTCAGTGGAGGAGAGAAGTGTGGCAGATTGTTCTTTCCCAAACACGTGTTCTTCCAGAACCTAGTCACTCCTCCATGGGGGTGAGTCTGTGCTCAGGTGGCATCTGTGACGGCTTTACCCAAGCAGAAGTGATACTGCGTGACCCTTCAGGACAGGATGTAAAAATGGCACATACTTGCACTTTGTGCTGTTCGACTTGGTGGTAAGCCCAGCTGCTGGCCGTGAGAGCCACACCAGCCTTCATGAAGAGACTCCGAGAGGCTGTGCATGTGTGTGATGGTCGACATCCCGATATCCAGCATCAACTGCGGATGTGCGAGTGAAGAAGTCTCCGGGGGATTCCTGCCTCCAGCTGTCCAGTCACTGCCAGTCTTGGGACTTCTCAGCTGAGTCCCCAGACATCAAGGAGCAGAGACAAGCCACCACACCATGCTCTGTCTGAATTCCTGACCGGCGTGTTATGCTGTGAGCATAACAAAGTGATCAGTTTACACCGAGTTTGGGGTGCTTGGTTATGCCGTAACAATAACTAGAAGAGGAACAGAGACTCAAACAGCTTGCATGGTTTCCCCACAGCCATACTGCCCAGACCTGCCTGCACTTTTCTGTGACACTGCCGACAGACAGTGCAGTTTGGACGGGCGGTGGCCATACCAGGATGGTAAGAAAGGGACCACTAGGTAGCCCACCTCTGTCTGTGTGTAGCCCAGACTAGTCACGCTAGGATGGAGAAATCTTCCCCTCTATAGCTGTGCAGAAAAATGAGACCATCTCCCCTTAGCAAGTCTGGGCTTCAATAAAAGGTTATTGCTGCTTAAGATGCTAGCAGCCTCCGAAGTCGTGGAGCAAAGACTTAATAGCATTCCGAACTGTAAGGACTTCATTATTTCCACAGAGAACGCCTTGGCACGTTTATCAGCTTTTTCTTTAGAATTACCACACGTATTTAAAACAAACTACATGTGTCAAAACAATTGAAAAAGCATTAGGTAATAGCCAGCGGGGGCTGCCCTGGAGCATAGACTCGGTCCGCATTCTCCTGTTCCGGGTGTGGCCGGGTAGCTCAGTGTCCCTGTGGGCACAGGCACAGCCTGGCCTCACTACTTCCTGCATCCTCAGTCCATGCTCTTTCTTTGGTTGCGCTGGCTGAAAAACCTCCTGGGAGGCTGAAAGTCAGCCATGGAAGAAAGATCAGTAGCAACTGTCACAGGTGCTGTTAGGAACCTAGTAACAAGGAAAGGAAGCCGGCGTGATGGGACAGGTACAGGAAAAACAAACTACCAGACTCTCAACTCGATGGATATGTATGCTTTAGAAAAAGAGGTTATTGCGGCTAAACGTGGCCTCCACACTAAGCTTGGAGAGCACGATCTGGCTGAGGTTACTGGCTCTGAGGCCGCTTTGGCACCCTCTTCTTGATTTTCTTTATCAGATTACAAATGTATTTAGCAGCTTTTGCTTTTTCGTCTGTTTGTTTGTTTCCTCTGGCAGAGAGCTGTGGGCCTTATGGTCCAAATGAACTTGAGATGGTCTATTTACTACTTTGCTCTGCATCTTGCTGGCCCAAAGGGCCAGTCAGTTTCAAAGACCACTGCAGGCTTGGGAGGTGGAAGCCTGAAGCAGAGAGAACAGATGAGGGGCTGCCATTACCCTAAGGCAGAGCCACGGGCCTGCAGACCACAGCGAGCTAGTTGGAAGTGTGGTCTCTGGTGAGTGCCCTTCCTGTGCGGCCTCCTTGGGGTGCACTGCTCTTCTGTCTGCCCCCGGTCTTCTATATTTCTTTCTGTGTGAAATTTTTCTTTCAACCAGCAAACTCTTCCTGCACACTCGAAATCCCCCTCTGGTCTCCAGAGCCCTTCAATGTCTGAGCTGGTCAGTGTGAGGTTTTTCTTTCATTTCCAAATGTTCTGCTTCCTTTGTGTGCAACTTCTTAAAAAGTTGTTGAAGTAAACAACTGAGCTGCAATATTTCATAGGGTTTAAATTTCCCTTCTGGTGCCGGGTAGAAAGGGCTTTTCTGTTTCCACTCTCTCCTGCCCCATTCTCTGCAATCACTTCCCCGCGTCTCAGCCCTTGGAACCGGTCGCCTGGCAGCGCATTCTGTTGTCAGGAGAACTGACAAAGCCTCCCTGGGCGGGGCAGTCGCCTAGTCATCCCCTTGGCGACCGTGTGCTTTCAGATAGTAGAACCTCTTTCCTTTGCAGGCCTCTCACTTCCACCGTTTCATCCCCAGCTGGGTGTCTGTCTGCCAAATGGAATGAGTGTCCTTTCAGAGTTGGTGGGTTTTTAAAAAGAACTTGCCAGGACTCCCAAATGTGAAGGTTGCGTGGCATCTCAGAAACTCAGAAACTTCACAGAGGATGAAAAGGCAGCTGGGGCGACAGTAATCAGGCAGTTCTACCTGGGAAAGTAGCCTGCTGAAGGATGCACGGGAAAGCAGCTCGATAGACTGCCTTGGGCACCCTGTGCTTGTAGCGAAGCAGCCCTGTTCACTGTTAATAGACACCTGGGTGGGGCAACCTGTGCTTCAACAGGACTCTCAAGGCAGACTTTTTAGCTGTCAAGGCAGACTTTTTAGCTGTAGGAACTCGAGGTGGAGTAGGCAAAGACAGACTAAGTGTGAACCTTTACTAACTTCTGTTTATGAGCTGTATGACCTGGGGCAAGTTACCTAACCTCTCTACACCCTGTCCTATCACCTGTGCAATGAGAATAGATAATTCTACATAAGGAGAACTGGTGTGAGATTCTACTGAGCTAATCTAGGGGACAGAGACCGGTTCGGGAGTGGACACTTGGCTGGAGAACACACCAGAGATGCCAGTTTCATCTGAATTTCCCCCTCCCCATTTTCACTATACCCAGCATTTCTCCTTCTTTTTAAGGTGAGAGGGAAACACATCCATAGCACAGCGTGGCATGCACGTCAAGCTGGGTGGATGCTAGTACTGTGGACGAAGAGATACAGACGGTGGGAGCCCTGGCCTCACAGGGTGGGCTGGGGGTTTGGAGGCGGAGGTGTTCATTTGTAGGGGAGATAAGACAGTCATCCTGTGGGTAGTCAGGTCTGGGCAAAGGTACACAAGAGAAGCTTCAGGAGCCCCCAAGAATCTCTGAACAGGTGGGAGCAGGTTTTCTGGAGGATGGGACACCTAAACCGAGTTACCTATGATGCAGAAGTACATGATAACCTGGGAAAGGTGAAGCCTTGTTCATCCAATCAATTCTTTCCACTTTATTGAAAAGACACTTAAGAAAGAATCTGCAGAGCAACTGAAGCTTGATGACCCCTTGATTCTACACTAATATCCTTGCCCATTTCTTGATACGTTTTCAATTTACCTTCATGGTAATTTACACTCAAGGAAACTGTCCAAGATCTGCTAAGGGGTTCAATAAAATAGGTCATGGAGTTAAATGCTATGGTGAAACAGAGGGCTTAATTTTATGGATAAAATTTAAACTGCTTAGCTACCTTTTTTGCATTTATTCGTGTTTAGACTAACGATTACTCACTGAATAGGAAGCGATCACCGTAGAAATAAGGAAGCCATTTTCCTAATTCTTTAAGCACATCTGGTGGGGTTGTGGTCTGTGCTCTCTAGGTGAAAAGACATTGCCTTAGGGAAGAGACCTGAGTGCCCCAACAGTTAACTACCCTACCTGGGCTGCTCCTGAAAGTGCTGCAGAGACAGGAACTTTTCCTAAGACGGACATTCGGGTAGCATATGAAGGAGGAGGATAGCATTTTTAATTTAATTTAATTATTATTCTTATTTATTATTTTTTTTGGAGAGGTTTTTGCTATAGGGCGCGTGCGCTCACCAGACAGACAGAGACATAGAGACAGAAAGCGAGAAATCACCCCCAGGGGGGATGGCCATGCCGCAATCCCTTCTCCTCCATTCTCCTCTTGGGATCTTGGGTGCACACGCACCCGGTGTGAGTTTTAAGCCAAGTCCAGGACACGAACCGCAGTCGACTATGTGGAAGTCCAGCGATATAGCCATTACGCTAACAGCTGGTTCCCATTACTCTTATTTTTTTAAACATTTGATTGCTATACATCATTTGGTTTGTAAAGAGAATTTACCCAGCATGAAGTACATCTCATACCAGTCCAGTTGAGAATACTGTACCAGTTATCATCAATAGGTAATAAACCATTTCTGTGTCCCACAAATGTCTTGCCTCTCTATTTTTTTTCTCCCTGATTTCCTTCCCTATATGCTTCCCTTCTCCCTCAGCACACCCTGTCTCCACCATCCATAAGTATTTTCACTGTTTTTTTTTTTTTTGGAGAGGTTTTTGCTATAGGGCGCGTGCGTTCAGCAGAAAGACAGAGAGAGACAGAGAGATAGAAAGGGAGAAATCACCCCCCAGGGGGGATGTCCACGCCACAATCCCTTCTCCTCCATTCTCTTCTTGGGATCTTGGGCATGCACGCACATGCGCCCGGCGTGAGTTTAAGCCACTGGGTCCGGGATTCGAACCTCGGTTGGCTACATGGGAGTTCAGCAACATAACCATTACACTAACTGCTGGTCCCAAGTATTTTCACTGCTTTTAAGCCTCCCAATCTTTCAGTCTCTATGACAGAATGTGGACAGTCAGTATATATTAAGTGGAGACATACAATATCTTTCTTTCATAACCTGGCTTGCTTTACTCAGCAATAAATCTTCCATATTCAACCACTTTCTGTCAAGTGCCAGGATCTTCTTGTTGTTTTTCTTTGTTTATGGCTGAGTAGCATTCCATAGACTACATGTGCCATACTTTTTCAATCCATTCTTCTGTTCATGGAATGAGTTGGTTCCATGTCTTAGCAATCATGAATAATTTACAATAAACAATGATGTGCAATTGCTTTTCCAACTGAACATTCTCCTGTCCTTTGGGTAGATACCCAGGAGTAGGACTGCTGGATTATGTGGTAGTTCTATTTGTGAGTCTTTGAGGAACCTCCATATTGTTTTCCACAGTGGCTGAACCAACTTACATTCCCACCAACAGTGTAGGAGAGTTCCCCTTTCACCACGATCCCACCAACACTTGTCATTTTTTGTATTTTTAATCTTTGCCATTAGGACAGGGGTTAGGTGGAATCTCACTATGGTTTTAATCTGCATCTCCCACATGATGAAGGAAGTTGAGCATTTCCTCATATGCTTTTGGGCTATTCCTATGTCTTCCTTAGAGAGTTTTTTTCATCTTTCTATCTTTTAATTGGGTTAATAATTTTTTGAGGGGGATAAGCTGCTTGAGTTCCCTGTGTATTCTGGCTATCAGTCCTTTACCTAAGGCATACTTTACAAAAATATTCCCCCATTCCAAGGGTTGTCAATTCACACTACTTACTGTGTCCTTTGCTGTGCATAAACTTCTTAATCTGATATAATCCCACTTTTCTATTTTGGGGATTATTGCCTGTGCTTTGGGAGTCTTATTTAAGAACTCTTTGCCTACCCCAATGAGCGACAGCATTTTAACATTAATTCTGGTACTTTATAAAAGTGAGGTCTACATTGATGTCATTGTTAAAAGTGCATTTTCCAGGTTGCACCCAAATTTGCTCACTGGCAGTGAGGCTTAGGAAGTTTTTCACAAACATCCTGGGTGATTCTTGTGCATTCATGAAGAACGATAGACTGGCATTGACTGCAGAGAGATGGTTTCCTTTCAGTCATCCAATAGTATTTTATTAACCCTGAACCAGGCTCCAAAGTAAACAAGGGCCATTCTTTCTATAATGACCAAATTACCAATTTTATGAGTATGGTATAAAAGGATATGGGTTTCTTAAGCTGTAAATGTTTTATGGAGTTAATGCAATTTAATTTTTTAGGTTTGTTTCTAATATCCTTCATTTACATGCCTAATGTATTCCTTGGTCAATTTTGATTATGTAAATTCAAGATGACCTTTCCCACTTGTCCCTAAGACATAATTTAAACTAATCTAAAACTAACCATTCTTACCAAGCACTTAAAAATTTGTCCCTGTGGGGAACCTTTTTTTTTTTTTTTTTTTTTTTAGTTTTCTTTTTCTTTTCATTTCAAGTGTTGTATAGATTAGTGTCTTCCTAACTGTTCTGAGCAATGGTTATAGGCACCTACCACCATCCCCAAAGTACAAGTATTCAGTAACTAAGTATACTTGTGAAACACTGGGGTAGACAAAATGAAACAGATTTTACGGCAGAATGCAGATCATCTGCGCGCCCCTTATGCATGGATGTGCATAGTAACTCTCCAAGAAGGGCACTGAAACCTCAGGGTTTTTCAGACTTACTGAGCTTTCATGGATCATCCTGCCAGTTGAGTGTTCAGAGAACCACACTGTGTGAAACCCCATCAGCAAATTTTATGTCTTATTTAAGAACTCTTTGCCTATCCCAACAGAGGACAGCTTTTTAACAATTCCGGTATTTCTCAAAGTGAGGTCTACATTGATGTCATTGTTAAAAGTGCATTTTACAGGCTGCACCCAAACCTGCTCACTGGCAGTGAGGCTTAGAAACTTTTTTCACATGCATCCTGGGTGATTCCTGGGCATTAATGAAGAACCGTAGACTGCATTGACTGCAGAGAGATGGCTTCCTTTCAGTCATCCAACGGGTCACTTTCATTTAGACACTGCCCATGAGACCCAGGCCAAGGAAAGTCTTTTGCATCTGTCTGTGTATATGAGATCATTTGAGGCTGCTTCCTTAAACACAACGCCCCACCCCTGACATCTGAGCTTAAGCACTTACCAAAATGATAGGAATCACAATCTACCTGATCATCACCAACATGCTGCCATCAGCAAATCATGATCAGCATCTTTGACCAACACTCCGATCCCTGCTACCACCGTTACACTGACAGGAGCACCATCATCATACCGAGACCTATGAGACCACTGCCATCATAATCACCAGGATCTACACCATCATTACCACCGCCACCAATAATATGATCCTCACTGATGTACCAATAAGGCCAACTCCATCACCGTCTCTACTGTTACTATCATCACCATCACACTATGACTAACCAATTACTGCGGCCATTGCCTCTAGTACAAACTCATCACCACTGCAGCCACTAGAGCTGCTGCCAAAGCTTCCACTATGATGGCTCCCACTGTTGCCACTGTCCTCCCACATACAGACAATGAGAGGAGATAGAAAACACACAGTCATTACTCCAGGTTGTACAACAGGCTGGAAGGCTCTATACAATTGCATACATTTTTCCCTAGATAATCTTGAACTGAACTAGACATGGTATCACAGCAGAATCTGAGAATCAAAAGTCTAGAGTCTAAATAGGATTTTTGATCTATGACAGGGGTCCCTCAATTACCTCCATGACAGGCGTGAAAGATGTCACACAGAGCTGCATGTGAGCTAATTTCACTGGAAATATGAGTGCCAGACTTCATCTAGTTGTTAGGGAGCAGCCTCTCGTGCTAGACATGTGGCAACCACAGAGGGATTTAAAAAACAAAACAACTTGTTAAACAACTTTTTTTATTCATGATAGAGTGCCTGCATGACTCTGTGTGTGTGTATGTGTGTGTGTATGTGTGTGTGTGTGTGAGAGAGAGAGAGAGAGAGAGAAGCACCATTCATGGATCTGGTCTCATCACAACCTCACAACCCCCTTCCTCCAGTCCTCTAGCCTTTTGGATCTTGAGCACTCAGGCACGTGCCCAGCGTGTTTCAGCCTGCCTAAGTGGGGAATTTGAACTGTGGTCTCCTTATAGGATCCAGCTTTCCTTGAGTATCACATGATCCCTGCACCATGGAACCAGCTCAGCACAGAGGGTCTTTAAAATCAGCGCAAAATGAAGTCTGTTGCTGCTTTGAGGAGTGGGTTTAGGGTGGGTCACAGCAGGCCACTATATGAATAAATTACCAGTTTTGTGGGCATGGGATAAAAGGATATGAGTTTCCTAGGCTGTAAATGTTTTATGCTCTGGTTTATGTAATTAAGTTATTTTAAAGTTATATTTTATATATTCATTGTTGTATATATTACACACATAAAATGAATAATAATAATGGGTGGCATATATGAACACTAACAAAGTCTCAGGGACTGTGCTGAAGACTTTTCATATACTTTCTCTTTAATCTACAACTCCTGTTTAAAAGAAAGATGATTTTGGGAACCAGCAGTTAGCGTAATGGCTATGTCGCTGGACTCCCACGTAGTCGACCGCGGTTCGTGTCCCGGACCCGGTGGCTTAAAACTCATGCCGGGCGCGTGTGCGTGCGTGCCCAAGATCCCGAGAGGAGAATGGAGGAGAAGGAATTGCGGCATGACCATCCCCCCTGGGGAGTGATTTCTCGCTTTGTCTCTATGTCTCTCTCTGTCTGTCTGGCGAGCGCACATGCCCTACAGTGAAAATCTCTCCAAAAAAAAAAAAAAAAAAAGAAAGATGATTTTTATTCCCATTTTCCTGAGAGAGGTTAAATAACTAGCCCCAGATTGCAAAGCTCATTAACTGTAGGATTGAGATCTGAACTGACTAGTCTGGCTCTGAGGTCCCATGATCTGAATCGAAGCTGTACACTGTTAAACAACTGTCCACACACATGTAGTGCATTCACATCATTCTGCGTGGGGTGATTTAGGGATCTGGTCACATGCCATTTGTCTCATACTGATTTTTGAGTGCTGTCCCAGAGGAGATGCGAATCCAGGATCTAAGAGACAGGGAAGAATACCAAGTGCAAGCAAGGTGGTGCGAAATACAGTGTAGAAAGATTACTGCCCTGTAGGTGAAGTTCTCACTAACTCACGTCATGTCTGCAATGAGGGGCTGGAACATGCAGGCACTGAGTGGGGTAATGGCAGCTCCTGCTCCTTATTCCACAGCTGTCAAGTGTGTTGAAGTCCTGAGTGGGTCTCAAGAGTGGGACCAGCAGTTGACGTAAGAGATACGTCGCTGGACTCCCATGTAGTCAAACGCGGTTTGAGTCACGGACCCAGTGGCATAAACTCATGCCGGGCGTGTGTGCGTGTGTGCCCAAGATTCCAAGAGAAGAATGGAGGAGAAGGAATTGCAGTGTGGCCATGCCCCCTGGGGGGTGATTTCTCACTTTCTGTCTTTCTGGCAAGCACATGTGCCCTACCCCCAAAAAAAAAAAAAAAAAAAAGAAAAAAAAAAAAGAAAAAGAAAAAGAAAAAGTACCCTGAAATTTTAAATAGCCATAACACTTTCCAAGCCCTTCCAAAGATGTCAGGAGTCACCAGAGGCACAGTAAATGTGATTCTGAGGGCAGAGCAGAGGGTGCTGCCAGGTAGTCACCCGTCTTCCTTCTTGCTGTATTCATTTATCAGACATATTGATACTAGAACGATTACTTTGCAAATGCACCTATTATTGACTCTTAAAATATTCAAATATTGCCTGTTTCATTGCAGATTTGATTCACCTGGTTCCTTTCTCTCTTCTTCTTAATAAGTCTGGCTAGTGGTGTATTGATTTTATTGATCTTTTCAAAGAACCAGCTTTTACTTTCATTTATTTTCTGTATAGTTCATTTATTTTCTATTTTATTTATTTCTGCTCATATCTTTTATTTCCTTTCTCCTGGAGTTTTTGGGATATTTTTGCTGTTGCTTTTCCAGTTCTCTGAGGCATGATGTTAGGTGATCCATTTGCCTTCTTTCCGACTTCCTCTTATGTGCACTAACTGCTATAAACTTCCCTCTTAATGACTGCTTTAGCAGTGTCCCAAAGATTATGGAAACTCATGTCCTCACTGTCATTGACTTCCATGAATCTTTTGATTTCAGTCTTTATTTCATCTGTGGAGTCATTCAGGAGTAGGTTATTTAGTTTCCATGTATTTGAGTATTTTTTAGGATTTCTCCTGAAATTAAACTCAAGTTTAATTCCATCATGGTCAGAGAAGAGGCTGGATATAGTTTCTATGCTTTTGAATCTGTAGAGGCTTGCTTTGTACCCTATGATGTGGTCAATCTTCGAGAAGGTTCCATGCGGGGGTGAGAAAAAATTGTATCTTGTGGTTTTTGGATGGAAAGTTCTATAGATGTCTGTTAAGTCCATTTGATTTATGGTATCATTTAGATCCTTTATCTCTTCATCTATTTTTTGTCTAGATGATCTGTCCAGAGGGGATAGTGCAGTGTTGAGGTCTCCAGCAATTAGTGTATTGCAGTCTATTTCCCCTTTTAGATCTAACAGTCTTTCCTTCACATATTTCGGTGCTCCTGTGTTAGGCGCATAGATATTTATAAGTGTTATATCTTCTTGATCTATTGATCCTTTTACTACAATATAGTGCCCTTCTTTGTTTCTTTGAATAGTTTTTGTTTTAAAGCCTATTTTGTCAGAAATTAGTATCGCAACTCCAGCTCTTTTTTGGGTTCCCATTTGCAAGAAAAACCTTTTTCTGACCCTTTACTTTCAGTCTATGTATGTCTTTATCCATGAGGTGGGTTTCCTGTAGGCAACAGATAGAGAGTTTCTGCTTTTTTATCTATTCAGCCAGTCTGTGTCTCTTGATTGGAGAATTTAATCCTTTAACATTCAATGTTATTATCGATGTTACTGAATCTATCCCGATGATTAAGTTGACCATTGTCTTAGCTGCCTTTTATTTCTTTGTTTCTATCTATTAATTCTTTAGTTTGCCTGGAACAGTACTTTCTTCAGGGTTTCTTAAAGAGCTGGTCTGGTGTTGGCAAATTTTTTCAGGTTTTTTTTTTTTCTCTGAGAAGATCTTAATCTTTTTTCCCCCCATATAAACGATAATATTGCAGGATACACCACTAGCGAGATTTATTAAGAAGAAGAGAGAAAGGAAGGAGGTGAATCAGATCTTCAATGAAGCAGGCAATATAACAACACACACAGTAGAAATACAAAAAATAAAAAACATCATGAGAGGATACTATGGACAACTATATGCCAAGAAACAAGACAATCTGGATGAAATGGACACATTCCTGGACACATATAATCTACCAAGATTGAGCCAGGAGGATATAGAAAGTCTGAATAGACCCATAACAAGCCAGGAGATTGAATTGGTAATAAATAACCTCCCAACAAAGAAAAGCCCTGGCCCTGATGGATTCACCTCTGAATTCTACAAAACTTTCAAGGAAGAGTAAGCCCCATCCTGCTCAAGTTATTTCTAAAGATCCAAAAGGGTGACTCTCTCCCTAATTCATTCTATGAAGCCTCTATCAGCCTTATCCTTAAAACGGATAAGGACAGGACCAGGAAGGAAAAACTATAGACCAATATCTCTGATGAATATAGACTCAAAGATTCTCAAAAAGATACTATCAAACCGTATCCAACAACTTATAAAAAAGATTATACATCATGATCAGGTAGGATTTATTCCAGGAATGCAAGGTTGGTTCAACATATGCAAAACCATAAATGTACACCATATTAACAGCAAGAAAGATAAAAACCATATGGTCATATCAATTGATGCAGAAAAAGCATTTGATAAGATACAACATCCCTTCATGATCAAGACTCTCAGCAAAATCAGCATAGAAGGGTCATTTCTCAACACAATAAAAGCTATCTATGAAAAACCCGTAGCGAACATCATCCTGAATGGAGAAAAGCTGAAAGCTTTCCTACTAAAAACAGGTACAAGACAAGGATGCCCACTTTCTCTACTCCTTTTCAATATATTACTGGAAGTCCTCGCCAACACAATCAAAAAAGAGGAAAAAATTAAAGGCATCCAAATAGGAAAAGAAGAGGTGAAACTCTCTCTATTCACAGATGACATGATTTTATACATAG
>NW_006160088.1:1826422-1827023 GCF_000334495.1 Tupaia belangeri chinensis | reverse complement strand
GAAAATGACACAAAAAAGTGGAAGGGCATCCCATGTTCCTGGATTGGAAGAATTAATATAATTAAAATGGCAATTCTACCCAAATTAATCTACATTTTTAATGCAATGCCAATTAAAAAATCAAAGTACCAGACACATTCTTCACAGATCTAGAAAAGACAATCATAAAATTTGTCTGGAATCATAAAAGACCCCGTATGGCCAAAGCAATTCTACACAAGAAAAGTGGAGTGGGCGGCATCTCACTCCCTGACCCAAAAATATACTACAAAGCTGTGGAAATCAAAACAGCACTGACACAGAAACAGACATATGGACCAATGGAACAGAATAGAGTCCCCAGAAATAAATTCTCAAACATACAGTAAACTGATTTTTGACAAGGGGTACCATTCCATCCAGTGCGAAAAGGAAAACCTCTTTAGAAAATAGTACTGGAAAAAGTGGATTTTCACCTGCAGAAAGATCAATCTGAACCCCTACCTCTCACCTCTGACAAAAATTAGGTCAAGGTGGATCAACAATCTAAACCTAAGACCACAAACTATAAAACTGCTCCTAGCAAACATGGGGGAAACTCTGGGAGACACTGAGGGTAGGG
>NW_006160088.1:1811905-1826054 GCF_000334495.1 Tupaia belangeri chinensis | reverse complement strand
AACAACAACAACAACAACAACAACAACAACAACAACAACAACAACAACAACAACAACAACAACAACAACAACAACAACAACAACAACAACAACAACAACAACAACAACAACAACAACAACAACAACGAGATACCACCTAACCTCAGTCAGAATGTCTAAGATTAGAAAAACAAAAAATGATAAGTGCTGGTGGCGGTATGGTGAAAGGGGAACTCTCTTACACTGCTGGTGGTAATATCCAGCCACTGTGGAGAACAATTTGGAGATTCCTCAAAAATCTACAAATAGAACTACCATATGATCCAGCAATCCCACCCCTTGGTATCTACTCAAAGGACAGAAGAATTCTTAATTGGAAAAGTACTTACACATCAATGTTTATTGCGGCACTATTCACAATTGCTAAGATACGGAACCAACCCAAATGTCCCCGAACAGATGAATGAATTGAAAAGCTGTGGCACATATACTCTATGGAATACTATTCAGCCATAAAAAACAACAAAACCCTGGCATTTGACAGAAAGTGGAAAAATATGGAAGATTTACTGCTGAGTGAGGCAAGCCAGAATATTAAGGAGAGACATTATATGTCCCCACTTAATATATACTGAGTGTCTGTACTTTATGACTGAAACTGATTGATAAAGGGCATACAAACACAATAAATGGGTGTAAATACCAGATATAGTGTGTGTGGAAGAGTAGGGCCTGAACAAGGACATTTAGAAGAAAAATAGGGAGGCAGAGCATTAAAGGGACAAAGAAATGTGGTATTATCTGTAGAAAATATTAAATAGTTTAACCAACTGGATTAGGGAGAAACGTTCACATAGTGAAATACTCACTTTGTAAGCTAAAAAAGGTAATTGAATGTATAAAAAAATGAAACGAAAAATAACAATAAAAAATATTCAAATACATGCAAACACACATATATTTTATACATACATACAAGTACAGATGTTTTTAAAGAGATGGGCTTTTTAAAGAGATGGTTCTTTTTTAAAAAATGGACTCCCTCAAATTGTGACAATCTGAGTGTTCACAGCGAGGCCAGAACCAGTGTCAGGGTGCTCTGGCTCAGTCCTAGGAGGGGGTGTTGGGCTGAACTGGTAAGATACTCCTTGGTGCTGAGATCTCATTACCATCACCCCCCCTCTTCATACTCTTCTTTTTGAGTGCCCATGATACACTGAACTCTACCCCGAGTATTTATATCTTTACAAAAAAAAAAAATCTTGAAAGGCGACTGCCAGCCTTCCTGTAAAGTTTCTTAATTGGCTTGGTCAAGACTGCACAGGCTGGAAATGGCAGCACTGGGATTTGAAAGGAGGTCTGTTTGTCTGGCTTGGGGGCCTTTCCCTGTTTATGTGTTTTGTGTTTGTTTTGAGAAGGGAATACTGAGCACTTCTTAAATTCTTCATCTCTAAAATTGGGGGGGAAATAATGCCAACCCCGTAGGATTATTTTGGAGATTAAAGGACAGAATGAAAAAATATTTTATTAAATGTAAGGAACCATTCATATGTAATGTTACTGTTATTATTTTGGTTTCATGTTCTAAGTTTTTTTTTTAACTGTAACAAATTTACTTAAATAATTAGATAATTGTTTTAACATAACTGAATTCCTTTATAAGTCTATGTATTTTAACTTTTTATTTTGAAAGGTTTTTTTTTGTAGAGGTTTTTGCTATAGGGCACATACTCACCAGACAGAGAGAGACATAGAGACAGAAAGCGAGAAATCACCCCCCGGGGGGGTGGCCACGCCGCAATCCCTTCTCCTCCATTCTCCTCTCGGGATCTTGGGCATGCACGCACATGCGCTCGGCGTGAGTTTTAAGCCACTGGGTCCGGGACGCGAACCGTGGCCGACTATGTGGGAGTCCAGCGACATAGCCATTACGCTAACTGCTGGTTCCCACAGTACCCCTTTTCTGATGTAAGGTCCAATTCAGGCTTCGTATTGCCTGTAGCTGTCCTGTACCCTGTTTCCTCAATCCAGGGGCAGCACCTCGGCCTTTTGGGACCTGGACACTTTAGAAAAGCACGGGCTAGCTATTTTGTTGAACATCTCTTAATTTAGTTTGTGGCTCATTCTCATGATTAGATCAAACTTAATTGACCTTAGGCAAGAATACCTTACAAGTAATGCTGTTTCCCTCTCAGCGTGCCATCCCGGAGGGGGGGGGGGCACATGAGGTTGATTTGTCTCGATTCTGCCATGAACTGTGGTTGAGGGGACATCTACCAGATTCTCCACAGGAAAGTTACTATTTCCCCCTGTGTATCTGTCATTAATAAGGATCTTGTGGGAAAACACTCAAGGGCTATGCAAACATCACATTTCTCATCCTACTTTTGCTCGCTAATTTTAGCATCTGTTGATAATTCTCATCTGCAACAATCATAATGTGATGTTTGCATAATGGTGACCTTCTATTTCCGACATTCCTTTTCCAGTATGAATTAGAATTCTGCTAGAAGGAAGAACTGCCCTTTCTTCTACATTTATTTATTCATTCAATCATTTATTTTTATCAATATGTTCTCGTGGCTATTTTATTCTATGGGGTATATAATTCATTATGCAACAGTCCTGGGATCAATCGTTTCTCCAAGGAGCCGGGGTTTCTTTCATTGAAGAATGACGTTAAGCCATTTAGCTAGTAGTATTCATTGCCACTGGGGTTTCACAGTTCCTAGGCCTTAAGAGGACAGAGATAGGAATGTATACATATATATATACACACAGACACATACACCCACATATTTATATTTACACATATAAATGTATCGTAACAATGGGTGGCATCGCAGAGGACAGAGATAGGAAAGTATCTATATCGGGGTACATGATCTGTACATGTCTATACACATACTACATACTAACTATTTCTAATTATGAACATAATACCTAATTATTAACTTTGTATCTATACCTTTCTGTATTTATCTCTATAAATACATCCATCCCCATACAAACTGTGTTTATACTGTAATTTCTATTTCCAACCCAAACCAAAGTTCATCCTTGCCTCACTCTCTACTTGTAATTTCGTTCAATGCTAAGAAACCCTACTCTGTCATCCATAATAATTTAGTCATTTGCTAGATCCTCGTATTTACATAAAGTAGTTTCAAAATTGCTCACTCATACCCCTGTGGAAAACAAGCTGCTAATTAGACCACAGTACTCCCGACCCTCTTGTCCTCAGCCTTCCATACCCAGGCGTGCTGCTTTCCCAGTTAACTCAGGCGAGGTCTTTTTGTCCCTGCTGCCTTCAATGTGGTTCCATATTCTTTTGCAATAGTTAGCTCATTTGTTACATTTGGATTTCTTCCTGGGTTCTCCTTGCATCCTGGCTGACTTCAATTTTATATTTAGTTTTTTTCTGGTATGGAGTTCCATAGTTCTAAGAGAGCTATAACAAGAGAGAAGGGTCTCTCATCCTCGCTTTTACCTTTCCCATCTACCACTTTGCTTTTTGTTCCCATCCACCCCTGTAAGTAACCAATCTCATTAGTTTATAAAATCTATTCTTAAATGATTTTGTCTTTTTAAGATTTATTTTCCCTATAATTATCAGTAACTCGTAAATTTCCCCAAGGCCTAACTCTGTCTTGACAACCTCATCTTCAGGAATATTTATACAGACACATCTACTCAATTCATTTTAATTAATGCCCTTTGTGCTGTTGGGGATTTTACTCCACTGACTGCTTTATCTGATGTCTGCCTGGGTTTTCTGAATACTTGTCGCATGAGTTCTCTTCATGGTCTGCTTAGCAAAGAAGTCAGATGCTGGTTTCTGACTCTCAATGATTGTAGTTGCCCATTTGAAGACAGAGATGGTTATTGGGCCTAATGTATTAACCCTGGGACTGTTTTCCCAGGGATCTGGGAGTCTGGCCTGCTTGCTGGTGTAGTAGCAGCCATGGTGGTAGTAGGTGGCAGAAACAGCACTGGCAGCTCAGGAGAAGGAGTGCCCCATGGAGGGGTCACGAGAGCACTGGCTATCCGTTCTCTGAGAGTAGGGATGCTTTTTTGTTTGCATTGTGTTTTCTGAGATTTTTGCTATAGGGCTCATGCGCTTTCCAGAGACAGAAAGTGAGGAACTGCCCCCAAGAGGGATGGCCATGCCACAATCCCTTCTTCTCTGTTCTTCTCCTGGGATCCTGGGTACGCATGCACATGTGCCCAACCTGAGTTGTAAGCCACCAGGTCCAGGACTTGAACTGCAGTCGGCCATGTGGGAGTCCAACGATGTAACCAATATGCCATTTGCTGGCCCCTAGACTAGGGTTTTACCTCACACTTGCGAAATGTGCCCCTACTCCAGGCCTCATGTTTCCTCACACTTTTTATATGGGAATATTCACACTGACCTGGAAGGGCTGTTTTGAGGACAAAGTGGCTATGTGAAAAGCCTGGCATCAAAGAGGTCCAGTGAAGGCCAGGGTGCCTTTCTCACTTGACCTTTCCACACTTACATTCAGAAAAGATGTTGTTTTTATTCTTTTAGTTACACTTTTTATTCTGCGGTAATTACGGGTTTATATGTGGTTGTAAAAAATAATATAAAGCAATCTCTTGTATCCTTTACCTAATTACCCCCAAATGTACATCTTGTAATATTACACTGCACTGTCACAACCAGGATACTGGGATTGATATAAGCCATTGATTTTATTTGGCTTTCACCAGTTTGACTTACACTCATGTGTGTGTTAGTTCTGTGAAACTGCATCACGTCTGCAGTTGCTCGTAACCACTTCCCATTACTAGGGACCCTTGCATTGTCCTTTCATAACCACCTCCTCTTCCCTCCTGTCTCCCAAGCCCTCAATCCCTAACACCGAGCAACCACCATCTTTTCTAACATGCTACATAAATGGAATTGGATAACATATAACCTTTCAAGATTGGTATTTTCTGCTCAGGATTATTCTGGAATTTCATCCAAGCTGTTGCAGGAGTAGTGTGTGTGTGTGTGTGTGTGTGTGTGTATGTGTGTGTGTGTTTTAATTACTGAGGCATACTTCACAGCGTGAACGTGTCAGTTTAACCCTCCACTCCTTGAAGGACATTGGGTGATTTCTAGTTTTGGGTTATGAATGAAGCTGTAATGATCATTTGTGCACATATTTTTGCATGAATGTGTTGAAATTTCTCTGGGGTAAATGCCCATGAGTATACTTGGTGGGTCATGGGTAAATTGCATGTTCAGTTTTACGAGAAACTGCCAAACTGCTTTCCAGCATGGTTGTGCCATTTTGCATTTTTTACTAATACCTGAGTGAGGCACTGTTGTCTCTGCATCTTTTTCCACATCGATGTTGTTGCTATATTTTAACTTTGGCCACTTCGTTATGGATATAGGAATATCACATTGTGGTTTTCGGGTTGTATTTCCCTAATAGCTAATGCTGCTAGATATCCTTTCATGTATTTATTTGCTATCTGTAGTTCCTCTTTAGGAAAATGTCTCTTCATGTCTTTTGTCCATTTCCTATTTGGACTGGTTGTGTTTTATTTATTCTTTTTTTCAAGATATTTTTGCTTTAGGGTGCATGTGCTCCCTGGAGAGAGAGAGAGAGACAGAGAGAGAGAGAGACAGTGGGAGGGAAAGTGAGAAATCACCCTCTCCCCCTCCCCCCAGGAGATGGCCATGCCACAATCCCTCCTTCTCCATTCTCCTGGGATCCTGGGCACGCATGTGCTGCCTGCACACGTGCCTTGCCCGAGTTTTAAGCCACAGGGTCCAAGACTCAAACCATGGTAGACCATGTGGGAGTCTAGTGAAGTAACTGCTATGCCATCTGCTGGCCTTGGTTGTATTTTATTGTTAAGTTTTGAAAGTTGCTTTTGTTTGTTTGTTTTGTTTTGTTTTATTTTTGCCAGGGCGTGTACTTTCACTAGAGAGAGACATAAAGACAGAGAAATAGGGAGAAGACACTTCTCACGGGGCATGGCCACACTGGGATCCCTTCTTCATTTCTACAGCCTAGCCTGTTGGGATTTTGGAAAGGTACACATACGTGCCTGGTGTGTTTTCCAGGTCGCTGGGGCTGAAATTAGAGCTACATGTTTGGCCACGTGGGATCTGGCTCCTTCAACCACCAGGCCACTGGGCCAGCCCTGAGAGTTCTTTACATAACCTATATTTGGTTCCTTGTTGGATGTATGGTTTGCATCTTCAGCTCTTCTTGAGGAACAAGACAGAGGAAAAATGAAGTAAGCAAAAGGAAAAATAAATACATGAATTTGTTTGAATTTTGTGTTTGGTTGGAGGAAAGGAAGGGAGGATGGGAATATAGGGGAAAAGGTAGGAAGCATCTTACAATTTATGAGGATACAAATAATAGTTCTTCATTTTTCATACTGTTATGTCTATCAGCACAAGTGAGGCAGTGAAGTCAAAAAACAGGGGTTTCGGGGCCAGTAGGTGGTGCAGTGGTTAAGGTGCTGGACTCCCACATGGCCAACTGCAGTTTAAGTCCTGGACCTGGCAGCTTGTTTTGTCATTGTCTCTCTCTCCTTCTTTGGTAAATGTGTGTGCCCTGTAGCAAATTAAAATAATAACAATAAGAAATAAAATTAAATGAGTCATTGTTTAGAAAAACAAAAACAAAAACCAAATACAGAGGTCTCGTGGAGTGTCCAAGGACCTCAGTGTAAAACACACTGCCCACACCTGTGCTGCTGACTGTGGTGCTAGAACACGTGCCATGGAGGCTGCTCCTCGGGGACCCTTTCAAGATCTGTGTCATGTAAGTCACATCTCAAGGTGGGCACATAAGGACAAAGAAAATGCTGATTTGTCATTAAACCAGAAAAACACATCCTTTTGAAAGAATTGGGAACATAGCAAGTGTAACCTCAAATCCTTGAAGACTCACGTGATGGGGGAAAAATAACCTTGGTTCAAAACAATTGCTGGAGTAATTCAACATTCTTAAATCTATTTCCCTAAGAAAAATCTCTGAAATTAAAAATGTGAAAATGAGCAGTTTTTTTAGACCAAGCTGGAGAACTGCCCATGCATATATATGAAAATCACTCTAGTTGATTAATAAATGTCCATGTGAGCCCAAGATTAAAGTAACATGCTGAGCTTATGTAATATTTACTCACGCTCTCACGGTATCTCCCAAAGCCCAGAAGACCCAGAACTGGGACTGTTGCTGCCCGAAATGGAATTATTACAGCTTAATTTCCCTCTTATCTCGGATTGTACTGTACCACCTTATCATGATGCATTTAACTTTCTCCACATTCACTGCAGAATAGAGTATTAAAAACGAAAATCACAGGGGTAGGAAAAGGGATGTGGAGCGCACTGGGCACTGGCCAGACATTCTTATTCAACACAGAAAATTGCTGGTGTAAATGAAATAATAATAAATATGCTTCGACTTAAAATGCAAGTCACTGAGAGGAGAAACCGAGACCCATAAAATACCTTTCCCCTCCTCAAGGTTGTCCAAAGCAAGGGGGGGAAAAAAGGAGAAGGCTTTGAACTGGGCTGTTATCTTTACGATGCAATTTAATCTGGAATGCCACAAGCATGTGGGGCCAGATCAGTGGGAAACAGCATCATAAAGTATCAAGAAAGGGCGAAAGCAAACAGGAGAGACCGTTTCGTGGTTTTCTCACTCCCGTGCGTACATAGGATGGTGTCTCGGAAACCTGTCTGTGCATGGTGGCCTCAGGAACAGGAGATGGGTGTACGCGGGACGCAAGAGAAGAGACCAAACATAATGGCCATTCCGAGTGGGCTGGACATTTTATAAGCAGCATCTCATTTAAGCCTTAAAATAAAGAACCTCGTAAAGTTAGGAGATACTGATCCTATGTCACAATTGAGGAAACACAGGCTGGAGGGACAGTGTCAATTATCCTAGGTCATATAGCTAGTGGGTGGGTTTGCCACCAAGGCTGATTCCAAAGCCAGTGACCGCTTCTTGTGATCCCATGCTCACAGGGAGGGAGCAGTGTCCCCTCTGAAGCCCTCTGAGGTTCACCACCATTCTGCAGTTCTTTTTTTTCTGGAGAGGTTTTTTGTTATAGGGTGTGTGCACTCACCAGAAAGACACACAGAGAGAGACAGAGAGACAGAAAGCGAGAAATCACCCCCCAGGGGGATGACTATGCCACAATCTCTTCTCCTCCATTCCCCTTTTAGAATCCTGGGCATGCATGCACACGTGCCCAGGGTGAGTTTAAGCCACCAGGTTCGGGACTTGAACCGTGATTGACTACATAGGAGTCCAGTGACATAGCCATTACACTGCTGGTCCCTGCAGTTCTTTCTTTTGTGGGTCTTGTGGGCATTGACGGGAAGGGAGAAATAGAAAGAATTCCAGGGCCCAGAGCAACCAAGTCAGAGCTGAGCTGAGCTGAGCAACAAGCCAGGGCCGGTAGGAACGTGCACTGTCAGGGAGCCAGGCATAGGCATGGCCTCCTGCAGCCCGCCTAGACCAGGATGGGGATCTGTCCTGCTGTGGAACAGATCTGTACCTGTTTCTGCTCCCAGAGCCCAAAGAACGAGTGCTCTTCTTTCTGGAGGCTTCTGATGAGTCATATATACAAACAACATAAAGGACACATTCCGAGGACCATAGTTTGGGACTTGACATTTGAATAGAGCGAAATCAGGCAATAGAGTCTGAAATGGACAGTTTCTAGACACTGAAAAAAAGTGATCACTGCTCAGAGCTAGCAAGAGTTCACTAAAAACATGTCACTTCCCTGTTCGATAGTTTCCAGATGAATAGGCAAGTTATAGCCATGAATGCACAACTCTACCCAGGCATTTGGCAAGGTCGCACAACCTCACCTTGGCAACGAAGTGGGAATGTATGATGAACCACGTTGTAGGTGTAGGTGGAACTGTCCAGAATGCACCCCAACTGCCCCTCAAAGGTGAGTCTTGCTCCTTCTGGTGAAAAAAGCCTGAACGCTCAGAGCCCTTGAGTCTGAGCACTGCTCTGGGGTCGGGTGATCTAGGTACAAGCTGCCGAGAGAGTCTAGCAGTTGCTTTTCTGGAGGCTGTCTGAGGATTCCTTGCCAAGGCTTCTACCATCACCTGGATTCCAGCTAGTGGGCACCTGGTGGGCCTCTTGGTTAAACACTGCCAATGAAAAATCTTCACCTAAGGTTCCTATTCCTTCTTGACATTTTGGACTGCAAGATCAAGTTCAGCCTACTTCTCTATTGTCTGTTAGTCTATCCAGATGCTCTGGTTCCCCCAAATCGGCCTTTAGAACTTGCCATTCCAAAACCCACAGAGAAGTCTGCTGTTGCCTCTGCAGCACAAGGCAGTGAGATGAACACTGATCTTGGGGCCAAAGACTGGACTTCAGGCCCTACGTCCCCCACATGCTGGGTGTGGGAGTGACAACCTCTCCGAGCCTCAGCTATGCTACCCGAGGCGTAAAGGCAGGGCTAGTGCTCCTCCTGAACACAGAACTGTTTCTGATGTACATAATCTTTTTTTAATCATCAGAGTCCACGTGGTATTCTCTTGTGTGTTATTCTCTGCTTATTCTTTTTCATCTAAATCTCATCACTTATCCCATTTATTTGACATGTTCTTGAGAGTAGGGATAGAAGGACCTTCATCTTTGTAAAATTATTCTGTACTTAGAACTTCACACGTGATGGAGCTAGCAGGTAGTGTGGTGGTTAACACACTGGATTCCTATATAGCTGATCACAGTTTGAATCCCAGACTAGGTGGTTTGAAAATCACACCAGGTTGGGACCAGCAGATGGTGTAATGGTTACATCACTGGACCCCCACATGGTTGACTGTGGTTCAAGTCCCAGCTTAAAGCTCACCCTGGGCATGTGTGTATGTGTGTCCCTAAAATCCTGAGGAGAGTGGAGGGGAAGGGACTGTGGCATGGCCACTCCCCGGGGAAGTGAAGAAAATTGCAGACATGATGCCCCTTGATTCTTAAATATTTTTGTATGTTTCCTTTGAATGAAAACAATTCTTTTACATAACTACAATAAAATGATCAAAATTGGGAGAGTAACAGTGATATAATACCATTATCTAGTTTATGGGCCTAATTCATATTTTTGCCATTGGTCCAATAATGCCCATTATATAAATAATGCATGATCCTATCCAAGGCCATGGGCTACCTTTAGTTGTCATGTATCTTTAGCTCTTGTTTCACCTGGAATGATAACTCTTCAGTCTGTCTTTCATGTCTTTGTCAGGTTAATTATTTTGTAGAAAGTTCTTCCCTTTAGGTTTGTCTGATGTTTCCTCAAGAGTAGATCCAGGATATGCCCTTCCAGCAGGTATGGCATAGAGGGGTGGTGTACTCTTCTCAGCATACCATGTCAGAACATGCAGGGGTGCTGTACCCTTCTCAGCATACCGCATTGGGACACACAGGGGTGCTGTACCCTTCTCAGCATACCGCATCGGGACACGCAAGGGTGGTGTACCCTTCTCAGCATACCGCATCGGGACACGCAGGGGTGCTATACCTTTCTCTGCATACTGCATCGGGACACGCAGGGGTGCTGTACCCTTCTCTGCATACCGTATCGGGACACACAGGGGTGGTGTACCCTTCTTAGCATACTGTATCAGGACATGGGACATGCAGGGGTGGTGTACTCTTCTCAGCATACCACATCAGGACACGCAGGGGTGGTGTACCCTTCTCAGCATACCACATCAGGACACGCAGGGGTGGTGTACCCTTCTCAGCATACTGCATCGGGACACGCAGGGGTACTGTACCCTTCTCAGCATACCGTATTGGGACACGCAGGGGTGGTGTACCCTTCTCAGCATACTGTATCGGGACACGCAAGGGCGGTGTACCCTTCTCAGCATACCGCATCGGGACACACAGAGATGCTGTACCCTTCTCAGCATACAGTATCGGGACACACAGGGGTGGTGTACCCTTCTCAGCATACCGCATCAGGACACAGAGGGGTGGTGTACCCTTCTCAGCATACCGTATTGGGACACGCAGGGGTGGTGTACACTTCTTAGCATACTGTATTGGGACACACAGGATGTCATGATGTCCCATACAGGTGGTGTGAGCTTCAGTAATTTGGTGAAGGTGGTTTCTCAGCTGTAAAGTTCTTAATTTTTCAGGAGTTACTCTGTGACTTTGTACATATGCTATTTTGTCTCACTAGTTTTAGGGTCCATTATTGATTCTTCCATCGATCAGTTATGATGGTTGCTAAATGAGGACTTTTTCACAAATAAAACCCTGTGCTATGCCTTCTGCGTTGGCATCCTACTATAAGAAAGAGCATTTTCTCCTTTTCCATTTGTTTGTTTAATTAACCAAGACATTGATTTTTAAATTAAATTAAAACACTCTGTATCCCTGAGGAAAAAACAGTGACAATATGCAGGAACTTCCTTACTTTTTTGGCACCACGAAATGTGCCAAGTCTATCTTGTATTATCCTAGTGTCAACCTTTTATCTAGGGAACCCCTTTACTACAGAATGGTATTTAAAAACCAAAATTAGTATGCTAGTTTATATTATTGCTACTGGGGCATAATTACAGCTAAACCCTCTAGAAGATGGGGCTAAGGTATAGATGTTTAAGTGTCTCTCTCTATATTTATATATACACCTACACTATCTACCTATCCAACTATCTATCCATTCATTGGCCATCCATCCTTTCTATTTTAGCAGTCCTTGAGTTCACGCTGATATCTCCAATTCCAATTTCACATCACAGTTGTACTTCCCCCTGTCTAAATTTCTAATTCCTTTCTCTAAGAAGGAATTAGTAACAAACCTGATTCCCCACATCTACATGATATTTATTTACTTATGGTTCAATCCTAAGATACACAGAAAGTAGTTTAAGAATCATTAACCATGAACCGAGTAGAGTTGGATATTTGTTTACAGTTGAGTATTTTGCTTTCCATATTTTGCAGTTGCAAGCCATGCAGCCATTAACGACCTTTCAGACATGAAGACCTCTATCTCCAGCTTACTTGAGAAAGCAGAGGGGCTATTGCTCTCTCTGGGTAGGGCACATGTGCTCCCCCAGTGCTTTTAGTCTTGGTTTGCTCCCTCTGCCATTCATGACAAATACTCTCTCCTTGCTCTTGTATTTCAACCTGGATCCCTGCCATTCCTCGAATGTCTCTACTAGCTACCTCTATTTCCCCTTCTATATTCTCCTGAATGCAAAACCAATATGGTTGTGGACACCGCTGCTTCAATACAGCTGCTCTCCTGACTCCATACTGGGATGCACCCCAACATCACCATCTACTCCACAGGTAATGACTTTTCAGTTTTCCTCTAACTCAAATAGTAAACTACTAAGCACTACATGCTGGGGACCCTTCATCTTGCCTGTCTTCTAGGACAGAAGCTCATCCTCCTTTGAGGGTTGCCAAACGCTGGGGCTCCTTGGGGCTCATCTCTCTCTGTGGTCCTATCTACCCCTATGCGTATCTTCACTCATTATCTACAAGTGACTTGCAAAGGTCTCTCTCTCTCTCCAGTCCGGTCTTCTCACAAGTCTCTTAAACTCAACTCATCTGAAGCTACATTTTTCTGTCCCCTAAACCTGGTCCTCCTCCAGGACACGTCATTCCAGTCGGTGGCACTCTCTCTCTCAGATTCAATCCATAGCCAAGTCAACTTTATCTTCCAATGATCTTCCATTGTCAATTTCTCTTCATTGCCATGCCACCCCCTTGTCAAAGAAACTGCTTTAAGTCCCTCCGAATGGCTTCCCTTCATTTGTGCATATGTGTGTGTGTCAAAAAGAGAGAGAGAGAGAGAGAGAGAGAGAGAGAGGCAAATATCTCATCGTATCTCATCTTCCTACAGTCCTGAGGATAAAAAATAAATCTGTAAGAATTTTTTTATTAGAACTGTATGAAAGCCAGGCATTCACAGTTTGCCACGTCCCCTCTCTTGTCTTACCTGCTGCAATATTTCCCTTTGCTCCCTGCTTCTCATGACCTGTTTGTCTCAGCGGCCACGTTCTCTTCCACTGTAGAGCCTTTGCCCATGCGCTTTCCAATGCCAAGAATGACTTTCCATGCACCCCTGCCCTCAGCCAGCCTCGTATTTAACCTGAGAAGCGTGTGCTAATTCTTCCTCAGCTCAGTCCAACTCAGACATGCCTTCCCTGAACTCTCTTCTATGTCAAATCACCCCACTGCCCACACCGAGAGCACGGGGTGGCACTTGCTGCCTTGGAAATGTCCACCTCCGTGGGACTTGATTAGTGTCTGCCCCCTGCGTGTCCTTGCCCCAGCACACCATGCAGCACAGGCAGGTCCTCAACCAGAGATCTGCTGACGGGTGGGGGCAGCGCACACGGTGGTCACAAACGCAGACGCTGAGGCAGACTGGCTCTGCCGCCTGGCCGTGTGATCTCAGGCAGGTTCTCTAGGCTCTCTGAGCCTTGACACCAGCTTCCTCAAAGTAAAATACCTGCCTCTGCCCCTGCACCCCACCTCACAGAGTTATGGCAAGTGAGCTCGGGTACTACACTTAGGACACTACCGGGCAAATGGTAAGAAAGATGTAAGTGTTAAATAAGTAAGAGGAACAGGTGCTGAACAGTTGTTAAATGGATCAGTACTAATTAAAATGACAAAGTTTGATTTAAAAACTACAAAGGCTATATGGTGATACAGTGATAAGCTGTAATGCTCTGTGTGGCTGATCCACATGGGAAGGTTCTGGGTTCGAGCCCAGCGACTCCCTTGACGATGCAGAGCATCACATGCCCAGGATCTGGGACTGGCTGAGGCGGGAGTGGATTGTGGCATCACGACCCTGTTAGGTCTCTGTGTGGGTGTCTGTGTCTCTCTCTCTTTCTCATAGAAGAAATAATAAAGAAACTTTAAAACATACAACTGACTGAAGTGTAGGCCAGTGGATAGGTTGTATGGACTAGAAATAACCGACCATCTAAATAACAAAACACGAGGTAGCCTCTATTAGCAAGTTTGTGACTACATGTTGGGAAAACAACCACTACTGACTGGGAATATATCCAACATTTAAGGAGGAGAATGGAGAAGGAATTGTGGCATGGCCATCCCCCCCGGGGAATGATTTCTCACTTTCTGTCTGTCTCTCCAGTGAGCACATG
>NW_006160088.1:1808593-1811509 GCF_000334495.1 Tupaia belangeri chinensis | reverse complement strand
GGCGTGAGTTTTAAGCTACCGGGTCCGGGATGCGAACCGCGGTCGACTATGTGGGAGTCCAGTGACATAGCCATTACGCTAACTGCTGGTTCCCAGGACTGAATCATTTCTGTCAAAAATCAGCAAAACAAAAATTAAAATCCCAAATAACAAACCACCACCACCCCCGCCAGAGCATGTGCACCCACCAGAGAGAGAGAGACAGTGAGAGGGAAAGTGAGAAATCATCCCTGGGGAGTTGACCATTCCGCAATCCCTTCACCTCCATTCTCCTCCTGGGATTCTGGGCACACACATCTGGTGTGATTTTCAAGCACCAGATCAGGGACTCAAACTGTGGTCAGCCATGTGGGAGTCCAGAGCCTTAACCACTACACCACCTGCTGGGCCCCTAATGAACTTTTTAAAACCACCCATGCCCACTCCACAAACTCATCCATCAAACCTTGAGCATCTCTGGGAGAGCCCATGAAGCACACGCAAAGGGAAAGGGTGCGCCTGTAAAGTACAGAAAATCTTAAAACAGTGCTGTGTTAAAAATATAGTTTGACTGACATTTTTGTTTAATATCTTTTTTCAATGAAAAGGAATTGTTTTAAAAGGTAAATATTATTGTTAAAATCAAAGTAGAAAATTTTTATCTTTTAAACTGCATTATGGATGTTGTACAACTTGTGACACTAAGGGCAATTTGTCTCCTAACCAGATAGTATGTATCTTTTAAACTAAACTGTTTTATGAACATTCAAATTGTGTACTTTGCTGGAAAACCACTGTTTATATATGCTATAAATTGCCCATGCGAAGTCTAACTTTATGGTGAAGAACAATGATGTCTTTGTTTATTATAATTAAGTGAAGCAATTGGACCTTTTGTCTTTAATATTAACTTCAGCTGTACCCATTAAAATATTTTGAGTCTCTTCAAAAAAAAAAAAAAAAAATCCACGGAACCACACATTCGGAGCAGCCCATATCTTGTTCCTAAACATTCTTTCAGAGGAGTGCAAAAAAACAACTGGATTCAATGGTTTGAGCATTGAGCATGTATGGAGAGCAGCTAATTTGAAAACATGTGATTAAAACATGTGGCCTATAGACACACACGGAAACGCGCTTCCATAAACTACTCTAGCAGGGCTATTGAGAAGGATCTACACACAAAGCAGCACCTGCCTGCTGTCAATGGTTGTCTTCCTGTTGTTGATACCCAATACCCCGAGATACTTCCTAGTATCAGGCTAAAGAAAGTCACATGCCTTTATCAAATTGCCCCCCCCCCACCAAAATCAGAGAAATTAGATGGCGCCAGTCATTTTCACATCTTCAGATGATTTACATCCAAAAACAACTGCTTTGCATTCCAATTTCTCCTCCCTTATTCTCTTAGCATTCCACTTCCTTCTTACCCATTCCCTTTGCATCCCATTTTCCCCTTCCCCCATTCTCTGCCCTTTATAAGAATAAACCTGAGGCTGGTTCTGGTCGCAACTTCTCCATCAGAAAAGCTGTGCCCACCCAGTCCTCCCTTTCTACACTTGTGTGTCTTTGTGTGTTTGTTATTGCGTCTGTTTCTACTCCACAGCCTTCCCCACTCAGAGAAACGTGTTCATGCCGAGTTAGTCCTGGCAAAGTGGTGCCCAACATAGGGCTTGAGTATGGGGAAAGAATCAGGCAAGTGAAGACTCCCTGCAGCCGGCTGAATATTATTGAATAAAATAAGAGTAAAAAAAATACCAAAATAAAACAAAACACCAGAGTAAAAAAAATACTAGAGTAAAAGAAATACCAAAGTAAAAAAAAAAAGAAAAAAAACCCCACAAAATGAAACAAACCAAAAAAACCACAGTAAGGAGATATCAGAGTAAAATATAAAACAAAAAACAGTAAATTGTGTCTATTTCTAATCCACAGCCTTCCCCACTCAAAAAAAAAAAAAAAAAAGTGTTCATGCCAAGCTAGTCCCGGCAAGCATGTGCAACTTTGGCAATGGAGATTTAAAAAATAAAAAGTAGTGCCTTCCTACGTATCTCCAAATACATGTCAAGAAAGAAGAGTGTGGTGTTTCAGCTTTGCTTTTGCTCAGTAATACAGTCAAACAAAAGTTAAGACTACAAGGGAACCAGCAGTTAGTGTAATGGCTATGTCGTTGGACTCCCACGTAGTAGACCGCAGTTCGTGTCCCGGACCCGGTGGCTTAAAACTCATGCCGGGCGAGTGTGTGTGTGTGCCCAAGATCCCAGGAGGAGAATGAAGTAGAAGGGATTGTGGTGTGACCATCCCCCCTGGGAGGTGATTTCTCGCTTTCTGTCTCTATGTCTCTCTGTCTGGCGAGCACACACGCCCTATAGTGAAAACCTCTCAAAAAAAAAAAAAAAAAAAAACGTTAAGACTCCAAGTGACCCAGTGAGCTGTCTAAGCATTTTTGTTTATTTCAAATAAAATATATTTGTATTATTTAAAAAAAAAAAAAGAAAAAAAAGAGAAAAGCTACAGATGTAAGATTTTTGTAAACAAATGTATACTTTTTTCAGGAGTGTGTGTTATCACAGGACTAAGATAATTCAAAGTTTTTATATTTGGGGGGCCAGCCAGGTAGTGTGGAGGCTAAAGTGGCTGGATCCCACATGGTCGACTGCGCAGTTCGAGTCCTGGATCTGATGGTTTGAACATCGGGCACATGTGTGCACATGCCCAGAATCCTGAGAGGAGAATGAAGGGTTTGTGGCATGGCCATCCCTCCTAGGGGGTGGTTTCTTGCTTTCCCTCTCCGTCTCTACCTGTGAATACATGTATCCTAGAGCAAAACTAAAAAAATAAAAATAGTTTTTGTTACAGTGCCTTTGTCAGTTCTTAAGGTTATTGTTATTTCAGGAGAAATGAAAGAAACAAAGGAAGGACAATTATAGGTTAAAG
>NW_006160088.1:1806402-1808562 GCF_000334495.1 Tupaia belangeri chinensis | reverse complement strand
GGAAAGAGTTCAAAATAAAAAAGGAATGCAAGCTTCTGCAACAAACTAGGAAGATACGATTAATTTCTACTTAAAGATGTTAAACAACTTACGTTGGCTTGTTTAATCAATTTATTTGCATGCAATAGCAAATTAAAATTGTGAGTTGTTTTAGTGAAAATATACCAACAGAAGGGAGATTTAGTTTTCTTCATTAAAAAGGAAAATCAACTGTGGGGCCAGATTTTCATTCAGCCTTAATTGCCAGCCGATTCAGATGGTGAGTAGAAGCGCTGACTGGCCCCGTGAGATGATGGGTCAGGTGATGTCTAGGTGCCCACTGTGGGAGGCGACGCCAGCGTCCAGGACTGTGAGCAGGAGGGGTGACGCCCGACTGACAGAGAAAGGAAGTTCATACCACATACCCCTGGTGACGGCAAGGGCCTCTTCACAGCCCTCCCTACCTTACTGGCCTCCTCTTTCCCCATGTGCCCTGACATGGTTTACTTCCTCCCCACTTGCACATGCTGCTTTCTCAGCCTGCAATGCCTCTAAACTGCTTGGCTAAGTGTTCTACATTTGCCAAGCCTTGGGTGTCACCACCTCTAAGGGTCTTCCCCCAGTTGATGGGTAGAGGTGTCCCCTTTCTGCACCCGGTGCCACAATCACTTACTACCACATGCCTCTCACCACCTGTACTCCTTTTAGGCAGGAAATGCGATTTAATCAACTTTCTTTCTCTCTTTCTTCCTCTCTTTTTAATTGCCAGAGGATTTATGTGCTCACCAATGAGAAGTGGAGAGACACAGAGAGCAAGAGCAAGAGGAAGAAAGTCTCCCGCAATGGGATGTGTTCACTCTGAAGTGCCTTCTATTCCATTTCCTAGTCCTGGTGAGATGTTGGGCACGTGTGCATATGATACGTACCCAGTGTTTTTCAAGCTAACAGGGCTGGTATTTGAACCGCAGCTGGCCATGTGGAATCCAGCTCCCTTAACCACTAGGCTGTGGAATGGCCCTAATCAACTCCATTTCCAGCAACGGTGCCTAGACTGGAGAAGATGCAGTAAAGATCTGCAGAGGGTTTGAAGGTGCTAACCCGACATATAACATTAAAAGACACAGGCAGGAGAATCCATTCTAGACTTTCAAAAGTGACCAAGTATTGGGCCAGCTGGTGACACAGTGGTTAGGGTGGATCCCACACAGCCAATTGTGTGGTTCAAGTCCTGCACCTGGTAGCTTGAGAAACACACTGTGGATGTGTGCATGTCCAGAATCCTGAAAGGAGAAGTGAAGAAGGGATTGAGGCAGGATCAGCCCACATGGGGAGTGATTTTTTCTTTCCCTGTCTCCCTCCAGTAAGCATGTGTACTCTCTAATAAATTTTTTAAAAAGATGACCAAGGATGTTCCAAGGAGGGAGGACTGAAAGGAAAAGAAAGATGATTGACGTCATATGTGACCAAGACCCCTCTAGCTATTAATATCCCAAGTGGAAGAAATCATATGCAATACAAATATATTACATATCCATATAATTATATATTTTGTTGTTACCATGATCTTTGGGGACCAGGAGTACTCCCGGAAACCTCACTGGCCCATGCCAAAGCCTTCTCATGAGGATAAAGGAGAGCCTCTAAGGAAGATCAAGTATCTTGAGTCTCCACCACAGGGCACAGATGGAGCTAAGGAGCAGCACGTCCTACCACAGAGAAGACAGGCCCTGCCCCCTGAAAAACTCATGATAAGACTCATGAAGCTGGGGGGCCTTTCTGATGAGTCAAGGTTGGCAGGAAAAGCCACTCAGCAGCTGAGTCACTCAGACATTTATATCAAGCAAAGTAGAAATGACATGCCCTGAAAATAACATTATTCCACACACTATTTTAAAGATATACAGAGAATATGTCTCTTCTTTCCCTGCTGGAACAAGGATATATATTTTTTTCCTAAGAGGTAAGGACACATTTTACTATAACATAAAAAATATACCATTATTGTCCTTAAAAATTAAACAACAATTCTTAAATTCTATCTAGTATTCAGTGAGTTTTCAAATTTCTAGATCTTGTTCCTAATCTTAGGGGAAAGTATTCAGTCTTTCACTGTTTGAAAGTAACACAACTGTTAGTTATAATTTTTTTCATAGACACTTTTATTTATTTATTTATTTATTT
>NW_006160088.1:1777993-1802935 GCF_000334495.1 Tupaia belangeri chinensis | reverse complement strand
TTTATTTATTTATTTATTTCAATTTGCCAGATGGGATGTGTAGTTGCCAGAGAGACACAGAGAGGGAGAAGTTACCTCCTCCCCTCCAGCCAACCACCACTAAGGGAGTGTGGCCTCGCCAGCCTCTTCTCTTCCTTTTCTCCGTCTGTTGATGGGTGTTGGGCACACAAACACATGTACCTGGTGTATTTTTCAAGCTGCTGAGGCTGGGATTCAAACCATGCAGTTGGCCATGTGGGATCTGACTCCCTTAATCACCAGGCAACAGGGCTGGCCCCTTGGATGACTTTTCTACTGGAGAAAGCTTCTTTGTATTTCTACTTTGCTGAGAGGTTTTATTTTTTTTTTAATTTTTTAAATTGGAGATTCATGTTGGCTTTTGACAATTGACTTTCCTGTGTCTATTGATATAATCGTATGGTTTTTCTTTTCTAAGTTGTTAATAAATAGAGTTACATTTTTTTAAGTGTTAAATTAACCAAGCAATTCTGGGATCATATATTATCTTTTGGTGATGATATATTATCTTTTATACATATTGTTTGATTAGTTTTAAGGTATTTTGTTAAGAATTTTAAACTCTAAGTTCATGAGGAACATTCATATGTAGCTTTCTTGAAATGTCATTACATGGTTTTGATATCAAGGTAATCCAGTCTTACAGACACAGTGGGAAAGCATTTCCTCCTCTTTGATTTTCTGGCAAGTTTCTTTAAATGTTTGGTAGAATTTTCCAATAAAACCATCTTTTTCTTTGTGGGAAGATTTTGAATCTACGTAACACATTTTTAAATTGATATAGGACAGTTCAGGTTATCTATTTCTTAAAAATTACTTTGCCATGGAGCACATGACAGTGGAGAGATGAGCACCCTCCGTGGGGTCTGACCACACCACAATCCCCTTCCTCCAGTCCTCCAAGGCTTGGAATCTCAGGCATTTGTCCACACGGCAGGCGTGTTTCAGGCTGACCGGGCTAGATTTGAGCTGTGGTCACCGTCTGCAATCTGGATCCTCTTGAGTAGCATGTCACCACCATGCTCAGGTTATCTATTTCTTCTTTATTTTTAAGTCCATTTCTTCTGAAGTGATCTTTGCTTTGCAGTCCTTCAAGGTATATGTCTATTCCAATCAAGTTGCTAAATTTACAGGCATAAAGTTGTTCCTAATAGTCTCTTATCTTTTTTTTTTTTTTTTGAGAGATTTTCACTGTAGGGCGCGTGCGCTCGCCAGACAGACAGAGAGAGACATAGAGACAGAAAGCGAGAAATCACCCCCCAGGGGGGATGGTCACGCCGCAATCCCTTCTCCTCCATTCTCCTCTCGGGATCTTGGGCACGCACGCACACGCGCCTGGCGTGAGTTTTAAGCCACCGGGTCCGGGACACGAACCGTGGTCGACTACGCGGGAGTCCAGCGACATAGCCATTACGCTAACTGCTGGTTCCCTCTTATCTTTTTGATATAAGTAGACTCTCTAGTTATGTCACCTCTCTCAGATGTAATAATGCAAAAAATTTGAGCCTTTCCTCTTGTTTTCTCCTGACAGTTTGGTTAGAAGTTTATTAATTTTATCAAAAAGCCAGTTATAGGTTTATTTTGTTCCTATTTCACTGATATCTTCTCTGATCTTCATTATTTCCTTTCTTCTGCTTAGTTTTTAAATCTCATTTGCTCCTTTATTCTTTATTTCTTAAAGTGGAAGCTTAAATAATTTACTTGAGTTCTTTCTTTTTTTCTAATATTTAGTGCCATAAAATCCTTCATAAGTACTGTTTTAGTGGCATCCCCAATTTTTTTATACATCCTGTTTTTATTTTCATTCAATTAAAAATGTTCACTAATTTCCACATTGATTTCTTTTATAACCCATGGGTATTTAGAAGTGTTATCAAATTGCCATATTTGGGGATCTTTCCAGAGATCTTTTTGTTATTGATTTCTAATTTCATTCCATTGTGGTCTGAGCATACTTGTTGTATAACTTCATTCTTTTCACATTTATTGAGTGTTTTAATGGACTATCTTGGTAGATGTTCTGTGTGCCCTTGAAAAGAATGTGTCTTCTGCTGATATTTGGTGGAGTTGCCTATAAATGTCAACCAGGCCTAATTGGTTGATAATGTTGTTTATGTCTTCTGTATCTTTATAAATTTTCTGTGTACTTTGTTAATTGGTGAGAAGAGCATTGAAATAGCTAACTGAAATTGTGAATTTGTCTATTTCTTCTTGCAATTCTGTAAGTTTTTGTTTCCTATGTATTTAGAAGTTCTACTACTAAGTACAAAAAGATTTAGAATAATTTTCTCTTAAAGAATTAACACTTTCATAATTATAAAATGACCTTCTTTATCCTTGGCATTATTCTTTGAAATCTACTTTTTCTGATATTACTGTGGCCACTCAAGCTTTCTTTTAATTAGTGTTAACATGAGATAATTTTTAATCTTATTACTTTTAACTTATTTGTGTTTTTATATTAAACTGTGCTTATTATATATAGTTGGGTCTTGCTTATTGATAAAATAAGCAAGTGTGATAATCTGCCTTTTTTTTTTTTTTTTAGTAGAAGCCATTATACTATCAATCTTTAGATTTAATGTGATTATTGCTGTGGTTAGGTTTAAGTCTCTCAACTTACTTCCCTTCTATTTATCCCATCTGTTTTTTGTTTCCCCTTTCTTCTTTTTCTTTTTCTTAAAATAATGATTCTTTTCTGTTTCTTTTCTTTTCTTTTTTTTTTTTTTTAAGGTTATTTACTTCTTTCATGCACTAGGGAGACAGAGAGTGACAAAGAGGGAGAGAGAGATAGCACCCCCAACAGGGTCTTGATACTGTGATACACCCCAGCTCTAGCCAGCGCTGGACCATGGGCATGTGAGTACCTGGCCTACTCAGGGAGGCCTCTGGGTGTGAACCTGGAATGCCCGTATGTGGGCAACCTCTTAGAGCATCATGTTTTACCACCACGTCACTGCCAATTCTAGCATCTGTGTCAGTTCTGGTTTGCTTTTCAGAGACTGATTTTTCTCTTCATTATGAATATGCATATAGACTTCAGATTTTTTTTTTTGTCACAGAACACCAAATTGTTCTCCAAAAATGTTTTATCATTTATCCTATCACTGCTAGTACATGACAGTATCTGTTTCCTTCCCTGTACTGCCAGCACTGAATTTTGTCGAGCTTTAATCTTTGCCAATCTCATAGGCAAAAAAAATATTTACTTCTACAGCAGATCTTTATTGAGCACCAACTATAAGCCCAGTGACAGATGGTGGTAATTCTGTGGTGTTCAGCAGCAGTAGCTGTTTTCATGGTGTTTATAACTTCGTGATACTTTAACGTGTTTTTACTTGCATTTTAATTGATTATTAGTGATTTTGAACATCTTTCCCCAAGCTTATTGGCCATTTATATTTCTCCTTCGGTATATTGTCTCCTAATATCCACTGACTAGATTTACTTAGATTGTTTGGAATTTTCTTTATTGTTTTGTAAGAGTTTTTAAAATTTACTATGGATAGATACCCACTTCTACTTTTTGAATAACAAAAAAAAAATGTTTTGTAAACCAATTTTTCTTTAAATTAAACTAACACATGATTTCTTCGGAGAAATGATTTATGTTACTCAAACATTTTTTTTCTACACTAAAACTAAAAAGGAATTGACTCTGGTATGAAAATAATATTCTTATAGGAAAAAATTTTAATAACACCAAGATATATACATGAATATATAAGACACACATAAATACCTAAGCAAATAATTTTATACATATTTGACATCAACATATACATGACATATTCTTTAGAAATAACCATGCAGATTGTAAATGCCATTTTAACTGTCTTAACAATGAAATGGAAAATCAGGGAGATGAAACATTCCCAGATTATCTATTTCCAGCTGATTAAATATATCTGGCAACGTCATGCCATCTGTATTGGAAATGCCCTATATACAAGATTGTTAATCTGTAATCATCTAAGATCTATTTTGAAAAGAAAAAAAAAGGTCCAAAATCCTCATTGAATATTTGCTTACACACTGAAAAGTATGGCAAGCTTTCAAAAGCAGGAGCTACCTATATATTTGGCTGTGCAAGTAAATGCTGAAAACCCTAGGAAGGATGCTCTGATCAAGGCACAGGCTCTCTAAAGTGCGATGTCTTTTTATTATTCATGAACAAGGTGAGGTGGGTGCAGGGAGGAGACTAAGACATGCTTGACTCCGTGGCCAGCAGTATGACTTATACACCTGTCACATGACTAACAGGCCTCAGTCCTTAGAACACAACGGAGAAAGTGTATGCAAGTAATTAAGCTATGGATGGATACACCGAGCAGTTTTAATAATGATGACAACAGCAGTTGGCAACCCTCCTCCCCCGCACCGAGGCCCAACCCACCAACCCATGACTTGGTGGCCTCCAACCTACCTGTCTGGTGTAGGTGGTCTCTGGCTACCTCAAACAGGCGCAGGTGCATGTTGGTGATAGGGTTGAAGGAGCCACAGGCCAGGAGCACCACAGGAATTCGGCTCTTCATCTTGTCAGGGACATCCGCACTCACTGCAACGGCCACCCTGCCTTTATAAGGAAAAAATCCATTTCAAGGAGTTGGCACTGAGACAACTGTCCAGATAAGGGTCTCCAAACCATACACGGACCATTACCTATCACTTGTGAAATGGCTGAGGAGGTAATGATAAAATTGATGGAGGGCTCGCCAAGGGCCAGGAACTACGCTAAAGTATGCACCTCCTCTTGCCAAACCCTTTCAACAGCCGCGAGTGGGTGGTTTCTTACACAGTTCAAGGACCTTAGAAGATATTGGACCAGGACTAGAACCCAGAAGGCCTGACCCCAGAGCCCATGTCCTGCTCTTAACCTCTATACCATTCCTGATGGGTCATCTTGGTGTCAAAAGGAGGTTCAAACTTTTCTTTTCTCTTCTCTTCTCTTCTCTTCTCTTCTCTTCTCTTCTCTTCTCTTCTCTTCTCTTTCCTTCTCTTCTCTTCTCTTCTCTTCTCTTCTCTTCTCTTCTCTTCTCTTCTCTTCTCTTCTCTTCTCTTCTCTTCTCTTCTCTTCTCTTCTCTTCTCTTCTCTTCTCTTCTCTTCTCTTCTTTCTTTCTTTCTTTCTTTCTTTCTTTCTTTCTTTCTTTCTTTCTTTCTTTCTTTCTTTCTTTCTTTCTTTCTTTCTTTCTTTCTTTTCATGTCATATTTAATCATCCAAATAAAACTCACAAGGCCCCAGAGTAAACTATCACTCGCTTTGTGATTGCCAGAGCACGTGTGTACTTGCCAGAAAGAGAAGGAGAGAGAGAGGAAGACAAAGAGAGAGCAAGCATCTCCCACCAGGGCTTGATCACACCACATCCTCCTATGTCTCTACCTCACCAGCATCTGCGGTATACAAGCACATGTGTCCAGTGTGTTTCCTAAGCCTCTGGAATGAGTCTCTGAACCATGGTCAGTCATGTGAGATCTGGCTCCCTTCGCACAGTGCTTGACTGCTCAGCCATGGGGCTGGCCCCAGACCAGCACTTAAAAATCTGAAATAATTTCAAATACAAGAAAGGTGCAAGATCTGTACAAAGAATTCCTACACACTCTACTCAGGTTCCCTGAATGTTAACAATGTTAGCGTTTTACACAGTTTGCTTCATCAGTCTCTTTCTTCATAATGTGCACACACACACACACACACACACACACACACAGAGGCATACATTTATCTGTATATACTTATAAGTAATTTTTTAATGAAATGTTTGAGAGTAAAACAATACCTCTTATAAATATTTATAAATGCTCCAGGATATATTTTCTAAGAACCAAGGCATTTTCTTACAAAACTGAACAATGATTAAAATCGGAAAATCAACACTGTTACAGGGCTAACAATCTAATCTCCAGACCCTGTTCTAATGCACCTGTTGTCCTTTATGTAGGGGCCCAAGCATTTGAAAAGGGGCTCAGCCCACCCTCTAGACTTCCCACTCTGTGACTTTCAGCACCAGAGAGAGGTTAAAGGAAAGAAGGAAACAGCTGGTCCGGAGCAGGCTGGCAGATACAGCTCTCCTGCCTCTGAGAGCACCTTGTGGAAGTGGTGATGAAGAGCTCCACTGGATACAGGCTTCAGCTTGATGCCTATTCTGCCTTATTCTGGTGTGAGGGCCTTATTCAGGCCCTCTCTGAGCCTTAGTCTCCTCATCTGCAAGATGAGGAGAGTATTTCTTACTCCCCTCAGGTTACAGTGAGGATAGATGAATTGCTCACGCAACTGTGTGGTGCATAAGGAGTGTTTAATAAATAATCACTGTAGCTGTGGCAATGACGACAGTGACAAAAAACGATACCAGGGCAGCTGACCATGACAAGGGAGGAGAAAGGAGACGGCAGTGTGCTGTGGTAGGTGGCTGTTAAGAGATTCCAATAATCCTCACCTCCTAGTATGCACTCGTAATGCCCTCCCCTTGAGTGTGGGCTGGAGCTAGTGTCTTGCTTCTAGTCCGTAGGATACTGCACGAGCAGCGGCATGCTACTTCCGAGAGAAGGTTATGAAAGGACCCTGGCTTCCCTCTTGCTCACCTATTTTGCCTTCTAGCTCACTCACGCTGATGAAGCCAGTTACCATGTTCTGAGCTGCCTCATAGATTGGCCCATGCGGCAATGAGCTGAGGGAGACCGCTGATAGCCAACAGCCAGTGAGGACATGAAGCCACTCAGCCCAACATCCCCTGAGGGAATGGACCTGCCAACAACTACGTGCATGAGTGTGGAAGTGGATCTTTCTTCAGGCAAGCTTTCAGATGAAACTGCAGCCCTGTGAATACCTTCTTCCCAGGTTGATAAGATACTCAGAGCCAGAAGATGCAGTTAAACTATATCTGGATTCCCCACCTACCGAAACTGTGAGATAATGAACTATGAAATAATAAATAAAAGTAAGCAAATACATGTGCTGTTTTAAGCTGCTATTGACACACTTGGGGATAATTTATTGTGCCGCTGTAGGTAACTGATATAGTGACCTATATCAGCAGGAGGAACACATTCACTTCCTTTCTTCCTCTTGCTGTGGGGGTAACATGGAGAGTTCTCAACACTGGGACATCGGTCCTCCTTTCATGGGAAAATGTTTCAGCCTGGCCTCTGCTGTTTGCTCCTCCGGGTTGCATCCAACCACCGCCTGCCTCCTACTTTCCACTCTAGCAACAATAAGTTACTTGTCAGTGGTTCCTGTGTGAGCTCTTCATGGCTTCCTGCTTCAGACTTCTGCACATGTTATTCCACGAACACCCCGGAAGACTGCATTATTTATGTCTTCCATCACTTTTTATTGACCAACAGTTAGGTGCCTGTATCAGTTAGAGATGCATTTGGCTGTGAGCCCTGGAAGCCCAACCTCAATGACGTAACAAGTAGAGGCTCATTTATTTCTCACACGACAAGATGTCTAGAATGAGGCAGCAGATAGCATTAGGCCATGGGCTTAACAGTGACCTGCAATTCTCTCTGCTCTTCCTTCATGGTTACAAGATTGCTTCCACAGATACAGCCACCCTGAGCTCACTAAGGCAAGGGGACTTGGGAGCTGTGCTAGACTTGCTGTCTCTCATGGTCCAGAATACAACAGCTTTTCTGGGGGCCTCCCCCCACTCCCCTGTAGATTTTACTTTTGTCTCATTGGCCAGAACTAGGTCACATGGCCACTCTAGCTACAAGGGAGGTTCCAATAGCATGTGTTTAGCTTTGAAACCTCTTCAGTGGGAAGCAGCCAGATAAAGGAGGTTGGTCATTGGGTTAGCTTGCCCGCAGTGACTACCACAGAGTTGGGGATAAAGTTGTCTGGGAGCTGGGAGGGTAAAAGCTTGTCAAGATGGCTTCTCTACACCTTGCTTGGGTTAGCTGATCTCTGAGTTACCTTTAGGAAATTATGTACCACATTCTATTGAACAAAACCTGCTCACGTGTCTTTTCTAGCCATTGGACAGAAAATCCCTACATGGAGGAGGAGTGGCATCTTCTTCTCTGGGTCTCAGGTCCAAACACAGCGCTCAGAGTAGGGCTCAGTGAATACTGAAACAGGGTACCCGCCAGCTGGAGGGTAGGCCTGCCTGCTTGTAGTTAGGTCTAATACACCTTCTAATATACGCAGAGGAGCTACTGTGGATGCATTCTGAGCTACAGGGGGAATATGAAAAGCTCTCTGCCCGGGGAGGGGGGCTGTGCTTTCTTGAAGCTTCCCTTGAGTAGCAGGAACATCCCCTACTGTGTGACAAGAAAGCAGTCTACCAGCTGCTGCTAGCTTCTTCCCAGGGAGGTTGGGTGGTTTAATGAGATATTTGCAAAGTGTGCCAAGCTATTCACAAGAGCAGTCTTGTGATGAGTGTATTTTAAGAGGGTGGCTGTTTTTCACAACTATTATAAAGCCTTTCAGAATTCTATTTCATTTTGACAAAATATAAATCTTTAGGGCCATTAAAACATGTAACTGCAGCATCTCAGGTAACCTGGGGTTTTGATCTGTTTTTCCAAAAGTTCCTAGAAACTGTAGATTAGAACGTTTATTGGAGCGGTGGCATCAATGAGAATGAAGGGTGATGCTGGGAAAGAGGACAAATGCCCTTTACTAGATGCCTCTATTTCTTATCTTTCCTTGTCGGGGCTCTCGGAGCCACCCTGCTGTCTGACCCACATCTCCGGCTGGAGGGCACAGGGGGAGTGCATTCCCAGGAGCAGTAATGAGGGTAGTGCGCCCACACCATTTGTATTCTCCAACTCTCTTCACTTCAACGCCCTCGTAGGCCACCCCAGAGCAATACAATGATAGGGTTGAAATGGACTCACTACAGGGGTCTACCTGGATAGTAAACCTGGCTCTGATTTGAGTGCAAACCTCATCAGACACAAGGCAAGGTGCACGCCATACAAGTGACCCATCTGCCCTTACCATCTAATAATACCAGGGGAGATGAGGCAGGTGGGAGACTGGCTATTGGGAAAGGCTTTTCATCAAAGGACTTTTAGTACAGGCCCACAGAGTGAGCAATAATTGCTGCTGAAGGGCTTAACAAGCTGAGAAGCCAATGTATACCCTTCTTGGAATTTATCATTAAACCAGAGACAAGGCAGATAGATTCTACTTCTGGCTCCCACCCCGTCTCCTGCTTACTGCCTCCTACCTCTGTCACCCAGACTACATTCCACTTGCTCCTCAAATACAACAAGCCACCTCTGCAAGTGTGCTATGACCACCGGAAACAGCCCCCTGCCGTTCTGGCGAGCAGCCTTCCAAGTTTCCTGCTTAGACTCATTGGCCATGTTCTCCCTGTCACACATGCTCTACCTGTTACACATTATCGCTCCTTTTAGCAGCCACAGAACTGTCGCTGCTTTTTCTTTTGTTCTGTGTCCCTCTTCCCTGAGTAGAAGGCAAACTCCTAGAGGGTGACTTATTCATTTCGGTCCCTCAATGCCTGCCACTGTGCCTAGCACATAATAAGTGTTCAGAAAATGTGTGGGAAAGAGAATAAGAGAATGAGAGAATGAGTGATTGGCCCTGACCAAGTTGTCACATGGCTGCCTTCTCTTTGGTCCGTCCCAAACGGTCAACAGACTAAGCTTTTTGGAGATACAAACTGATTTTCCCAGCTTCCCATGGGCACTTGAGGTCCCCAACACCCCTGCTGCCACCACCACCCTGCAAAATCCCACTTCACCCGACTCAGACTGAAATCAGACAAGATCTCTCTGCCCTATTGGGAGAGGCCATCAACAGGGATATACTGGCCTCCTGCACGGTGACACTGTGGTCATCCTGGCTCTCAGAACTGGAGGTTGGTGACTGCTGTCTTGCCAGGACAGAGTCTATCTAGCCAACCTCCTCCAGATTCTGCTTCCCAGGGGTAGCCCTGTCCCTTTGAAGATGTGTCATTGCATGTTTTCAGAGACATCTAGTTTCTCCACAATCGCTAGGTTTCTGGACTGCCCTCTCTTTCTGGCACTGCCCTCTGTTTCTTCTACCCATGAGACAACTGCTTATTAAGCATCTACCACTGGCCAGATCCTCTGCCAGGCACTGGGGTCCAAGGGAAGGCACAGAAAAGGTGTCCCTAGTTTTCACGGAGCTTCCAGTCATCTACGGGAAGGGCAATTCAACACACAGTAACCACCAAGGCAAGGGCTCCCAGCCTCCACGCCTCACTGAGAGAGGCTGAATAGCGGCCCCCAAGACGTCTGTCCTGACCTCTCACTTGTGCATATGCTATGTTACAGAGTCCCTAGGGTAAAAGGGACTTTTCAGAGGAGATGTAATTAAGGATCTTGAAATGGGGATTGTCAGGTTTTTATCATGAGGGTTCTTAAAGAAGGAGACGGAAGGGTGAAATAGAGAAAGAAGACGTATGGATGAAGCAGGAGTCAGAGAGCCAGTGCTAGGGGGAGACTGTGAACCAAGCAATGCAAGTGGCCTCTGGATGTTGGAAACAGCAAGGGCAAGGACCGTCCCAGGGGCTCCAGAAGGAACAGGTGCGGGCCTGCCCACACCTTCATTTCAAACCTCTGACCTCCACAACTATAAGCGAATGAGTGTGTGTTGTTTTAAGTCACTGTTCGTGGTGACTTGTTACAGCAGCTGTGGGAACTGAGACACTCCTCAGCTTGGGGGCAGACTGTCAGAAGTGGCCTTTGAGCTGGGAAGGGAGGGAGTAGGAAATGGGCTGGTGAGGAGTGTGAGGACAGCTGTGTCCGGCACAGGGACTAGGACTGTACAAGCCTAGAAACGACCACCACCACAAGGCAGCCGAAGGTGGGAAACGGGAGCAAAAGATGTCAGTGTGGCTCATGCGTGGGCATGAGCTGATGTGGGAGCGGCTGGAGACGGCGCTGCGGAGGGTGGAAGGATCATGCAGGTGCCAAGGGCCTGCCGAGTTTAGATTTTATCCTGGATACTGAACAGGGAGGTGATGTACTCAGATTTCTGTCCAGAAAGAGCACTCAAGTGTCCCAGAACGGGCATCAGGGAGCCTCAGGGCAGCCACGGCTACCTTTGGGCTCTGCCTGGCTAAGGTTGGGTGGCCCCAGCTTCCTGGAGGATGACCTTTCTGCCGCTCACATCTCACCTCGCAGCAGGTGGAGGGAGGCTGGCAGATGCCCCACATGTATTTAATCCTAACTACTTCTGCCCCTCGGCCCATTTGTCACAGGCCATCGCAGGCACACGGAAAGGAAGGCGAGCCGGGAAGGTTAAGAGCCGTCATTGCAGATGTAATGTGCTAACGCTCGGTGCTTGGGAGGCAGTCAATTTACCTTTCCCTGCGGTGAGCGCCTGGAACGGGCCCAGGCCGGGGAAAGTGGCTGAAAACATCCCTGTTTATTATAGACATAAAGCAGATGGCTTCAGGCAGAATGGAAATGGTTTCTACAAACATCTTTCATTACACAGACCTCTTGACCGGACTCCTCATCTTAAAGAAAACAAGAGCCACGGTTTGTATTTGTGGGGTTGACGACCACATATTTCAGGACCCGGGGAAATCATTTCCATCCGTGCGGTCTGTTGACTTCTCTGGGGTGATCAACCTTCAGAGGAACTCCGGGACTTTTTCTTTTCAGCTTTGTTGGGTTTGCCCGCTGTTGCTATGGGCACGCAGTGCTGGTAAGAACAAAAGTAAAGCGAGCTTTCATTGTGGGTATGAGGATCCTCGCCAGTCACCCCTTGGAGGAAACAAACATGCCAATTATGCACTCCTCCTAATTAGGAGACTCTCAAGAAGACTGCTCTCCAGTTTCGAGAACTTTCAAAAGATATAAAGGAGGTCTCTTGCAATCCCACCCTCGTGAGTTTGGCGTTGAGTTAAAGTGCAATAGGCGGAGTTGATAACGGCTACTGGGTTTGGGTGCAGGGCTGAGCACCGTGCTGAAAACTTCACACGCGGCAATGCTGATGCGCTCTGCCCGCCTGGAAGGGAAGGGTTTACGCTTGCTTTCTGGTGAAGCCGGACTCAATTCTCCAAGCCTCCGTGAGCACATGGAGAACGGAGGTTATTACATACACGTCTTAGAGCTCTTATGACGGTTACCTGGCCCACCTAGCAGAGTGCCCGGCCAATGGGGGGGTTCTTCAGAAATCTAAGCTCCTTTCACATTTCTTTTATTATGGGACCCCCCTCCCCCGCAAGGGTAAGCACCACCTCCAGATCTGACAGAGAGCATGCCGAGAAAAAACAAGGCCCCTGGATGCTGACGGTGCCATGCCGTCCCTGGACTGTTTACCTCTAGGTTTCTTTTACCTGAGGGAGAAATCATCTTCTAGGTCACTGTTATTTCCTATTCCCCCATTATGAGCAGCTAAACCTAATTCTGACTGTACACTGATACCTAATAAACGTTTTTGAATTAGTACATAAGGAAATGCAAAAGTGTATAAACTTTTAGAAATTCTATCGCCCCAGTTCAACCTATTTTATATGCAGAAACTCAAATGGATATTGTTTGAAAGGGAAAATACACCTATGAAAAAACTACCATAACTTAATTTTTTATATGAATTTTTCATGGGAAGAAAATTCCTTACTCAGGACTCTGGAAGGCTGAAATGTGCAACAGCAAATCTGCTTTTCTGTACATCACAAAAAACCAGACGTGTCCTATCTACTTCCTCCAAAAACAGATTCATTATGGTGCGTTGTTGCATTCTGCTTGGAGTGGGCATTTGCCATATGGCTTGGCAGTTTAATGGTTTTCTGATACTTGACAAAAATGAAGCACAATCATTTTGCAAGGAGCTTGCGATCCTAGATGGGTCTTTTCCAAATAACAGCTGTGCCTCAAAATTGAGTTACTCAATTTGCAATTTGTGGACACAATACTCAAACATTTACAAGTGAGCAAAACCTCAAATCACTTGGGCTATTTCCAGGCGTCAGAGTTTATGAAGTTTTTAGCAATGTTATGAGCATGCAGCTGTCAACCAGCTCAAGCCAATGTCTCTGAACCACCAGACCCTGAAGGCAGCAGTGATGTCCTACTTACCAATAGGCCACGTGGAGTTGATCATGAACCCATGGGACAGAAAGAATGTGAGAGAGATGCCTCATCCCAAAGCCCACAGACTAGATCTCTGTGCTTTTCTCTCTACTCCCTACCACATTCGCGTAGATGACACTCAAATCTACGGCTCTAGTCTTGACCTTGCTAATGGATCCCTATAGGTTTATGAATGTCCACCTGGCACCAGCTCAACAACAAGCCAGACTGACATGAAATCAAACTCAACAAACACTTTCTAACTAAGCGTATTGGTCAGAAGAGGACAGGTGGGCTACATCATCAATTTTCAAATATTAGTGGCTTGAAATGATTTACTTCATGCTTATATTCTATACCCATTCTATGCTGTTTGGGGGCTCTGTTCTGTGGCATCTTTCTCCCTCAATCCAGGACTTAAGATGATAGATCAGTCACTAGAATATAATCAATCACATTAGCAGAGAAAAAGAAAGCTCTGGAAAGTCCCTCAGTAGCAGTGTTATGGTTGGCGCTAAACTGGCATGTCGCTTCCAGTGACTCACCCAACTACAGGGAGCTAGAAAGTACTATCTCAGTCTGTACGTTGAAAGTGGAGAGTCAGAAATAGTTGACAAATATCTCTGTGCTTTCTACAGTGAATTGATCAACCACTCCAAGCCTCAGTGACCCACATGGAAAATGGAGATATTCATACATATCGCCTAGGATTGTCATGAGGCTACTGGAGTTGACTCATGTAGAGCACTGAACAGTGCTCATAGGAGGTTCTCCAGAAATACTATCTTCTTTTCTTTCACTATGTTCAAAACATAATTTGGTATCTCCTACACCTACTTCTGATACCTAAAACCCTTGCCCAAAAAAGATACCACCATTTCTCTAGTCACTTATGATCAAAATCTACCAGTTGGGACCAGCAGTTAGTGTAATGTCTATGTCGCTGGACTCCTATGTAGTCTTCCGTGGTTCAAGTCCCAGACCCAGTGGCTTAAACTCATGCTGGGCATGTGTGTGTGCGTGCCCAAGATCCAGAGAGGAGAATGGAGAAGGGATTGCGGCATGGCCATCCCCCCAGGGGGTGATTTCTCACTTTCTGTCTCTCTGTCTCTCTCTGTCTTTCTGGTGAGCACATGTGCCCTACAGCAGTCAACACAACATCTCCTCTTCTTTTATCAACTTCCCACCCTCAATACCTACAAGTATGGCTAACATTCCTCACATGAGGTCTTACTTTCCCTCATTACTGAGGCCCTACCTACTGCACAATTTCATTACCTTATTGTATCAGTTAAGGTTGCTTTTTATTGCAAATAAGAGAAACAAACTCTGGTTATCTTACTACCCCTCTCCCATAAAGGCAAAGCAGTGGAAGAACATGGCAAATTATCAGAAAGCCACCACGTACTGTCACACAACAAAGGAAGAGATGAACATTAGCTCTCAGGGTGGACAAGTGACAGGACAGTGTCATGGTCTCAGCATGAATAGGGTCCCGTGGTACAGACATGGTCAATGCAGCCCACACCAGTGTACAATACTGTTTCCAGGGAAGGGCAATTGACATGGGTTAGAAAGCCCCCAGCCCCAGGTGAGAGAAACTTTGGAATCAACTCCCCATTACCAATTTGGCCCATATGCAATATGGCAGATGAACCATATTTGCAGGAATCAACTCCCCATTACCAATTTGGCCCAATCTATTTGCAATATGCCAGATGAACCAGTCCTAAGGCCTGTGTTCAATCACTCAAGCTAGTGTTCTTAACTACTGAGTTTACCATGCACTGAGCACTCTACAAAATCTCGGCCTTTATGCTGACCCAGTGATAAAGTCCTCAGTAAGTGGTGTTCCACTAGCAATTATTCACCAAGCCATATCTTTATCTGGCATTGGACTTTAGAGATCGTGGTTTCACTCTATCTCTCCCACACTTCACTCAACCACACTTGCTATTCCCTACAAGTACTCCTTATACTCTTACAAAGCTGGGATCACGTGGCATTCTCCAACATGTCTTCATGGGCCCGTTTATGACATCTTCGAGTACTAGAATGATCTTGCCTATGCCAACTCTCCTATTGAGGCACTCTGGTGGCTCATCTGGAAGTGAATTCTCCTCCCTCTGAACTCTTAAAGGTGATACACTGTCTATTCTATATTCTTGAGCTCAGCCATGGGGTCAAGGATTCCGTGGAGTCTAATGCAGAGTAAAAGATAAATATGAAGAATATTCATCTTATTCATTGAGGGACAGTGTAAAGTGAAAATTAGGTCATAATGAGATCTAGAAAGCAACAGCCACTTTGTGGAGGGATCTAGGCTAAAACAGGTAAAAGCAGGAGCAGAAGAAATATAGCCCAATCGAAATAGTAGAGTCTCAGATTTGTTCCCCCTCTCACCCTAACCTCTTGCTTTCAAAATCCAACACTTACTGGTTTGCCCAATTTACTTTACCCTCCCAATCTGGAGCACTAGCTCTGCTCTGAACTTAAAAATTGCCCTTACCCCATTCATTGTGTCTGCTACCTTGGCTGGGTCCCACTCCATGACTCTGGGTCATTGCACTATTTGATTCCTCTGTTCTCTCCTTGCCTCTGCCCATGCTTAACCTAGGTCCATGCCCAGGGCCCCATCTCCAGTCCAGCAGTCACACTTAGTGTTGGGAAGGCAGTCTGACATCCTCTCCAACTCTGGGGGCTTCCCTGTGTGACAGTAAAAGTCAGAAACAACTGTTTATACCTACTAAAGGGGATACCATCATGGTCCTTCTGGTACCCAAACCACAAAACTGGTTACCATCTGGGCTCTTTCCTCTCCCTCACCTAGGCAGTCTGTCAGTTCTACCTCTATAAGAACTTCATTATCCATTCTCTGAAACTCTAGTCACTGCCTAAAATAGGCTCATTATTTCTCAACTGAACGTGAATCTACTCCTAACCTGTTTTCTGTCTCCAGTTTTACCTCCTCTGATTCATCCTCTGTACAGCTGCCCAAGGGATCTTTCAGCATGCAGATCAATATGCTGATTCCCCGCTTAATCTCCTTTCCAACCGGCATGTTCTAGATAATGTTCAACTCCTTAATGGCATCCACAGCCTCTTGGTCTGGTCATGACCTGTTTCTCCAGGCTTACTATTCACCCCTTAGCCCCCTTCCATGTCTGCTCCATCAAACTGCTTTCCATCCTGTCCTAGATGCTGTGCTTGCTCTCATTCATTTAAGCCAGGATAATGGCTACATCACTTAGTGTTCACCTCCTCTGGGAAGCTTCTCAAGGTCTGTTTCTCGTAAGTTGAGAAGGCGCCTTCCTTTGGACTTCACATCCCCTTGGGCCTTTTTTTCTTTTATCTAATCCCATATTACTCTCTGTCCATTGTATGTCTCCTCTACAAAACAATAATCTCGTGGAAGGCAGAAAATGTGTTTTATTCTCTTTATCTCCAGCTCCAAGTATGGGGCCTCATTCAGAGTAGGTATAAGATGTGTGTGGCTTAATAAAATAGAATGTATAGATGACTTTCAGAGAAGGACAATGAGTGGGAGGCAAGTCATCAGGGTTCCCCATGTTTGTGCCTATCTTACAAACAAGGCATTGGTTGGACTATCTTTTCTAGGATATTATATAGTGAATAATGGCCTGGAAAGGTAGCAATACTGTCTCCATCTGGGATAAAGGCAGGCACAGAGGCACAGAGAGGATGGCTCTCTTTGGAGAAGAGGAGACACATGTTTATTGCTCATTACTATATTTGGGTTCTATAGGCACCCGATTCCATTTCTATAATACACTCCACTGCATGTGTGTCACTTGACCCTCTTCACTTCACCCCCTGGAACTGCAACTCAGGGAAGTGGCACAAGAAAATCCTGACATGTGGGTACTGCTATTTCTGTGGTCCTTCGTTTATCCATTCATATGGACATGTGGATTCCTTCTACCCTTTGGACATGTGGATTCTTTCTACCCTTTGGCTACTTGTGAATAATACTCTGTCTTTGACCCAGGAGTGTCATGTCTTCTGCCAGCATCCATGAAACTGGTAGGCTAAGTTGTTAGCCTGAAAGTAGGTAAAAACATTAGTCTTTACATTTTTTTCCTTTAGAGAAATTTCTGCCTATAAGGCACGTGTCCTCGTCAGAGAGACAGAGAGACAGAAAGGAAGAAATCACCCCCTGAGGGGATGGCCATGCCACAATCCCTTCTCCTTCATTTTCCTCTCTGGATTTTGGGCACACATGCATGCACACACACACTCAGCATGAGTTTTTAAGCCTCTAGTTCTGGGACTCAAACCACGGTTAGCCATGTGGTAGTTCTACAACGTAATCATTACTCCATCTTCTGTTCCCCCTTTGTCATTTCTTGACAGAGAGAAGTGTCAATTCCGGACTGCCTGTAGTGACTCAAGAAATATCAAGAGTCAGGGATAATTGGGAACCAGCAGTTAGCGTAATGGCTATGTTGCTGGATTCCCACGTAGTTGACCGCGGTTCATGTCTCGGACCCGGTGGCTTAAAACTCACGCTGGGCACATGTGCGTGCGTGCCCAAGATCCCGAGAGGAGAATGGAGGAGAAGGGATTGCGGCGTGACCATCCCCCCCAGGGGGTGATTTCTCGCTTTCTGTCTCTATGTCTCTCTCTGTCTGTCTGGTGAGCGCACGCGCCCTATAGCAAATAAAACCTCTCCCCCCCCCAAAAAAAAAAAGAGTCAGGGATAATTGAGGAAGATGTTGAGAATATATTAGAGACCGTGAGGCACCAACCACACTTTTCCATATATAATACAATTTTCAAATTTTTGTTAGAAAGAGATTTTTACCTAAAAAGGCTGTCTATACAACTGTAGCCCACTGTTCTCACATGGAGATGTAATCAGGCAGATCCTCGTTTCCTATGGGAACAGTACATGATGGGACTGGGGATAGAGGGCAGGATAGATGGTCTGGAGCTGTGCTTGCACAGCAGTCCTAGATCCCTTTAGTAGCAAGGGTAGCATGAGTATCAATATGTGTGGTGGATTTCTGTCAACAAACGAAGTCAGACCCAAGGGGCTAATGGCTTAGACCTACCCTGTGAGATCTGGCCTATGCCTGTTTGTGAAGAAGCAGACTGATGGGAGAAAGATTCAGATTGGCAAGGCTGCCTTCTAGTTTTGAGAAATAAAGATTCTGACAAAAGCGAAGGAAAAAGTTGCTGAGGAATACACAGTAACAGCTGTCTCTTCTATGCCACTATCAGCCTAGTCGCTAGAATCTCACATCTCTTCAACCTGAATTTTTCAAAATGAAATCTAAAATTTCTAATGAAGAAAGTCATCTTGCTTTAACTTGCCTATTCATTCATTCATTAAAATATAAAACAAGCTGACATTGCAATCAAGTTCCTCAAGGCAAAAGGAGGACAAAAGGGAGATCCTGAAGTTCCTGGGAAGTACTTGACCAGCCTTCTCCATGAAGGCAGAATGCACTGGTGGAGGCTGAGTGAATCACACAGGCGGTGGTGAAAGACCTTGATGTTCAAGGATAGGTGTTTATTCGAGATTTTCACTGGACACAACATAAACAAGTCCATAGCCAATCTCTCCAGTCTTGTATAATACAATCTCCTCTAGAAATTATAAACCCAACTTCCCTTCTTTATTAACTATGAGCAGACCGCTGTGGTGACGGGTAAATAACTGCAAATCTGGGCAGTAATCTATAAAATCAGAGCAGGCCTGAGCCAGGTTTGGAACTGTGATTAATTAAAAAGTTTAACTGTGTTTGTCCAACATATATTTAATGACATGCATAATCTCTACAGTGTTGATTGAAATTTAGACCAGAATGGTGGGCAGTTCACAGTAACAAGTGTGGTCTCTATGATTCTTAAACAGACAAGCTTTATTATATTTCTTCCCTAAGCTGTTGCTTCAGTAGCAGGCCTGACAGAACATGACCTTACATGTCCCCAGCAAAGCCTATGCAGAGGCTAACATTTCTTATACGCACAAGAATACATGCACTCCAACAGTGATAGGCATGAAGCACCTCTTCTGCCCTTGAACTGAGGTTACTGTGCTTGTACTTGGGGGACCTCTGGAATGGGAAACAAAAATTGGCATTTACAAGGTCTGTGACCTTGAGTAGGCCCTTTAGTCTTCCATAAAGTGAGGATAACCCAATGTCCACTCTGGAAGTGCCATGAAAATGCATTAAGGGGCAATCTGAGGACTGTTTCTCCTTATGCCTCTTTAAGAAGAGGAAGAAGCTTTCCATTATGTAGTTAGGGCGTAGGATCCATGTATGCTAACCTGGTGTCAAGATAACCACTTTCACTGACAGATTCTACCTGTTTGAGCAAGTGCAGGCCAAAAGAAGCCCTATTTGTCTGAAGGTGTCCAACCTGCACAGCACAGAATCAAGGAGTTAATGGAGTCAATGTTGTAGCTGCCTTGTGCCCGGGCTGGGGCTATCTAAGAAGCTGGACATATCTGCTGACAACCTCTATACAATACTCCAGTTGACTCTGCACCAGGCTCCCTCCCACAAAGTAAAGACATGTTGACTTTGCTTACTATGTAGAAGTTAAAAACCAGCAAAGAGATTAAAATGCATCTCTGATTTCTAGAGAACTAATGTACTGATCCTCTATACCTTGGCTTATTGCCCTTTTTACTAGGCCATGCTTCTTTTGTTGCAAAAAATTTTGAAATACATGTGTTTTTCATAATACGTATTTTCCATGAATATTTTGAAGACCCCTTGTATAAAGGAATATCATTTGGCCTTAAAAAGGAAAAGAATTCTGTCATATGTTACAATGTAGATTAACCTTGAGGACATTATGCTAAGTGAAATGATACAGTCACAAAATAATAAATATTGTATAATTCCTCCTATATGAGGTACCGAGAACAGTCAAATGCATAGAGACAGAAAATACTAGAATGATAGTACCATTTATACATCTACTTTAGAAAAATGTCTACTCAAGTCCTTTGCCCAATTTTAAATTTGGCTTTTTTTTTTTTTAAATTATTGGTGTTAAGTAAAGGGTAACTATTATGGACAGAAATGATCTGAGTGTTGGGAGACAGGCTGAAAGAAGGGAGAATGGTGAGTTATTGCTTAATGGGTATAGTTTTACTTTTCCAAGATAAAAAGAGATTAGTTGCACAATGTCAATGTACTTAACACTACTGAAATAGTTAAGATCGCAAGCCCTTTTTTGATGCCAAGCTTCAATTCTACTGTCATTGCTCATCAATCTCTGCCTTAATTCCTTGTTTTCTGGGATATCAGGATTGTCTGAGACTTACTCAGTTGCCTATACTAAGAGAATCACAGAGCAATAGAGTCAGAGCCCTGACAGAACTACTTATGACGTCAATACTGCCTAGACATTTCAATTATGTGAGTCAATAAATTATCTTTTTATTATTGAGCTAATCTGAGTTAGTTTAACACTTGCGACTGAAATCAATCTAATTGGTAATATGCTTGGTCTGAAATATCAGAACACAAAGATTAAGAAAAAGATCCTGGAGATTTAAAGAGAATAAGAAAATGAAAGTTTATAGACTAATGAAAGTAAGACTGGCATGTGACTTATCATTTGCAACATCAGAGGCAGAAGACAATAAATAATGTCTGCATATTTTTTAAAAATTATTTTATTTAACTTTATTTTAATTTGACTAGAGAGGAAGAGCATGAGAGTGAGAGTGAGAGAGAGAGAGAGAGAGAGAGAGAGAGAAAGTGAGAAAGGAAGCCATAAGGTCCAGGACTCAAACCATGGTTGGCCATGTGAGAGTTCAGCACCCTTAACCACCACTTGACCTGCTGGCCCCATTTTAAACCTAGAATTTGATATCCGGCTAGCCTAACAATTAAGCATGGGGACAGAATAAATACATTTTTAGATACAAGAAGACTAAAAGTTTACGTTTCAGGTAGTCTTTATTAAGAAGTTCTATGTGGCTATTGTAAATAGAATCACTTTCTTCATTTCTGTGCATCTGTTCATTGTTAGTGTACAAAAACTTGACAGATTTTCGTATGTCGATTTTGTGTTTTGCAACCTTACTGAATATGTTTATTACATCTAAGAGGGTTTTTTTCCCCCAAGATTCTTCAGGGATCTCTATGTATATAATCATGTCACCTGAAAATAGGGACAATTTAACTTTTTTCTTTCAAATTTTAAAAACTTTATTTAATTCCCTGTCCAATAGCATTGACTAGGACTTCAGTACTATGCTGAATAGGAGTGGAGAATGTGAACATCTTGTCTTTTTCCAGTTTTAAAGCTTTCAATGTTTCCCCATTCATTATGATGTTAGCTGTGGATCTGTCATATATGGCCTTATTGTGTCAAGAGATGTTCCTTATATTGGGAACCAGCAGTTAGCGTAATGGCTATGTCACTGGACTCCCACGTAGTCGACCGCGGTTTGTGTCCCGGACCCGGTGGCTTAAAACTCACGCCGGGTGCATGTGCGTGCGTGCCCAAGATCCCGAGAGGAGAATGGAGGAGAAGGGATTGCGGCGTGACCATCCCCCCTGGGGGGTGATTTCTCGCTCTCTGTCTGTCTGGCGAGCGCACGCGCCCTACAGTGAAAAATCTCTCCAAAAAATAAATAAATAAATAAATAAATAAATAAATAAATAAATAAGAAAAGAAAAAAGAGATGTTCCTTATATTCCTATTGTGTTGAGAGTTTTAATCATGAGAGTACATTGTACTTTATCAAATGCTTTTTCTGAGTCAATTGATATAATCTTATGAGTTTTTGACTTTGTATCCATTAATGTGATGTATTACATTTATCATCTTTCATATGTTGAACCATCCTTGCATTCCTGGAAGACCCTATTGTGTATAATCTTTTTGATGTGCTTTTGGATTTGATCTGCTAGTATTTTGTTGAGGATTTTTCCATCTATATTCATCAAAGATATTGGTCTATAGTTTTCTTTCTTGTTGTAGTTGTGTCCTTGTTTGCTTTAGGAATAAAACTAACCAAGGATGTGAAAGATTTGTAGTATGAGAACCATAAAAAATTGAAGAAAGAAACTGAAAAATACTAAAGAAAAAAAAAAAAGAAAATACATCCCTTGTTCATAGATTGGAAGAATCAATATAGTTAAAATGTCAATAGTCCCCAAAGTGATCTACAAAGTCAGTACAATTTGTATTAAAATATCAGTGACATTTTTCACAGAAATAGAAAGAACAGTCATAAAATTTGTTTGGAATCATAAAGGATCCTGTATCATTAAAGCAATACTGTGCAAACATAATAAAGCCAGAGGCACACTACTTGACTTCAAAATATATTATAAAACCATAATAACCAAAACAGCATGACACTTGCATAAAAACAAACACACAGAACAATGAAACAGAATAGAAAATATAGAGATCAACATGTTGTGTAGTGGTTAAGGGCACTGGACTCCCACATGACTGACTGTGGTTTGAGTCCTGGACACCTGGCAGCTTGCTTTCTCTCTCTCTCTCTCTCTCTCTCTCTCCCTCTCTCTCTCTCCCTTTCTCTCTCTCTTGTTCTGTCCCTTTCTGGTCAAATTAAAACATGAGTAAATAAAGTTAAATAAAATAATTCTTAAAAGAAGAATAGACAATACAGAAATAAATCTAACAACTAACATCCAATTAATTTTTAACAAAAGGCACAAGATAATCAAGTGGAGAAAAGACAGTCTTTTCCATAAATAGTGCTGGAAAACTGTATAGCCACCTATGAAAGAGTTATATTAGACCTCTTTCTCTCACCATTAACAAAAATTAACTCAAAATGGATTAAAGACTTAAACATAGCACCCCAAGTCATAAAACTACTTGAGAAAAACACAGGTGAAACATTTTGAGATATTGGAGTAGCCAGAAATGTCTTAAATAAGACCCTTAAGCATAGGTAACAACACCAAAAACAGACAAGTGAGATTACATCAAACTTCAAAGTTTCTGCACAGCAAAGAAAACAATAAGTAAAAAGACAACCTATGGAATGGGCGAAAAATGTTTGAAAACTATACTTCAAATAAGAGATTGATAACCAGAATACATAAGGAATTCAAAGAGCTTACCCACAAAAATAACTAATAATCCAATTAAAAATGGGCAATCAGGGGCCAGCAGGCAGTGTGGTGGTTAAGACACTGGACTTCCACATTGCTACCACAGTTCAAGTCCTGAACCTAGTGACTTGAAAAATCACACTGGGCGTACATGTGTGTATGCCCAAAATCCCAAGAGGAGAATGGAGGAGAAGGGATTGTAGCATGGCTGCTCCCCAGGGGAAGACTTCTCAATTTCCCTCATCTCTCTTTCTTTCTGGTGAGTGCATGTGCCTTATGGCAAACCACCCCACACCCCCACTACTCCCCAAAAAAGGCAACTAATATGAACAGATAATTCACAAGGGAAGATGTACAAACTGCTAAGGAGCATACAAAAAAAAGAGAAATGCAAATCAAAACCAAAAAGAGGTATCATCTGACTCCTATCGGAATGGCTGTTATAAAGGAACCACCACTGCAGCAACAATGCAAAAATAACAAGTTTTGGCAAGGGTTCAGAGAAAGGAGAGCCCTTGTATACTGCTGGTAGGAATATAAACTAGTATAGTCACCATGGAAAGCAGTATGGCTGTTCCTCAAAAATCTACAAGTAAAACTACCATTTGAGTCCAAAATCCTACTTGAGTACAAAAGATAAAAAGAAAAAAAAATCATTCTTTTGGAGAGACATTTGCATATCCATGTTTATTGCAGCATTATTCACAATAGCTAAGACATGGAATCAATCTAAGTACTCAACAACCAATGAATGAATAAGGAAAATATGGCACATAAACACAATGGAATACTACTTAGCTATAAAGAACAATGAATTCCTGTCATATGACATAAAATTATTAACATAGAAGATACAATGCTAAGTGAAGTAAGCGAGGTTATGAGAGACAAAGACTGTATGTCCCACTTAACATATGCCAAATCCGTATTCTATGGCAGAGGTTAAAAGACTTGACAGAACAGAAGAAGAATTGTAGATACAATGGTTACATGGGGAGGGGGATTCAGAAGAAAAGTATGAACAAATACAAGAATGTATTCAAACAAGTGGAAGAGGTTATAGAACAGTGTACCACAGCAAATAAAAAAAAAAATGTGTTGACAACTCAATATACACTCCAAAAAAAAAGAGAGAAAAGCTAATAGAACAAGTATCAAATGAATACAATATAATGTTAAATATTAAAGAAGATGAATATATATACATGCTTTTAAAAACTCCACAAAGATGTGCAATGATTATATGTAAATCAGAAGTAAAAGTAAAAAAAATAACTTATTTGAGGACTTATTCCAACAAAATAAGGAAGAAAAGCCATAAGAGATGATAAGGAATCATCCAGGAGCATGGTCAAGCTACTGTGAAAGTTGTATAGACTGAAAAGCAACAACCCAGAGTACTGCATGAAAATGTGGGGCTCTAAGGAAAAAGGTGAATGCTGAAAAGGGTAAACTGGGGATATGGTGAAAACATTTCTACCTTGACAACAACAATAACAAAGCTATGTCAAGAACATAGTTCAAAAAAGTGTAAATTAAAATTTGACCTCATTTTAAGCACTTGATAGAATATGATACAGGAAAAAAACCCTCATTTGACCCTGATACTAGGAATTTTCCTTTAAATGATCCAGGGCTACTTGACTCATAAGTGTTCATAATGATCTAAATCCTATAATGGTGTTCAACTTTTAGAATCAATTGAGTAAAAAAGTCACAGAGAGCTTACTGGTCATTACAGAATAAAAAAAGTAATTTTAACACTATTGAAGAGGAGTGGTTAGGGCAAGAATGATAGGACAAAGGAGAGAAGCG
>NW_006160088.1:1773931-1777815 GCF_000334495.1 Tupaia belangeri chinensis | reverse complement strand
TAGGACAAAGGAGAGAAGCGCTATTTTCCTCTCACTACATGGAGATTCTAGATACTGATTAAAGCCCATGAACAAGAAATAGCTTTGACTATGAATAACAAATATGGGGAACAGTGTCTTAAATGAGAGGGGCTTAAACTTCTTTCCCATAAAATGAAATTGGAAGGCAGGCAGTGCAAGGCTGTTGCAGCAGCTCTGATACCATTAATATCCCAGGATGCCTGTATATATTTTTTTCCGTCATTCTTAGAACATGCCTTCCATATACCCTTAAGATTGTCTCATGGTCACCCAATGGCTATCATATCTGTGGTCCCAGAAGGAAGTTGGGAAAATGGCAAAAGAGGCCTACTTGAAGAGCCAGTTCCCTTTATAGAGAGTTCTCCTAAAGCCCCACCCAACAATACTTGATTTTTTTGTCACTGGCCAGAACATAGTGACAAGGAATGCTATCATAAGGAAAACTGAGAAGTATAGTTTTATTTTGATGATTTATTGCTGCTCTCAATAAAACTGGGTTTGTTTTAGTAAAGAAGGGGAAATTGGATATTGAGTGAGCAACTCACCAACTGTGACTCAAGAGACAAACATGTATTATTTTTTGTTCTTTGTCTTTTGTTAGTTTTGTTATAAGGTGCATGTGCTCACTGGAGAAAAACAGAGAGAGAGAGAGGGTTGGGGGAAAGTGAAGAAACACCACCCCAGGTGGATGGGCACTCTGCAATCTGCTCTCCTCTCTTCTTGGGATTTTGGGCATATACACACATGTGCCCAGTGTGTTTTCAAGTTGCTGGGTCCAGGACTCAAACTACATAGTCTGCCATATCGGATCTAGCCACCTCAACAACCATGCCACTGGCTAGCCCCAGAAATACATTCTTTAAAGTTTTTACTAACTAACACGAGGCCAGCAGATGGCATTAATGGTTACCTCACTGGACTCCCACATGGCCAACTCTGATTTGAGTCCCAGACCCGGTGACTTAAACTCACACCAGGTACATGTGCATGCATGCCCAAATCCTGAGAGGAGAATGAAGAAGGGATTGTGGTGTGGCCATCCCTGCTGGGGGTGCTTTTTCACTTTCTGTCTCTCTGTTTCTGTCTCTCTGGTGAGCACATGCACCCTACGGCAAAAAATCTTTCTCTCCAAAGAAGGGGAATCAACAGAAGAATAAAAATTACAATATTAGGTTGTTGGGAAAGTCATATTTTTTCTGTTTTTCTATGCAAAAATGCATCATGAAACCAAACAGAATCATCAATCATCAAAAATGAGAGGAAGGAGGAAGGATAGGGTGTGGAGAGCATAAATGAGTTAATTCTTTATATTTCATAATGAGACTCAGTAGCATAAAATTTAGTTTTGCAGGAACCAGCAGTTAGCATAGTGGCTATGTTGCTGGACTCCCACATAGTCGACCGTGGTTCGTGTCCCGGACCCGGTGGCTTAAAACTCACGCCAGGCGTGTGTGCGTGCGTGCCTAAGATCCCGAGAGGAGAACGGAGGAGAAGGGATTGTGGCGTGACCATCCCCTCTGGGGGGTGATTTCTCACTTTCTGTCTCTATGTCTCTGTCTGTCTGTCTGGCGAGCGCACGTGCCCTATAGTGAAAACCTCTCCACAAAAAAAAAAAATTAGTTTTGCACTGAATGTCCAAACTAATCAAAAGAGTCAAAGGGCTAAAGAAATGTACAATGCCTTTGGGATGTAGGGAAGGGGTGGCAGGTAGGGACAGAGCTGGAACTTTCCATTCAAAGTCATTATTATTTACTTTTTAATAAATCATGTACACATAGTATTTTGATTGTTTCTTATAATCAGTGCTTACTATATTGGGAAGCAAAATATCACTGTATTTCCGTTACTCTTGGCAACCTAGTTCTGTGGTGAAGATTATCGTATTTTTCTTAACCCCTGTCATTGGCTTATAAAGTGACACAACCCAGACACATTCAGGACCTTCTTTATTTAACTTCTTTCAATTGATTTGTTATCTTTTAAACTCTAGCCATTTCCATTCAAGACTCTTACTGAGAAGGCAGACTCCAACAGACTAACACTACTCTTTGTTCTGGTGGGGCAGGTCTACCTACATCCCATTCTCTATCTGAAATGAGGCGGCCAGCATCTCTCCACATTCATTTCCCTGGGCTACTCCTGTTACCTGGGGACCTCCTCACGAGGAAGTATATTCTCTACCTGCCTGGTGTGCACTCTCAAATCACTGTCCTAATGTCTCCATAATATATGAACGGGCAGTGGCCAAAGGGAGTTCTGCTGAAATAGGCAATAGTTTGGACCATTTTGGACTAAATCCTAGAATGCACATGATAATGCTGAGCAATGCAGTTTAATTTATGAGCATGCAGGTCTGCTGTGAAATTGGGAAATGGAAGTATAGGACATTAGCATTCACACAGCAAGGACGGGGCCAAGTCCAAAATCGTAGTGAACCTTTCGCAGGAAGGACTGGAGGATTTGAAGGAGCAGATGTACTCTGTCAGTTAAACCTGCACTCACACACCTCGGCCTTCATCGAAATGCTACTAACTGCTCTTCTCCTGGTCTCATGCCCTTAACTTGCCTGGCACACTCCACTATTTTTAACAATAGAGCACCTGTGTGCACATCTGGGCACATTTAAAACTGAGTTTCATGGTTTGGTTGTGGTTTGATTTGCAGGAAAGAAGGGAGAACAGACTGCTTTCAACTTCCTTCTAGCTAGGACATGCAAACCATCATAGAGTTAAAGATGTCTAAGTTAAAAAGAGAAGACGCACATTTGTAATTTAACTTGCCACAGTTGTACATGCTACTCATGCCACACGTTATCTGGTTAAGGAACTTGTCTGCCAGAGATTTTCTCTCTGACCTTGACTCTGTTGCCTCAATCTTCTAGCCAATTTTTTTTTTAATGCACAGAGCAAAATAACATCTACCTCTGTCTTGCATATGAATGCAAATACATTCTTTCAATGGGTTCGAAGGAAATACCAAGCATATCCCAACAGCAAATATTAGGTCCTTAGGAAAGTCATATCATATCTTCTCTGTTTTCCTATGTAAAATGTGTCATGACTTTCCCGATGACCCAATATATTGGGGGACAAAAAACATTACAGTAATGTTTACACATAACAGTGTCCCCCAAAGACATCAGGTTCAAATTTCTAGAACCTGTAAAAGTTACTTTACTTGGAAAGGGTCTTTGCGAATATGATTAAGTTAACGATCTTGATTGATATAAGAGCTAAATGTAATTACCTGTGTCCTTATTAACAGTGAGGCAAAGGGAGATTAGACACACACTCCAAGAGGGGCAGGAGAAGATGCCACAGAGAGAAAACTGAAGATCTTGGCCTTGAAGACTGGAGTGACGCAGCCACAAGTCAAGGAATGCCAGTACCCACCAGAAACAGGAAGAGGCAAGAAACAGATGCCTCCGAAGGGAATGTGGCCCTGCTGACATTTTCATTTTGGTCTAAGGAAACGGATTTTGGACTTCTGACTTCCAGAACTGTGGGGAAATAAATTTCTGTTGTTTTAAATGACCACGTTTGTGGTAATTTGTTACAGCAGCCACAAGAGACTAATACAGAGGTGTAGGAGGAACGAGTTTCAGTTTGTACAAAACCTTTCTCAAACACTCTATGGTTTCTCCTTCTCTTTGTCACATACGTGTGCACATGCTCTATTGTGGAAGGAGAGGGCAAAGGGAAAGGGAGTGGGGAAAGAGAGGAGAGGGGAGGAGAAGGGAGGAGAGGGGAAGAGAAAAGAAGAGAGGAAAGGAGAGGCGAGGCGAGGCGAGGCGAGGAGCTAACTTCTAGTTCTGAGCAATTTCCTCTCCTGAAGCAGGAGGCTGAGGACATGAGGAACGAGTG
>NW_006160088.1:1772594-1773914 GCF_000334495.1 Tupaia belangeri chinensis | reverse complement strand
AAGAGTGTTTAGTTCATAGAGCAAATACCTGAACAGATTAAGTGTGTGCCAGGGAAGTGCATCTTCAAATAAATGCAGTGCAATTATTAGTAGACATGGCCAGCTGCCTACAAGCAGATGTTAGCAGGCTGTTCACTGAAGGTTTATCTGCACTCGTGAAAAATTAGAGACTCAAATGTCTACCAACAGGAGAATAGTTCAATTCCGTGTAATACTATGCAGCTGTTAAAAGACATATATTCCTCCATATACTGATGTGGGAGATTTATTGAGTAAATATTGGGTAAGGAATGCAAGTTGTAGACAGTATTTTATCCAACACTGTTTAAACCAAGCAATCTATATTGTTGTAATACAATGGAAACAACATTATGTATACTGTATAATGCATACACACACACGCACACACACCTATATACATTTATAATTCACTGGACAGGGACACATCAAACCATGAGTCATCACCTCTAAGGGGAGCAGCAGGGGTCATGGCAGGAAGGGGTGAAAAGACTTGGGCTTTACTAGTTTTACTTTATACAAATGTGCTTTTCCCTAAGTGTGTACTCATTTTGTAGTTTGAAAAAACAAAGAAGATGAAAGTGCAATGAAAAGACGCCGTAAGAAGCTTGTCTTGTATGATGTCTAGTAAACGCTGAGACGCTCAGTAACTGTGTGCCCAACACAGGGCCGTGCAGCAGATGGTCTTTAGAGACTGCCTGTGGCTTCTGGGGAGTTCCTGCAACCCAGTCAATGCTGCAGGGCTGGAGACAAAAACCCTAGCTTTTACACCAAGTTCCCTGGTGGTGCTGCTGTTTTCATTTAATAAAAGAAAAAAGACACTCAGCAGCCCAAGTCCCAGGCAAGTGTGTCTTTTTAGTCTTCCACAGGAGTGGGGCAGAGTCACCATTCACTGACTCGGCAGTTTCACACCAAAGCCAAGGGGAATCTGCTTTCCGAACACTTCTTCCTGAGAAATTGTATACAAGGATGTTTCTAAAGGACGTTGCACCTCCTGGAAGGTGGTTATTTCCCACCAGTGAGCAGGTAGTTTCTATAGGATTTGTTATTGTGAAAACCCTTCTTTGTATTTGTGAGTTGCTGCAAGAAGGGCGTCACTATACCTTTTTTTTTTTAATTGTCAGAGGGTATGTGTACTCACTGGAGAGACAGACTCCAGATAGAGAGACAGGGAGAAGGAAAAAGCAGCCTTCAATGGGGGTGTGGTCATGTGCACTATTTTCCATTTCTCCACACTATCAGGATTGGGGGTTTGTGTGTGCACGTACACGTGCGTGTGCGTGCACACACACACACACACAC
>NW_006160088.1:1770262-1772387 GCF_000334495.1 Tupaia belangeri chinensis | reverse complement strand
AGAATGAAAGAGTGTTTAGTTCATAGAGCAAATACCTGAACAGATTAAGTGTGTGCCAGGGAAGTGCATCTTCAAATAAATGCAGTGCAATTATTAGTAGACATGGCCAGCTGCCTACAAGCAGATGTTAGCAGGCTGTTCACTGAAGGTTTATCTGCACTCGTGAAAAATTAGAGACTCAAATGTCTACCAACAGGAGAATAGTTCAATTCCGTGTAATACTATGCAGCTGTTAAAAGACATATATTCCTCCATATACTGATGTGGGAGATTTATTGAGTAAATATTGGGTAAGGAATGCAAGTTGTAGACAGTATTTTATCCAACACTGTTTAAACCAAGCAATCTATATTGTTGTAATACAATGGAAACAACATTATGTATACTGTATAATGCATACACACACACGCACACACACCTATATACATTTATAATTCACTGGACAGGGACACATCAAACCATGAGTCATCACCTCTAAGGGGAGCAGAGCAGCAGGGGTCAGGAAGGGGTGAAAAGACTTGGGCTTTACTAGTTTTACTTTATACAAATGTGCTTTTCCCTAAGTGTGTACTCATTTTGTAGTTTGAAAAAACAAAGAAGATGAAAGTGCAATGAAAAGACGCCGTAAGAAGCTTGTCTTGTATGATGTCTAGTAAACGCTGAGACGCTCAGTAACTGTGTGCCCAACACAGGGCCGTGCAGCAGATGGTCTTTAGAGACTGCCTGTGGCTTCTGGGGAGTTCCTGCAACCCAGTCAATGCTGCAGGGCTGGAGACAAAAACCCTAGCTTTTACACCAAGTTCCCTGGTGGTGCTGCTGTGTTTTCATTTAATAAAAGAAAAAAGACACTCAGCAGCCCAAGTCCCAGGCAAGTGTGTCTTTTTAGTCTTCCACAGGAGTGGGGCAGAGTCACCATTCACTGACTCGGCAGTTTCACACCAAAGCCAAGGGGAATCTGCTTTCCGAACACTTCTTCCTGAGAAATTGTATACAAGGATGTTTCTAAAGGACGTTGCACCTCCTGGAAGGTGGTTATTTCCCACCAGTGAGCAGGTAGTTTCTATAGGATTTGTTATTGTGAAAACCCTTCTTTGTATTTGTGAGTTGCTGCAAGAAGGGCGTCACTATACCTTTTTTTTTTTAATTGTCAGAGGGTATGTGTACTCACTGGAGAGACAGACTCCAGATAGAGAGACAGGGAGAAGGAAAAAGCAGCCTTCAATGGGGGTGTGGTCATGTGCACTATTTTCCATTTCTCCACACTATCAGGATTGGGGGTTTGTGTGTGCACGTACACGTGCGTGTGCGTGCACACACACACACACACACACGCACACACACACACACACATAATTAGCATGTTTCTGAAACTAGTGGAGCCAGCGTTCAAACCACAGCTGCCCACATGGGATCTGGCTCCCTTAACAACTAGGCCATGGGGCTGGCCCCACTATGCCTTTAAAAAGGACATTCCTAACCTCACGCCCAAGAGCACATCCAACCTACACCCTGATCATGCTCTACTACATACAAAGGAAAAAACTGCTGGATAAAAGACTCCCCCCTTACTTGTCCACTTGAAACGCTGCTTTTAGATTAATGGATGGTCAGGCTGATCAACTGCACATACAAAGGTGAGGGAGACACAATGCATATCTCAGAGTTCAACTCAGAACCCAAAGAGATGAACAGGAGTGAGCCTCAAGACTCCAAAGCAAAGGAGTGATTTTTGGACAATAGGAACCTAAGAGCCCGATTCCCTTTTGGATTAATAAAAGCAGGGGCCTGGGTCACTTCTGTCTCAAACACAAGCTACATGAATACATTGCTTTGAAGGTGACAGGTCTCTACAAACTCTTAAGTGATATCCCTAGCGAATTTTGTTGAACAAAAGGAACAGACCCCCTCTCTCCTCCATGAGATAAAGTGTTTACTTTTCAAGCTATGTTTCTCCAAGATCTGTTGCAAAATCTTAAAAATTCATGGCATTTGGGAACAGCAGATGGTATAATGGTTGTGTTGCTGGACTCTCATGTAGTCACCCGTGGTTCAAGTCTTGGACCCAGCGGCTTGAAACTCACACAGGGTGCGTGTGTGTGTGTGTGTGTGTGTGTGTGTGTGTGTG
>NW_006160088.1:1764125-1768446 GCF_000334495.1 Tupaia belangeri chinensis | reverse complement strand
GTTCTTTCTCATTTTCTCTCTTTCTGCCTCTCCCTGGGTCTCTCTGCAGCAAGAGCAAAACAAAACAAAAAAAATTTTGAGAGGTTTTTGTTATAGGGTGTGTGCACTCTCCAGAAAGACAGAGAGAGACAGAGACAGAAAGCGATAAATCACCCCCAAGGGGGGATGGCCATGCCACAATCCATTCTCCCACATTCTCCTCTCGGGATCTTGGGCACGCACGCACATACGCCCGGCGTGAGTTTAAGCCACTGGGTCCAAGACTCAGACTGTGGTCGACTACATGGGAGTCCAGCGACGTAGCCATTACACCAACTGCTGGTCCCGAGACTGGGATTTGAATCATGCAGTTGGCCAGGTGGAAGTCAGTTCCCTTAACTTGGCTGGCTACAGGGCCAGCCCAAGGCTTTTCTTTAAACCCTAAATACACTTGCTGTCATATCTAGCTTCATGTTTTAAATGCAGATTAGGTCTCAAGTCTGTCCTATGCACAATCTTCAGCTCTGTGTTCTTTCAAACCTCTCCTCACAAGGGTTTTGAAAAGGTTGTGAGTGGCAGGGCAAGGAGTAAGGTCTGGCATACCTACTGTAAGCCTTCGCCTCCCATTAGCTGGTTGGGTTTATTTTTTTTTTAATTGTCAGAGGGTATGTGTACTCACTGGAGAGACAGACTCCAGATAGAGAGACAGGGAGAAGGAAAAAGCAGCCTTCAATGGGGGTGTGGTCATGTGCACTATTTTCCATTTCTCCACACTATCAGGATTGGGGGTTTGTGTGTGCACGTACACGTGCGTGTGCGTGCACACACACACACACACACACGCACACACACACACACACATAATTAGCATGTTTCTGAAACTAGTGGAGCCAGCGTTCAAACCACAGCTGCCCACATGGGATCTGGCTCCCTTAACAACTAGGCCATGGGGCTGGCCCCACTATGCCTTTAAAAAGGACATTCCTAACCTCACGCCCAAGAGCACATCCAACCTACACCCTGATCATGCTCTACTACATACAAAGGAAAAAACTGCTGGATAAAAGACTCCCCCCTTACTTGTCCACTTGAAACGCTGCTTTTAGATTAATGGATGGTCAGGCTGATCAACTGCACATACAAAGGTGAGGGAGACACAATGCATATCTCAGAGTTCAACTCAGAACCCAAAGAGATGAACAGGAGTGAGCCTCAAGACTCCAAAGCAAAGGAGTGATTTTTGGACAATAGGAACCTAAGAGCCCGATTCCCTTTTGGATTAATAAAAGCAGGGGCCTGGGTCACTTCTGTCTCAAACACAAGCTACATGAATACATTGCTTTGAAGGTGACAGGTCTCTACAAACTCTTAAGTGATATCCCTAGCGAATTTTGTTGAACAAAAGGAACAGACCCCCTCTCTCCTCCATGAGATAAAGTGTTTACTTTTCAAGCTATGTTTCTCCAAGATCTGTTGCAAAATCTTAAAAATTCATGGCATTTGGGAACAGCAGATGGTATAATGGTTGTGTTGCTGGACTCTCATGTAGTCACCCGTGGTTCAAGTCTTGGACCCAGCGGCTTGAAACTCACACAGGGTGCGTGTGTGTGTGTGTGTGTGTGTGTGTGTGTGTGTGTGCCCAAGATCCTAAGAAGAGAATGGAGGAGAAGGAATTGTGGCATGGCCATCCTCCCTGGTGGGGCGTGATTTCTTGCTTTTTGTCTCTCTGTCTCTTGGGCAAATGCACACATCCTATAGCAAAAATCTCTTTTAAAAACAAAACAAAGCAAAACAAAACAAAACAAAAACTCATGCCATTTTATGATTCCTGATTATAAATCTCACCAAAGACTTATATGCTGGATTTTAAAGAAATTGTCACAAGGCAAACACAATTAAGAGCTGGATTTTTCCTTATGCAGAGGAATACTCCATTTAGAAGGCTTATGCTTAACCAAAATATTTAACCCTGTCAGTTTCTGCTTCCATTTGCAGGATGTTAACATCTGGTCCAAATCTCCATTTTAAAGTTGAGGAAACTGAAGGTCAGAGAGGCGATGCTGCTTATCAACAGTTACACTGCACATTCATAACAGAGCAAGTGTCAGAGCTCTGGGCTCCGACTCCCAGCTTGGGGCCAAGGTTCCTATCACAGTGACACTGCCTTATAGACCAGTAAACCTCTTTGGACATGGAGATTTTTAGGTTTTATCTAAGAACTGTATCATGAAACTAAACCTAATGAGACTGACCCAAGGGGACAAAATTGGAAGATGGTGAAGATCCCATCTGCAAAGGTTTTATAACACATTCAGAGAAGTATAAGGCTGAAAAAGACCTGAAGCGATTCTCTACTCCAGTTCCATTCCTTGAGGTGGAAGTCACTGACATCTTGCTGAGAGAGAAGTATCTATCTTATTTCTAAAACCCTTCAAGGAAAATTTCATAAAGTCACCTACAAAAGGAAATATCTAATTTACCTTCAAAAGTAAGATCTAAGAAATAGCCACAATCACCACAGTTTTTTTTTAATTAAAAAAGAAAAATCTTCCTCACTTTGATAGCTCAGAAGTGATTATTTCCAATCACTTTTTAGTTTAATCCAGTATGAATATTTCTAATGTATAAGGAAAACATTTTGGAAAATAAGACCACAAAGTTGTCATGAAACCTTACCTATGATTTTTGTAAAAATTGGTAAGAATGTAAAAAGGTTTATTCAGGCCTGGCTGTGTAAAGAACTTTGACAGAAAATATAATATATAGATACCTGCAGAACATAAAACATTGCAACATGAAAACTCATGAGTTAGAAACTAAATAATAGCTCCCACCATATGACTTCCATTTTCAGTTTCAGAAGAAGGCCCCATTTTTTGCTAAGTAGTTTCTACATTAGGCCTTAGCTCAAGAAAGCACATTTCCAAGTAATCTGAAGGGAAAAAGAAAATAAGAAAAGATAAAAACTCCACCAATGATTCCACATATATTCATGCCAGATGATTCAAAAGCCAGAGGTTACTCTGAGAGGAGGAAGTCTGACTAACATCCGTGATATTGAGAGAGGGAAGCTAGTAACGTGTGGCACTTTATCTGCAGGTGGTGCCGCTGACCCACCGCCAACAGCTTTGAAGTGCTTTTCCACCACAAGTGATGAGATTCAGCCTCCTGAAAATCAAGGGGTGCGTCTGAAGGCAGATGCTGGAGCTAAGGTGGCCCACATCTGTGCCTGCAGCCTGGGGTGTCCATGTGAAGACCTGGCTGGTCTGAGGGCAGAGCGTGCTCACAGAGTCCTGGTCTCAGGGTCCCAGGCTCTGAGCAAGGGTACAAAACGGCCTTCCTTCCGTTCTCCCTTCACCCCGCCCCAAGGTCTGTTAAAGGACCTCCCAGCCTAACAGTGCTCCTGTTCAGCCATCCGGGCCCTCTCTGCTGTTTTGAAGTATTTCTCTGACTTCTCCCACCCCAGGGGGAAGAAGACTGACAGCCTGAAGATCTCTTTCCTCTTTTCTTCACAAAACAGTTTATCTAGAACCCACTTATTGGTTTTTTGTGTTTTTTTTTGGAGAGGTTTTTTTGCTATAGGGCGTGTGCGCTCGCCAGAGAAGACAGAGAGAGACAGAGAGATAGAAAGTGAGAAATCACTCCCTGTGGATGGGGGATGGCCACGCTGCAATCCCTTCTCCTCCATTCTCCTCTCGGGATCTTGGGCATGCACGCACACGCGCCCAGCATGAGTTTTAAGCCACCAGGTCCGGGACGCGAACTGCGGTCGACTACATGGGAGTCCAGCAACATAGCCATTACACTAACTGCTGGTCCCTAGAACCCACTTCCTGACCTATGTCCATCCAGCATCAGGACTGAGAGGGAACGTTCCAGAGCCTCATCTAGCACCCCAGAAGCCCAGGCTGGAGGTGATGCTGGGAGGCAGCCATGTCTGGGGAAGATCCTCAAACAACTAGGGTCTCCCTGGGGCCAGCCAGGGTCCAGGCCAGATGTGGGTCCCATGAGACTCTGAAACATTGCTACCTGAGGTAGCCCAGGGATCAGCAGTCATCGGCCATCAGCAGTCATCCAGTGAGGTGTGCACATCAGGGTGCTCACGAAATATAAGGGGACCCAGAAGTGAGACTAGCTGACTCCGAACAGACAAGCTGAAGAAACCGTAGAGTTAGCATTTGGGTTGGAAATATCACTACCAATCATTTACGGGGAACTACTGCTAAGCTGCTTTACACATACTAATTCGACTAGATGCTACAACTCCACCTTGGCATGTGAAAGAACTGGGACCCAGAGAAGGAAACTGATTTGCTCAAGGTTGTATAGCAAGGAGGACTGA
>NW_006160088.1:1762484-1764110 GCF_000334495.1 Tupaia belangeri chinensis | reverse complement strand
CCCTGCCATGTTTTCCAGGTCTCAGCTGCATATCTGGTCTGCTCCTGGGACCTGGGTGTGATCCGCGGGAGCCTGCAGGTGGCAACAGCACCTGTCACCTATGCGTGGGCCAGCCAGAGGCTGGGGACTTGCAGCTCCAACTCCCAGTTTCCCAACAATGTGTTTAAGTAGAATTGCAAAACTCTCAAAAGCAAATCAAATCCACTTTAATTTTGAAAGCAAAAGTGAGCAGATGCCCTGTTTTTTTTCCCTACAAAGCAGGAATTGAGATTCAATAAACTACCATCTATCTCTTCTCTCCCTGGAGAGAAGCTAGGAATCACCACAGTCCTAAACGCAGCTCGGCCTCGGGAGAGCAAACAGCGTTGGCTGGAGGTCTGGATGTCCACAGGAAAATGCAGCCCCAGGAGAGCAGCACTGGGTTTGCCTGGGCACTGAGATGCACCCTCCCTTAAGAGAGGATTAAAAAATACCCAGAGTACAACAGGGGTTTCTGCTAAGTATCCCCATTTTATTGAAACAATGGAGTTAAAATGTTGAAGGAAAGGATGGAGACCCAGGGGTGGGAATGCTAGAGGTTCCAGTTTAAGGAATCGTTGCTTTAGAAATGTCACTATACTGGGTGTTACTCTGCTGTTTTCTTTCTACTTCATTAAAACAGAAAAACAAAAACAACAAAAACAACAACAACAACAACAAAAAACTTAGGATGGGATTAGAAATCACCTAAGAGGTCATGCTGCAAATAAAATAAGACTCAGAGGTGTTTTATTTTAAAAAAAATTCAATGTTAAAAAAAAGTACACTTCTCAGTGTGTCATGGAATAATGCAAAAGATAAAGTTTAAAACCTCATAGCTTAAAAATACTGTTGGAGTGAAAAATAATTGAAATCAGATGTTACAAAATGCTTATGTGAGTTGAAGCCATTATTTGCTGAGCAAACAGATCATTTATCAGCAGGTTTCCAGTTTCCCATTTTCCTAAATCTGAGTCCTGATGGCAAGAAGAAAATCTGCGTTTTGAGACATGGAACCCTTCCGTGTCCACATCCCTGGGAGGGCCTCCCTTGACCTCTCCCTCAGCTCCCTAAACTACTTCCACTTCCTCAGGCAAGTTTCTGGCCTCTCTGTCCCAGGGCCCCAGCACACAGACCACCGCATTTATCATCTGCTGAAACCAACTTGCCATGAAGCACTGCTTCCCCATGAGAGTAGGTGCCCATCCTACATTAGCAGCCCTGCTGGAGCACCTCGAGGTGGACATGCCATGCCTTGCTGCCCTCATAGTGTCTACACACCTCCCAGCTTGGCTCTTCCTCCTGCGTCTGAGGCCTGCACTCTTGTTCTTAGCATGCATGTCCTTCGACCTGGTACACAGGTGATTGCTCAGCAAACGCTTGCTAGATAAATGATACAAACATTGCCGACCCCTTTTCCTGAGACATCTGGCATAGAGTCGCTTGCTTTCCCTCCTCTCCTTAGAGCTCCTCTGCCCCTTAGAATGTCCCCATCCCGTCAGTTCACCCATGCCATCTCCTCCAATTTCCTATAAATGAGCAGCACTATCTTCTGAGGTCATCTGCTCCCTTTTCCTCCCATCACCACCCACCTCTCAATCTATGACC
>NW_006160088.1:1760354-1762453 GCF_000334495.1 Tupaia belangeri chinensis | reverse complement strand
TCCTGCTATAACACCTGGGTCAGGGGCTTCCTTGATTCTCAAGCTGGGGTGACTGCATTGGCCCCTCCTGTGTCTTTCTCCTCTGTCCGACCCCTGAATACAGACTTGGGCAGGTCCCTGCCCTGTTCTCCTCTGTTCATCAGTTAGAGCCAGGCTTCTCAGCAAAGCACAAGAACGGACGACGCCTGGCTTTCGCTGGCCCCCTAAGTCTCAGCTCCTAGCAGCTGGCCCCTCGGCCCCACCCCAGCAGTGGTTGACATCCATCTGTAGTAAAGGCCCTCTTACCCAGAGGGACTGGAACCCTGGCCAGCTGTAAAGCAAGAACCATAAAAGATGTCTAAGAGAACTTTTGTTTTAAATTAAAACCTATTCAAGTAGGTAATTTGATACAGGGCCAAGATTTTGTTCTTGGAACAGGAATTAAGAGTTTCCATAAACTCAATCCATCAGTGACAATGCTCCATTTCAGTTTCATTTAGACACAGAAGTTACCTAAAGAAACATGAGAAACAGCATGAGGGCAGAATCCATCTGAATGTTTCAATCCTACCGCCTCCACTTCCACCAGCCTTTTACAGTCTAGCTCCTTTACCAACGCCTGGGTGAGAAAGGGAAGCAATCCTCATCTTGAATCTTTCCAAAGTTATCAAGAAACCTACTATTCAGTTACCTACCAATTCAAGAAACCTACCTACTCAGTTATCGAGAAACCTACTCCTTCCTTTTATACTTGTAGTTCATCAGCTTCTGTAACCATAAAGTATGCGATGATCTTAACAAAACTGGCACTGACCCATTTGGAAACGACTGACTGGTAAGTGCGGTATGTGCTTCGTGGGGTCAGGAGGATGCACAGAGGCTCAGCTCCTTGCCTACCACAGGACTGGAACGTCACCAGGCTTAGGAAACGCTGGCTGAGTAGATAAATGGGCCTCCCCAGGGAGCAGTGCTACCGCAGCCCCAGAAACTCCTCTGACAATCCAGGCTGCCTACGTGCCTCTGTCCCTCCCTTCTTCAACCCACTTTCTACCTACCTCACAGACTCAGCAACACGTGCTAACTCAGACCCAAAGTGTGACAGGATTTCAGAGCCAGGCAGGAAGGGATGGGAGTCATCGTCAAGCCCAGCCTCATCATTCCACAGTTCAGGAAGCAGGAAACAGAGATCCAGGCAGGGCTGCAAAGTGCCTTGTGATCACCACTGCGCCTCCGGCTCCTCGGCCCAGACTCCCTTCCTCTCTGGTCCTTTGGCCTCCAGGAGCTGGTGGAGTACGCAGCACAAACAGAGTCCCATATCAGCACAGGCCCCAAGAAGAGAACAACTCTGGGTATCTCTGCCTTTGTGCGTGTCTGATAGTTGAGACCCTTCAGGCAGGAATCATACCGGACTCCTCTTTCCTTCCCCAGGGTTAGGGGAATGAGAGGTACGTGATTAGCTCAAAAGTTGAGCATTTGGCAATTAACCCTCAGATAAAAATAATGTTGACCTTAAACCAAGGGGCTGATTTAAATGTAAACACTGTGCCCCTACTGGCACGTGAGCATGAGAAACCCAGCCACTGGCTAACACGCCTACCAGCAGGGACCTGTGCCCCATGGGTCTAGAGGGAGCTGGATGAGGGGTTACAGAGCATGCTTATAAATGTGACAGCCTTGCTTCCTGGGCTCATGCCCGATTTATTAATAAGACTGACCTCCTTTGAATGCTAAAAGCATCTGTGGGCCTTTTAATACTTCTAATAATATCACAAAAATAAAATGCAAAGCAGCAAACGCATTGCTATCCTGATTGTAGTACATGAGGCATGAAAAATTTAAGACAGAGACAGAACTATTGTCTCAGGCAGACCTACCTCATGACCCACCTATGGGCCATCACAAAAATGGTCACGGACACAGAAGACTCTAAAGTGGTCGGCAGTGAAATGCATTATGGGGATTACTGCACCGATAACTCTGTCTTGTAACTGTGCTTTTCAAAGATGAACTTTAAAATCATTTCCAAGTCCTTGACTGCCATTAATAATCCTTTCATTCAGCAAACATCAAACAGTATCTACTATGTGTCAGGCAGAAGGCCAGGAGGCAGGAAGGCTGCA
>NW_006160088.1:1740290-1760343 GCF_000334495.1 Tupaia belangeri chinensis | reverse complement strand
ATTCCTGCCTGGAAGCTCAGGTCCGTGCAGGTAGGGGGCAGAAAGGCTAATCAAAGGTCACAATCCTGGGTGGTAAGAGCTGACAGATAGAAACAGGGAGCCTGGATGCACAGAGGAGGACTCCTGGCCCAGCCCAGCTGAGGGAGGAGTGCAAACAGGACAGGAGGAGTGCCGGGAGGAAGTAACAGGCATTTGCATTTTTTAAAAAAAGAGAATTATTTAATTTAACTTTATTATTATTATCATCATTATTTTCCAGTTTGATCAGAGAGAGACAGAGGAAGTGAGAAAGCAAGCCACCAGGTCCGAGACTTGAACCGTAGTTGGCCATGTGGGAGTCCAGCACCTTTAACCACCATGCCACTTGGCCGCCCCAGGTGTCAGCAGTTTTGAAGGATGAATAGCAGTTAGGCAGGTAAGTTCACTGGGGAGAGGAAATAACATTTGCAAAAGCCTGGGAATGGGAGAGGCCACGGACCATGCTGAGGTCAACAGGGTAGCTATGGTGGGGGTGGAGGGCCTGGGTCAGGCCACCGAGGGCCCTGTGTTCTGTGTTGACAAGGTTGAACTTGATTCCGACAGTGGTGGCTAGTGAGCCCTTGCGCGATTTTACGCAGGGGAGTGATCAATCCACAAGAGATTACCTGAGGGTCTCCTGAACAGCCGAGCGCTCAGGGAGGCCTTCCCTTCTTCACTGCTCCTGAGGCATCGCAGCTAAAAAGCCTCATTAGCAGGCAGGTCACCGACTCACAGGGAAGCCTGCCTTCCTTACATAATGCCCTCTCTCTGAGGCCACAGCTACTTTCAACCACATTCTAATTTCAAGAAGTGATAAACATATGCTCATGTTTCCATTTACAAGTTTTTGATTATCAGCCGGGCATTGTAGCTGCAAATTACCCATTTTCTATTATAATTATTTTTACTTCTCTAGATGAAGAAGGAGAAGAAGGACTTTTAAATGACTAAAGTGCCCGAGCCACAGAGGGAGGGAAGAAGTAAGCACCGTGGCATCTTCCGCCTGTGGCAATACAATAGCGAGTTGGAAAAATGAAATGCAGGCTTGTGGGCTGTGTGAGATCAGGCCTTCTGGATGGAAGCATTTGTTCATCTCCATCGGCTTGCCTAAAACATGGCCCAGATTGCGGTAAACCAAGGAAGAGCTTGGCTAGCGACAGAGCTGCTGTTTGTGAGGGCTCTCCAAGACTAGCTCCTTGGAAACCGGGCTGCTTTGGGATGGGCAGATGCCTCACATTCTTGGGCTCCAACTCTTGCCTTTTCTGTGTCTAGTAGGGATTTTAAAGGGTGGGAATGTCACTAACTTAATGCATCCAAGCAGCTGCAATGACTGATCACAGGACTAGATCCAGCCATGCCAACTTGCACCATGATCTCCCCTAACTAGACCCTGCAGCACCATGACTGACTGCCTTTCTTTCCTGGTGGGGGCATCTGGAGACAGGGTTGAGAACAAGCCTTCCTAATGGATGGGAGGCAATGAATTCAGGTCACAGACTGAAGTGAAAAAGACTCTTACCATGCAGAGCTGCGGACCTATTGGCAGCTTAACGTCCCATTTAATCGGCATGTAACATTAATTGAGAGAGTAGCATGTAAATGAGAATGCAACTGTGGCTTAAGATGAACTTAAAGTTTTGTCATTGGAGTGACTTGCTCATAAAGAAATCGTGCCAGTCATCCAAATCCTTACATTCCTCGTGTGGGACTGTACTCGGTCCTGGGAACAGAGGAGTGGAGGACAGTCTTGCTCTCAAGGGACTCATTTTAGCAGGGGAGTGAGACTGGAAAAACAGCCCTCAAAATGCCATTTGTCGTAAAAACAGAAATAAAAACCATAGCATTGTAGGTGTAGAAATTCCAGGTATTATCCTATTCACATTTTAAGCCCTTGCAGATGACAATAATAAATCATAATCATAAATAGTAATGATAAAAACAATGAAAAGTTGGTGTACTGAGACCAGCGAGTGGCATGGTGATTCAGGTGCTAGACTCCTACATGGTTGACTGTGGTTCAAATTCTGGACCTGGCAGCTTGAAAACACATTGGGCGTGTGCTTGTGTGCCCAAAACTCCCAAGGGGAGAATGGAAGAGAAGAGATTGCAACATGGCCACCACCACCCCCCACCCCCGCCCCGGGAGATGATTTCTCACTTTCTCTCTACCTCTCTCTGGCAAGTGCATGTGCCCTAAGGCAAAAACCTTAAAAAAAAAATTAGTGTACCATGTATATGGTATATGTTTTACTTCACTAACATGCACTGTATTCATGCTGGGAAAAGCCATTTGTATGCTGTAAAGATGCAAGTGATTAAATGTAATAAAAAAGGATAAAAGATAAAAACAAAACAAGAATACAATGGTAGGGAAGAAGGTGTAGAACCAGAGACTAGGGGAAGGGGCTCAGGGAAGGAATACTTAATGGGCTTAAGAATGCAAAGTTCTCCTGTGAAAATGATGTATACGTCAGATCCTGAAAGAGCTGAAAAACTATATTGTGTGCTGTAGCCATGCACACCAGTTAAATGTGAATAAGAAATAATAAGATGAAAAAAGTGTACTACAAATTAGGCATTTATTTCAGTCTACTAACTCATATTTTGGCAGCATCTATCTTGACTATCACTTTACAGGTTGATCATTTCTAGTCCCAAAACTTGGAATCCGAAAGACTTCGAAATCTGAAATGTGTTGAGCACTGACATTTGCCACGAGTGGAAAGTTCTGCGCCTGACCTCGTATGACGGATCACCGTCAAATGCTGGGATATAAAAACACTGCATACAGTTGGGCAGACGGTGGTGCCAAGAATGACTCTGGGGTGGCTCTGCTTTTGTGAGAGTCTGATGGCTGCGACCCTGCAGGGGCCTCAAAACAACTCAATGCTCTGCAGTGCTGGACCCACATGGAGCTCCTGAGTTTGTGTCCCGAGGTCGCCCTGCATGTGCCCATGATCCGGGTTAGCTGCAACTGGGGTGGGATTGAGGTGTGAGGACTCTGTTGTGAGGATTCTCTGTTGGGGATGCCTGTCTCTGTCTCTGTCTGTCTCTTTCATGGCAGAAACAAATTTAACATATATACTTTACATGCTATGAAATTATCTTTGAGCTATATGCATAAGGTGTATATGAAACCCAAATAGATTTCTTGTTTAGATCTGGGACCCATCCCTAAGATATCTCATTATGTGAATGCAAAGATTCCAAAATCCCAAAAAATCCAAAATCCAAAACACTTCTGTCTCTAAGCATTCTGGATAAGAGATACTCAACCTATACTATCTTTTGCGTTAATTTAATCTTTACAAATACTGTGCATGAAAGACTATTATCTTGTGTTTCTGACTGGGACGATGAAGCTCAAGACATGGTCCAAAGTCACAGTACTGGGAAATAAAGTTAGTACAAGCTCCTGTCCAATCACAAAAGCTGGCCCACGCCACTGGGTTCACCCACCACTGCTTCTGAAGGCACAGAAACCAACTGGGGCCCAGACAGAGCCCAGACGGCTTTTCCACTCAGACCCCCGAGCTCTTCGGTATTCAAGATGAGCTCACCAGGTTTTGTAGGAAACGAGATATACTTGGCATATTCACCAGTCATAAATTCTTCCCTCAGAAGTAAATGGTTCTTCCTCCTAAGATCCTTCCACAAGCAAAGAAGGGTTAAGCAGGTTACCAGGTGGCTACTCCTTCTTCAACAGCATAGGCAGGAAGGCTCCCTCACAGAGTTTGGCTGGGGTGGGCCACAGGTACGAAGTGGGAGTCTCTTGTGGCTGTGCTGGGGGCACGTGTTGCAAGGGCTGTTGTATATAAACATGTATTGTAGGAGGGTGTTGTGCATCTTCTGCAGGTTGACAGTCTGCTGCAGATGGGTCCGATGGAGGACAGGCCTGTGGGTGCCTCGAATGGAGGTGTGCTGTGAATGTGGGGTGGAGCGGCGGGGGAGGGTGATGGAGCAGAGCTATGCTGCACTGAACATCTTGACAATTACACCGTGAGAGGATGGTGGCGGAGGAGGTGCCATGAGTGTGTGGAGTTTGCCGCTGGGGGTGTGTTATGAAAGTGTGACATGTGGCTGTGTCATGGGGTGCTCTGAGGTGTGCTGAGGGCAGAGATGACTCTGCAGTTCAGAGAGGTGCTTTAGGTCCCCGGTCAGTGCTATGGAGACCCTTTGAGCATGCACAGATTCTACCAGGCCTGAGAAGGCTGTTTTTGCCCTCTGCACCTGCCCAGTCTCCATGATGATAAGCTCACGCCCCAGTACCCCTACCCTCGCTCTGTCCCTGGTTCGACATTCCCTGGGCTCAAGATACCCAGTGAGATCTCAGGGGTGGCACGTTTTGGAGTCCTGCTGGTTAGAGAAGCTTGAAAGTGTCCTCGTGGCAAGGCCCAGGAGGTATCTGTAGGTTAGATCTAACACAGCTGCTGCAGGCCCCTCTCCTGGGCTTGCTGGCTAGGGACCCCCCTGAGAACCCACAGGGACAGCGCAGGTGAAGAGAGGAAATGCCCTTGGCATGTCCCTGCTGCAGTGGGCCTGGCAGCAGGAAAGCAGGCTCACAGCCCTTTCCCCCAGGGCAGTGGCCTCTCTCACACACCTGCTGTCTCACTCTGAGGGCCTCTGTCTATTTCAGCTTTTCTAGGAGCCAGTCTAGCGAGATCCACTGGGGTGGCAAATACTGGAGGGCACAGGCATACGAGTGAAGTACTTGTATTTTTTTAAAAAAAAATGTGTATGTCAATATTCCCCTAATCTTTATTATAAAAGATATTCAGGGACCAGCAGTTAGCATAATGGCTATGTCGCTGGACTCTCATGTAGTCGACTGTGGTTACAAGACCCGGACCCGGAGGCTTAAACTCATGCTGGGCGCGTGTGCGTGCATGTTCAAGATCCCAAGAGGAGAATGGAGGAGAATGGAGGAGAAGGGATTGCGGTGTGGCCATCCCCCACTGGGGGGTGATTTCTCGCTTTCTGGTGAGCAAACGTGCACTATAGTGAAAACTTCTCAAAAAAAAAAAAAAAAAAGATATTCAGGGGCCAGCAGTTGGTGTGGTGGTAAAGGGTGCTGAACTCCCACATGGCCAATGATGGTTCAAGTCCTGGATCTGGCAACTTGCTTTCTCACCTTCTCTCTCTCTCCTTCTCACTCTGTCCCTCTCTGGGAAAATTAAAATAAATGAATAAAGGTAAAAATAAACAAATAAAAATTTAAAAATAAAGATATTCAAATATAAAGTTAAAATAATTTTAAAGTGAACATCTAGTTATCCACTGCCTAGAGTCTACCATTACTATTTCACTCCACCTGTTTTATCACCTCTCTACCTCCTCATCTGGTCACCAAAGCAGCTTATGTTTCTATGTCTTTCCATGAAAGTGGCAGAGAGCAGTGAGTTTTCCTTACATGCTTGGCATGCGGACCTTAGCTAGAGGTAAGAAGAAAGTGTAGCATTCTTCCTTCCTTCCTTTGGACATAGAATGAAATGTGTGAACCCTGAGGGCAACAGTTGATGAGTATGACAAATGCATGCACCCACGTAACTCCAGCCCTTACCAGCATACAGAATACTCCTTCACCGCAGAGTTCCCTAGTGTCCCTTCCACTCGGTCTCCTGCCCCACCTCATCGATGCAATCGCTGTTCTCGATCTGTCCACTATTGACTAGTTTTGCCTGTTTTAGAACTTGAAATAATGTATGGAATCGTACCGTGCGCAGTATTTGGGTCCGGCTTTCCCTCAGCACTGTTTTTCAGAGTCTCCCACCATGCTGTGTACAGCACTTGGCTCCTTTTCATGGCTGAGGGATGTCCCATTATTTGGCTGTACCACAGTTTACCTGCTCTTGCACTGATGACTTACTTTTTAAAATGAGTAAGGATGTCACCTCATCAAGGTCATTTTATGTCCGGCAGGGTGGGTCAGCTGTGCTCAGAGTCAGCCCCAGCTCTTCCTGGCCCACGTGTGTAGGAGGAATGTAAACCGTGTATTTCGTCACCTTTGTAATAGAAAAGCCCATTGCTCAAGTAGACGCTCCAAAGTGTGAGGGGACACAGGATGATTCCGGGTGAAAATTGTAAAATGTCAGCAGATAATATATTTGTTTTTACAGTTTGTTTCTATTTTCAGCCTGTGAAACTGGTTTTCTTACAGGATATGTAGGGAATATATAGATTGATTTTAAATGCTACTTAAATTTTAAAAAAATTCAATTTAAAGAAAAATATTAAAGGGAACCAGCAGTTGGCGTAATGGCTATGTCGCTGGACTCCCACGTAGTCGACTGTGGTTCGCGTCCCGGACCCGGTGGCTTACAACTCATGCTGGGCGCGTGTGCGTGCGTGCCCAAGATCCCAAGAGGAGAATGGAGGAGAAGGGATTGTGGCGTGACCATCCCCCCTGGGGGGGGATTTCTCGCTTTCTGTCTCTATGTCTCTCTCTGTCTGTCTGGCGAGCGCACATGCCCTATAGTGAAAACCTCTCCAAAAAAAAAAAAAAAGAAAAAAAAGAAAAATATTAAATACACAGGGGGTAAGGATATAGAAAACATGAGACCCATATGTTGACGTGTGAGGTGTGGGAATACCATCTGGGGCAACGTCTGTCAGTCTTGGCTGCACACTAGAATCACCCAGAGGGCTTTAAAACTACCCCTGCCTGGGTCCCACCTCCAGAGCCTGTCACGTGATTTTCAAGGTGCATGCAGCTATCCACGGGTTTTTAAAACTCTCCAGGTGATTCCAACATGCATCTTGGGATGAAAAGAATGTTTTAGGAAGTAGTGGTTTCAAGTCCTGGGCCTGGTGGCTTGCTTTCTCACTTTATGTCTCTCTCTGTCCCTCTCTGATCAAATTAAAAATAAATAAGCAATTAAATAAAGTTAAATAAAATAATATTTTTTTAAAAAGGAAGTAGTGGTTTCAAAGATCAGCAGTATTAGCATCACCTGGGCACTTGCTAAAAATGCAAATTATTGGGGCCAGCAAGTGGCATAGTGGTTAGGGTGCTGGATTCCCACGTGGCCCAACACAGTTTGAGTCCCAGACCTGGTGTCTTGAAACATGCTGGACATGTGTGCATGCATGCCCAAAATCCCAAGAGGAGAATGAAGGAGAAGGGATTGTGGCATGGCCATCCCCCTGGGGGAGTGATTTCTCGCTTCCTTTGTCTCTGTCTGTCTCTCTGGTGATCATATATGCCCTATAGCAAAAATCTTTTTAAAAAATGCAAATTCTCAGGTCCCACTCCACACCTACTCTATTGGAGATTGGGGCTGGGGTTCAACAATTCCAGTCTTACCAGGTCCTCCTGGTGGTTCTGATGCTTGATGCTAGAGAGCACTGCTCTAGTGGCCTGTGTGACAAGTCGTGAAGGCCTCTCCTTCTACCTAGCCTCAAAGGTAGGTGATCCCAATCCAGCCAAGTCACCTGGCTCTGCCTCATCCAGCCGCTGGGAGCCCCTCTCCTCTCTGGAACAGAGAGGGGGAGTGGATGCCAGGTGATGAGCAGCTGCTGGCCAATAGCCAGAGATGGCACCGCAGGGCTCACTACACTTAACCTGATTAATCTACAGCCCAGTCACCAGCCCCCAGAAAAGCAAGTGTTGACTATAATTTTATTTTCACCATGATTTTTGATTATCAGTGACCTCCTTCCACTCCATTACCCTTGTTAATTGAGAATTGACTACGCAGTTAAAATGAATGTTTCCTCCACTAACAGAGCTGTACCAGATTCATCTTAAAGTCCCTTGCAGCTAAAAAAATGTGATGACTCTGCGGATACATTGATTTGATACAATTAATTTCACCAAGAATTCATGAAATTACCACCAAGAGGTCACCTGTTACGCATTCGTATGTCCAGAGGCTTATAGGAAGAGGGAGTGAGTTTTATTGAAGGATAACACTGTATTTATAGAGCTAAACCAGTAATTGGCAAAGCCTGGCCTCTTGGTTAGCAGTGATACCTCTATTAAAAGATTCTCAACACAGTTCTTCAGATTTAGTAAAGTCCTTGAAAATATTGCTACCTTACAGCAAGTGAGAAGATAAGGTAAGAACACTCCCAGGGCTGCTCTTCTTCCCCGGCTGGTTATTTTGATAAGGAAAAAATACAAAGTAAGAGGATGCTAATAGAGATCAAGGAACCTGATTATCTGTTCCATTGCTAAGTTTAAAAAATGAACTTCCATGTAGAGCCCCAAAGATTATGGAATTTGTGAAAGGAAGCGTGCTGGGGAATCTGAAGTGACAAATGTAATGCCTATTGAATGGTAGGCACCAGAGAAGATGTTGGAAAAGACACCGTGGTCCTTCATATCAAAATAGGCCAAGGAAGAATGACACTACGGAGGAAAAAGCAGCCCTCCCACTTGTAGAAGGAGAGGCGGACGCTGTAAGAAATCTTTCACTATCAGGCATAGTAAAGACTCAGCCAACTGTCTCGTATTTACAGGATTCAGGATTCACTATAAACCACTCAGCAAAAGCAACTGTGCATCTGAGAAAATGCAGACTCAGATCTCAGAGCTGTCCATGCAGTTTTCCTCTGGAAGCCCGTTCCTCCTCTGCCCAACTTGGGCCAGGACACCTCTTCCCCTGTGGCCAAGGGGCTTGTTTGTTGGTCTTCTCCTGGTGTGTTGGTGTGTAGGGCTACGTCTAGTTCACCCAAGGACCAAATACATGATAAGTGCTCCATGAATGACTTTTTTTTTTTTTAAGAGATGTTTTATGCTATCGGGCACATGAGCTTGCTGGAAAGAGAGAGACAGAGAGACAAAGAGTGAGAAGTCACTCCCCAGAGGGGATGGCTATGCCACAATCCCTTCTCCTCTATTCTCTTCTCAGGATTTTGGGCACGCATGCATGGTGTGAGTTTTAAGTTGCCAGGTCCAGGACTTGAACTGCACTCCCACTACATGGGAGTCCAGCCATGTAGCCATTACATCGCTTGCTGGTCCCATCATGAATAAGTTTTTTTTTTTAAAAATTTAATTAATTAATTTACTTTTTAGAATTATTTTATTTAACTTTATTTATTTATTTTAATTTTGCTCAGAGAAGGATAGAGCAAGAAAGCGAGAGTGAGAGAGAGAGGGAAAAAGTGAGAAAGCAAGCCTCCAGGTACAGTACTCGAACCACAGTTGGTCATGTGGGAGTCCAGTGCCCTTAACCACTATGCCACTTGCCGGCCCCCCCATGAGTGACTTTTTAAAAAAACTTTTTACTATGAAAAATTACAAACATACTGAAAAGCAGAGGAAACAGTATGAGGAACTGCCAGAAGACTCCAAACAATCATTAACACGTTTCCATATTTACTGAACCTTCCTTCTTTTCCCTCTGAAATACACTAAGGTACATTGTAAACACCATGACATTTTGTCTCTAAATATTTCAAAAAGAAAGGAGACTTCAGAAAATAAGGATATTTTCTCACTTAGCCACAATATCATGATCACACCTAAGAAAATTAGCAATAATTAACAAAAATTCCTTGATATCATCTAATATCAGTCCACATGTCAGTGTGTCATTTGAAAAGTAAATAGAGATACAGGTGTGGTGATTATAAAAGAGGATGGCAGATATGAACCCCTTCACAAAGTCCCCAAGAAGTGAATGTACCCATCTTGTCCCACCAGGATGGTCTGCCATTCCCAGAGGTACAGGAGGTTAGATAGGTTGCATCTCCCTGAGTGGGGGTCTCCTCTCAGAGACTTGGGGGAACTCATTCCCATAGGCCCACTATGCCCAAATAGCACCACCAAGACTCCTTCCAGCCAGCCTCCCACCTGATGACCAGTTTTGTCCAGAAGGCTGGACTAGAGTCAGACGAGCCTGGCTTATTATCCTGGCCTTGCCACTGATATGCTCTTTGACCTTGAGCAAGCTGTCTTTTTTAGTTGGTTAGGGCCGCTACCACAAAATGCCACAGACTGGGTGTTTGAAACATCTATTTGAAACATCACTGTTCTGGATGCTGAGGAATCTGAGATCAAGGTGCCAGCAGTTTGGGTGTCTGATAGGGGCCTATTTTCTCATTCGTAGATGGTGCCTTCTGCACCCTCAAATGGTAGAAGGAATAAGGAAGCTCTCACACAGTCTCACTATGTGACTATCTTTCTTCAGCCGCTAGAGTAGCTAGACTACAGGACCTAGCTTTTTGGGTGGGCCAGGAATTGAACCCAGGCCTCCCATGTGTCCTCAGCCTATTGAATAGTAGTCTCTACAAATGTGCACTACCATGGTTGTGCCTCTGGAGTCTCTCTTACAAGGGCACTAATCACATTCATGATGGTACCACTCTGATGACCCAATTACCTCCGAAGGCCTCATCTCCTAAAGCAATCATTTGGCTCCAGAGGGCTGTCAGAAGATCAAATGAGACAGTGACACAGGCTTTGTCACAGGGCACCTAGCATATGGCCTGGCCCACAGTAATCTTAATAAAGTTTGACTGCTGATACTGGGAGCATCAGTAAAACTTTTTAAGGCCATGGGGGTAGCAAAATGCACCATGATGACAGTCAAGAAGAAACACTGTGTTCACAGACAGGCCCACATCTGACCAGATTCTCAAAGCAGAGCTCTTCCTTGGTCAGCCTTTCCTGACCACCTGTGTCCTCTAATATAGGACAGGGCCACTGGACATGAAGGTGCTAAAGAACTAGAGGGGGGAGGAAAGCCTCACTGACCCTAGGAACACAGGGGTTCCCATAGAGTGTCTTCGGTCACCCCCCTGGACCATCTGGTATCCCCTACTGGCCTCCTATTAGTTTGATCTTCAACAGAGAGGCACAAACATTGGTTCTTAAGAGACACCTGGCCATCAGTTGCTCTCTCTATATTAATGACCACCATTTCCCAGCACTACCAGAGCCACCACTGTCCACCATCAATATTACTGTTTATTAAACATCTATTACAATCCAGGATCTTTGCTGTATAATGGTCAGACATTATCTTTTCTTAAATTCTAGTCTTTTAAAGTGGCCATGCTTACCTTATAGATGTATACGTTTTCTATGGCTGTAACAAATTACCCTAAAATCAGTGGCTTAAAACTTAAAGTAAACATGCTTATTATCTTACAGTTCTGGAAGTCAGAAGCCAAAATGTTGGCAGGGTATATTCCATTTCAAAGGCCTAGGGGAGAATACATCTCTTTCCTTTTCCAAGTTCTAGAGGCCACCACATTCCTTGACTCTTGGTCCCTCTTCCATCTTCCAAGCAAGCAAGACCAGGTCCAGTTTTCCTCACACTGCATCTCTCTGCCTCCCTCTTTCTTGTGCAAGGGCCCTTGTGATTAGCTTGGGCCTACATGATCTGGATACTCTCCTTATCTTAAAGTTAGCTGATGGGCAATCTTAATTTCATCTGCAACCTTAATTATCCCATGCTACATAACCTAACATATTCACAGGCTCCAGAAATCAGGATGTGGACATTTCTGGAGGGCCACTGCTCTTCCTACCATAACAAGTAAGGTAATGAAGCTCAGAGAAATAATGGCATTTACTCACACAGATTTAATCCAAAGTTGGATTATGGGGACTCAAACCCAGCTCTGCTCCTTCTACCTCACTGGGTGACCTCAAGACAGTGACTCCATTCCTCTGACCTAAGCTTGCTCACCAATAAAATGTAAAGGTTACTGAAATACTTTCTCAGTGTTGAACACTTCTTCCTCCAATTCTTCTGTACCTTAAAGATTTCCTCCAGCAGCCAGCTCATGACCGAGTACCTGGATCTCCCCCTAACTACACACATAGATCAGAAAATCTACAATCCCATTTGCCCTCATTTGGTCTGTCCACACTGATCCAGGTCAAGTACTGCCCAAGAACAAGGAACATGCAGACTCATAGTCATGGTACAGATATCTTTCTCTCTGCTGCTGGAATTTTCCAAGGATTTTGTCCTCGGAACCATGGAGACACAGATTTTAGGGCATTTGACTGCCTTCTCTCCCATCCTCTCCCAACACACCATACAAATCTCAAGTCAAATACTTATGTTCTTCTCCCAATCCCCAGCTTAGAAGAACACAAGGATTAAGGTTTCTTTGTGCAATGAAAAGAAAAACAGAGTGAAGAAATCAGACAGCAAACATGCAGGGTTTCTTTGTGCAATGAAAAGAAAAACAGAGAGTGAAGAGATCAGACAGCAAACATGCAAGGATGTGGAAGCTTGTTTGTTGACAGTTCCCAAACCAAGGCAGAAGAAAAGCTCTTTTTTTAATCCATTAAACACACACACGCACACACACACACACATACACATACACACATTTTTTATTACAAAAATGTTCAAGCGTATATGAGGTAGAGAGATTAGTGTAATGAGTCTTTTTTTTCCCTCAACTCTCAGGCCGTAGAGAGATTAGTGTAATGAGTCTTTTTTTTTTTTTTTCCCCAACTCTCAGGCTCACCATCTTCAATTCAGGTCTTCTTTACAGTCTGAAATTCAAATTTGGAATTATCATCCCTGCTGGGCAGCTCCTCTTGTGTTTGTCCTGCAACACATCTGTTTTGGAAACTGCTCAGTTATCACCTTCTCCTGACTCTAAAAAGTCTGTTTAAACAAGAGGGTCAGAAAAGTTTGACTTCCTTGAAGAAATAATTGGTCCAGGAGTGGGGACATTATCCCTGAAGGACAAATCAGATCCCTCTTTCAATATGGCCATTGTACAAAAGTGTCTTCTGAGAAAAGGAGTCGTAAGCCCCACACAAGCTTGGAGCTCCCATCCTCCCTACCTTAGAGAAGAGGCCAACACAGCGGTAAGAAGAGCTGAAAGATAGAGAAGGCAACATTCCTAGTGGCATTATCTGAGTATCTGGATCCACCTGTGCCTAATATTCACAAACTTTTCTCGAATAACAGCTATAGAGCTGGTTTTGCTTAATCTCGTTTGAGTGAAGTTTCTACTCTTTAGAACAAAAAATATCTAAGAAATATACACCATCCCAGAAATTCTTTAGAACTCAACTGCTGTGGAGATTAGTTTGGCCTTTTTAATTTTACACAAAAAATATTTCTTAAGGGATACATTTTCTATCACAAACAAATAAAAGAATGCAATTAGAGAATGTTTCCTTGAGAAAGAAGAATTCTATTTGGCTAGAATTTTATCATGATAGCAATGCATCGATGTTATCGTAGTGCTGCATGATGACCACTACACACATACCCTGCTAGTGCTATTTTCTAATAGGACAAGCTGTCGGAGTAGTCCTGGGCTCACCTGGGACTGTACACAAACTGGGCTTTGGACTTGGCCCTTCTGGAGTATCCTGTGCACGAAATCAGGTAAAACATGGTGGGACCAGATTTCAGTTCCAGTGACAAACTGAGGAAGGCACAACATAGATCTGTACTGAGAGACAGTAAGTGCCACTGAGAGACGCAGTTATGGATGCGATTGGAGGAGATGGGACACAGGTCGCCCAGAAACCTGTATTCAGTTACCAACCCTGCTCTTCCTCCTTCCTCTCTCTTAGGAACAGGCTTCCTCTGTACAGTTTGGACACAGGGCTCCTGTGCTAGGCAGGGTGCAAATGAGCTACACTGGATACCGCTTGGCCTCTAGGAGCCCCTGGTCTGAGGAGAGGAGGCATGGCAAGCACCCTGATGGAATGAGATGTAAAGCATCATGAGAAAAGGAGGCCCATAATGGGTTTGAACTCTTGAGGAAGGCTTTATAGTTTATCCTCTCACATGAAAGATTCACTAAAGTATATTGTCTGTAATAGCGGAAGACTGGAAACAGCTTAGTGCCCACCCTAGCAAACCAATTAAGTAAGATAAGTTAAAGCCACACAATAAAATACATCTTTAATTGAGAGAGATAGCGACTGTCTCTATATACTGATAAGGAAATCCTTTCCTGATATATTAAGTGAAAAGCAAGGTGCAGAGCAGTGAGTATAAAATACTTTGTTTTGTATGAAAAGTAAATAGAAAAATACCTATAAACTCTAAAAAGCTTTAAAAAAAAAAGTAACAGTGGATTGTCTAATACCTTTTGTCAAAAATCAATTGGTTGTATGTTTGGGAGTTTATTTCTGGGTTCTATTTTCTGTTTCATTGATCCATATGCCTTTTTTTCTTTTTTTTCTTCACACCATCCTGTTTTGATTACCATAACTTTGCAATATATGTTGAGATTCCCAACAAATTTTATCACTGTATTTTCTATTTCTATGAAAAATATCTATGGTAATTTAATCAGTATTGCGTTAGTTGTATGTTTGGGAGTTTATTTCTGGGTTCTATTTTCTGTTTCATTGATCCATATGCCTTTTTTTCTTTTTTTTCTTCACACCATCCTGTTTTGATTACCATAACTTTGCAATATATGTTGAGATTCCCAACAAATTTTATCACTGTATTTTCTATTTCTATGAAAAATATCTATGGTAATTTAATCAGTATTGCATTAAATTTGTAGATTAATTTGGTAGGATGGACATTTGATTATATTAGTTCTTCCAATCCAGGAATATGGGGTATCTTTCCACTTTTTTTGTATCATTTTTCAATTTATTTTTGAGGTTTTCCATATAGAGGTCTTCCACTTTCATTTGGTTTATTCCTAGGTATCTTAGTGTGTGTGTGTGTGTGTGTGTGTGTGTATACTGTAAATGGGATTGCTTTCTTCAGTTCTACCTAGTGGGAAAAAGAAAATCTCTTCAGCAAATGGCATGGGAAAAACTGAATATCCATCTGTAGAAAAATGAAACTGCACTCCTCTCTTTCACCAGTTTAAAAAAATCAACTCTAAATGGATTAAAGATCTAAACATAAAACCTAACTATTGGTGGAAAACACAGGAGAAACTCTTGAAAACATCAGAGTAGGCAAAGACTTCCTTTTTTTTTTTTTGGAGAGTTATTTTTTGGTATAGGACACGTGTGCTTGCCAAAGAGACAGAGAGAGAGAGAGAGACAGAAAGTGAGAAATCACTCCCCCAGGGGGATGGCCATGCCGCAATCCCTTCTCCTCCATTCTCCTCTTGGGATCATGGGCACATACACACACGTGCCCAGCGTGAGTTTAAGCCACTGGGTCCGGGACTCGAACCATGGTTGACTACATGGGAGTCCAGCGACATAGCCATTACACTAACTGCTGGTCCCAAAGCACAGGCCATAATCACAAAAATAGACAAATGGGACGACATCAAGTTAAAAAGCTTCTGCACAGCAAAAGAAACAATAATTATAGTTAAAAGACAACCCTCAGGATGGGAGAATATATTTGCAAAATATGCTTCAGATAAGGTACTGATAACCAGAATATACAGGGAACTCAAGCAGCTGACCCACAAAAAACAAAACAAAACAAAACAAAACAAAAAAAAAACAGTTAAAAAATGGACAATGAACTGAACAGATAACTCTCCCTGGACAACATACAATTAGCCAGAAAGCATATGAAAAAATGCTCAGTATCTCTTATCATAAAAGAAATGCAAATCAAAACCACAATGAGATCTCACTTAACCTCAGTCAGAATGGCTAATGGCTAAGGTTAAAAACATAAAGAATGGTAAGTGCCGGTGAGGCTGTGGTGAAAAGTGAACCCTCCTACACTGTTGGTGGGAATATAAATTAGTACAACCACTGGGGAGAGCAATATGGAGGTTCTTCAAAAACCTACACAGAAATACCATATGACCCAGCAATTCCACTCTTAGGTATCTACCCAAAGGATAGGAAAACACTTAATTGGAAAAACACTTGCACATCTATGTTTATTGCAGCATTATTCACAATTGCTAAGATATGGAATCAACCCAAATGGCCAAAAGCAGATGAAGGGATTGAAAAAATGTGGCACATATACACTATGGAATACTACTCAGCCATAAAAAATAAAAAGAACCTGACATTTGATACAAAGTAGACAAATTTATGGAAGATTTAATGTTAAATGAAGCAAGCAATATTATGAAAGATGGCACTGTATGTCCCTGCTTAATATATACCTAATGTCTGCATTCTATGGAAGAAACTGAGAGACTGGAAGTTATAAAAGCAGAAAGGGGGCAACTCTAGATACTGGAAACAGTATAGAAGGGGGGTGGGAAGTGGGTAATGGGAGGAGGGGAATCAGGGGAAGAAAGAACATTTAACAGACACAAAAATGAAAAGTATCTGTTGATGAATATGGTAATGCCTTGGACTGGACTAATAAGCACTATATTCATGCTGGGGAAAATCATTATGTGAGGGACCAACAGATGGTATAATGATTACATCGTTGGACACGAATGTAGTTGAATGCAGTTCAAGTCCTAGACTGGGAAGCTTAAACTCACACTAGGCATGTGTACATGTGTGCCCAAAATCCTGAGAGGAGAATGGAGGAGAGGGGATTAAGGTATGGCCATCCTCCCTGGGGGGAGGGGGGGTGATTTCTCACTTTCTGTCTCTCTGGCAAGCACACATGACCTATAGCAAAGATCTCTCTTTAAAAAGTCATTATGTGCACTGTAAGGATATATAGTTATTAAATGTAAATTTAAAATAAATAAAAATAAAGATAAAATAACAGTGATTGTCTACAGGGAAGTAGAGGCAGTAGCTATGAAATAAGGGCACATTTTCATTGTATACATTTATATATTTTTTTATAACTTTTCTTAACTTCCAAGTGGTGGATATATGTCATCTATCTTAAAAAATGTAAAAAAACAAAACAAAAACAAAAAAACTTCTGTGGATTTTAATGTAGTTGTAAAAGGAATTGTGGGACATAGCTTGGGACTGTGGCAAGATGTATTTTCCAGCACGGCGACAGCATCTCCCATCCACATGCTCTTCTTACAACATGATGTGACGTATCTCCCAACAAGAGGTAGATCCATATTCTGTCCCTTGAGGCTGACAGGCCTTAAAATATGGCAGAAGCAATGCTGTGAGCCTTCTGAGGGTAGATCATAAGGCTCTACCCTCCGATGATAGCTGTATCATCTCTGCTTAGAAGCCATAGGATATCCAGGTCCTTAGTCGAGGAATTCCAGCCAACATCCTACCACCAGACCCTGGGAAGCCTCTCTGGCTCCAGTTTCTACGATCATGTAACTGCTACTGAATGAGAAACCCAGAATGAGAACTACCTAGCTGAGCCCAGTCAACCCCAAATTTGTGAGACATAATAATAAGATGATCATTTTATTATAAGTCCTTAAGTTTTGAGGAGTAGCTCATGGTTTGTGCCCTCTTACACTAGATTTTCCAGGATGGAAGCTTCCCAATAAGCTTAAAACCTGAGTCCAAGGAATTAGCAGAAACCACCCAACAAGGGCAAGTGTTTAGTTGGCTCTATGAAAGGAAGAATCATCTAGAACAAATTTAACATGCTGACTCTGGCTGCCTGTGCAGGACACAGCAGAGTTTTTCAACAGAATGCTGATACAAAGGTCTAGGCTCCAAAGAGGGAATGTGATGGGGATAAGGTGACAGTTAAACATCAGGTGTTTGGAGGGCCAGTAGGCGGCATGGTGGTTAAAGTGCTGGACTCCCACATGGTCAACCAGGGTTTGTGTCCCAGATCTGGCAACTTTCTTTCTCACTTTCTCTCTCTCTCTCTCTGTCTCCCTCTCTGGTGAGCACACATGCCCTATAGCAAATTCATAATGATAATAATAAATAAAATTAATGATTAAAAAAATAACCAGGTTTGTGGACAAAATCATCCAGGTGGATGCATGGACAAGAGGAGCCAAGGGAAGAGGGCTGGGGATGCCCTGGCTGAAAATGCCCACAAAGGAATGCGGCGGGCAGAGAAGTCAAAGAAGGAACGATCAGGAAATAGGGACGAAAATCTGAGAAAGGATGGCTCCAAAGGTAGGCATGACTGGAAGTATCAAACGCTGCATGGGAAATATGGACGAGAGAGCCTGTAAGATTTGGTAATGTGGAGGTCACCAGGGACTTACAGCAGAGAGGTCTTCCTAATGTGATAGGGAAAAGCATTAAAAGTCTTAGTACGTTCCATTAATACAAATTATTGGGTCATCAGGAAAATCTTGATATTTGTTTGCATAGAAAAATATGTCAAGACTTTTCCATGACCTAATACTTCAACCAAATTTTATGAGATAATAGTAAATAATTTGGGGCTCCCTGATTTACCTTCTGAACAACATTCGGTTAAAAAAATAGAAAGAAAAAGAAACAAATACACACAATAAAAGGTAAAAAGGAGGGGAGAGGGAGTGAATATCATCTGTAAAGAGTGGCTAGACGGGCACAAGGCGATCAAACAGCTGCCTCTTCAATTTATCTTTTTGTGAAATGTTTTTATTAGGAGACTACAAAAGCCTCCTTTTTGAGCATTCCCAGCGATGGCACAGACCAAAAGGGATACAAGGGCACCGAGAGTCTGCAGGCTCCTGCTAGCAAGCCCGCTGGCTGACCTGGGGTGGCTGTCCATGCCGAGCGCTGTGTAGGAGAGGTTGCAGACTCAAGCATGAACAGTGCAGGGGGCGAGGAACCAACACTGGGTCCTTTTCGTCTCGGTCATTATGGAATGCGTCTTAGAACACAACTTAAAGGGACATGGCTTCACGTGTCGACTCCAGGATCTTGCACTCGCTTTTTACAAGTTTTAAAATGCCCATAACTCGAAGCATATGAACTTTAGCCATTTAATTCTGAGCTGGCTATATGAACACCTTTAAATCATCTTGTAGAATAAAACCTTTGTAGTGACAAATATTCCAATAGACTTAATAATAATAAATATATGGAGAATGTTTCTAGAATCTGCATTATGCCCCCAAATTTCTACTGCTAGAAAAAAAAAAAAAAGAGGCATAGAAAACGGATTGGGACCCACAAAACTGCAGAGTGAGTTAGGCTGAAATGTCAGCCCAACCATACCGTGCGCTTCGATTGTGAACAGATATTTTGATGAAGAGCTTCCTAAATCTTTAATTGGAGATGGAGTGTTTCTATAAAAAGGCAATGACTACAGAACATTTATCACAGAGCCTAAAGTCATAACTACGGAAATTCGCCACCACCTTCTGGTGTTAGTGTCAGTATAGTAAATCCAGCATTAATATTAAAACCTGGCATTGGCGATATAATCATAGGTTGATACAAATGAGGTTAAACGTTTTCTTCCAATGAATTTTTCTTTTGCAATCATTTTGATGTACTAGAGAAATAACAGGAGTGATCAAGCTATGACAGAGGGGAAAACATCGCCACGATAAAGATAAATCTCATTATATACTCAGGCCCTCTTTTAAAGGGCCAGCTCTTTTATTGCACAGCTGCAGAACACCCGCATCAATTAAAATCAAGCCTGCGTGGTGGTCGATCCCAATTAGCTGGGGAAAAAATATGATACTTCTCTTATTTAAAATCTCCTTTCTGTGATTTTTTTTTTTCTTAAACTTTTGGTGTTCGTTACTAAATGCAGCCTTCAGTTTAGGGTAACTGGGCCGGTGATTTAGCAGGGCATGGTGGGCTCGGTTATCTTCAGTTTCCTACGCTGGTCATGTCCACGGTGCTCGGGAAGAACATTCCAGCACATGTTCTAAGCGCCGTGCCCTCAGACCCAGGCCTCCTCATCCTAAGCCAGCTTGACTTCCAGCTGCCAGCATCTGCATCTCTTTTATTTATTACTTAAAAAAATTTACATTTAAATCGCTATACAGATTTACGGAGTACAAAATGGTTTTTCCCAGCATGAATACAGCGCATATCGGTCAAATCGAAGATATTACTGTATTGGGGCCACAGGTGGCATGGTGGTTAAGGCGCTGGACACTCCCACATGGCTGACCATGGTTCAAGTCCTGGACCTGGTGGCTTGCTTTCTCACTTTCCTCTTTCTCTCTGTCTCTCTCTCTGGTCAAATTAAAATAAATGAATGAACAAATGAAACTGAATAAAATAATTCTTTAAAAAAGAAAGATATTACTGTATGCATTATCATCAACAGACAACTTTTCATTTTTGTGTCTGATAAATGCTCCTCTCTTTTCCCCCCCCATCCACTCCCCCCCC
>NW_006160088.1:1736719-1740110 GCF_000334495.1 Tupaia belangeri chinensis | reverse complement strand
TCTCTCTCTGTCTCCCTCTCTGGTGAGCACACATGCCCTATAGCAAATTCATAATGATAATAATAAATAAAATTAATGATTGAAAAAATAACCAGGTTTGTGGACAAAATCATCCAGGTGGATGCATGGACAAGAGGAGTCAAGGGAAGAGGACTGGGGATGCCCTGGCTGAAAATGCCCACAAAGGAATGCGGCGGGCAGAGAAGTCAAAGAAGGAACGATCAGGAAATAGGGACGAAAATCTGAGAAAGGATGGCTCCAAAGGTAGGCATGACTGGAAGTATCAAACGCTGCATGGGAAATATGGACGAGAGAGCCTGTAAGATTTGGTAATGTGGAGGTCACCAGGGACTTACAGCGGAGAGGTCTTCCTAATGTGATAGGGAAAAGCATTAAAAGTCTTAGTACGTTCCATTAATACAAATTATTGGGTCATCAGGAAAATCTTGATATTTGTTTGCATAGAAAAATATGTCATGACTTTTCCAATGACCTAATACTTCAACCAAATTTTATGAGATAATAGTAAATAATTTGGGGCTCCCTGATTTACCTTCTGAACAACATTCGGTTAAAAAAATAGAAAGAAAAAGAAACAAATACACACAATAAAAGGTAAAAAGGAGGGGAGAGGGAGTGAATATCATCTGTAAAGAGTGGCTAGACGGGCACAAGGCGATCAAACAGCTGCCTCTTCAATTTATCTTTTTGTGAAATGTTTTTATTAGGAGACTACAAAAGCCTCCTTTTTGAGCATTCCCAGCGATGGCACAGACCAAAAGGGATACAAGGGCACCGAGAGTCTGCAGGCTCCTGCTAGCAAGCCCGCTGGCTGACCTGGGGTGGCTGTCCATGCCGAGCGCTGTGTAGGAGAGGTTGCAGACTCAAGCATGAACAGTGCAGGGGGCGAGGAACCAACACTGGGTCCTTTTCGTCTCGGTCATTATGGAATGCGTCTTAGAACACAACTTAAAGGGACATGGCTTCACGTGTCGACTCCAGGATCTTGCACTCGCTTTTTACAAGTTTTAAAATGCCCATAACTCGAAGCATATGAACTTTAGCCATTTAATTCTGAGCTGGCTATATGAACACCTTTAAATCATCTTGTAGAATAAAACCTTTGTAGTGACAAATATTCCAATAGACTTAATAATAATAAATATATGGAGAATGTTTCTAGAATCTGCATTATGCCCCCAAATTTCTACTGCTAGGAAAAAAAAAAAAAAAGAGGCATAGAAAACGGATTGGGACCCACAAAACTGCAGAGTGAGTTAGGCTGAAATGTCAGCCCAACCATACCGTGCGCTTCGATTGTGAACAGATATTTTGATGAAGAGCTTCCTAAATCTTTAATTGGAGATGGAGTGTTTCTATAAAAAGGCAATGACTACAGAACATTTATCACAGAGCCTAAAGTCATAACTACGGAAATTCGCCACCACCTTCTGGTGTTAGTGTCAGTATAGTAAATCCAGCATTAATATTAAAACCTGGCATTGGCGATATAATCATGGGTTGATACAAATGAGGTTAAACGTTTTCTTCCAATGAATTTTTCTTTTGCAATCATTTTGATGTACTAGAGAAATAACAGGAGTGATCAAGCTATGACAGAGGGGAAAACATCGCCACGATAAAGATAAATCTCATTATATACTCAGGCCCTCTTTTAAAGGGCCAGCTCTTTTATTGCACAGCTGCAGAACACCCGCATCTGCCATTTAAATCAAGCCTGCGTGGTGGTCGATCCCAATTAGCTGGGGAAAAAATATGATACTTCTCTTATTTAAAATCTCCTTTCTGTGATTAATAGTACCACAATGGGGAGTGGTCATTTCCCAGAGGAAACCAAGGTGATATAAAGAATGAAGTATGTGTGCTAGTCATCTAAAAAGTAACGCTGTGTATGTCATGACCCCCTTTTTTCTTCATACTTGAAATATCACATCTCCCCTATTCACCCACCATCACTACCCCATTCTGCCTGATGCATCCCTACTTTTCCACCTTTCCCTCCTCCAGAATGTCTTCTTTGACCTTCACTGACTGTTACAGGTCTCTCATCTGCTTGTCTTTATTATATGTCTTATCACACAAAACTTTTTTTTGTCCTTTTCCACAAATATGGGTTAAATGACCCCATTGGAACTGACAAGGGATCCTAACCACCAGTGTAAGGCTTGACTAAAATGTAGATGAGTTTCAGGGCCACAGGTGGCATGGTGGTTAAGGCGCTGGACACTCCCACATGGCTGACCATGGTTCAAGTCCTGGACCTGGTGGCTTGCTTTCTCACTTTCCTCTTTCTCTCTGTCTCTCTCTCTGGTCAAATTAAAATAAATGAATGAACAAATGAAACTGAATAAAATAATTCTTTAAAAAAGAAAGATATTACTGTATGCATTATCATCAACAGACAACTTTTCATTTTTGTGTCTGATAAATGCTCCTCTCTTTTCCCCCCCCATCCACTCCCCCCCCTCCCCCCCGCATCACACCTCTTAACCCAGGTGTTTTATTTAGTGACTGGCACCTGGCAGTAAAAACCTCAGCATTACCTCCCCTTCACCCTTTAGAAACAATACTTAAGCACTGACCGACAGTAGTGGTTACCAGTGTATACCCGTCCCCACCCAGCCCTATGAGAGGATAACTCCGGGGAGGGTATCCCCACACTGGCTCTTGAGAACCCCGCAGGAGTCAACTTCAGTGGCCATGCTGTAACCTGTGTGATCGTGCACTCCCTGGCTCATTTCCCCACTTAGGATCCTCTCAAAATAAATGATCTGGACAGAAATCCTTGTCTCAAATAAACACATGTGTCATGATTCCACAATGTTTGGCCAACAGAACAAGTTTAAAACATACTTCCTGTTGGTCACCTGCTAGGCTTTGGCCAGCATTAGGCAGTGGAAGATACGCAGGGATCAGTCCGAGGTATTAATGACACGGTACCAGTCGCTAAGGTACAGAAATACCAAAGACTGTAGGACGAGACAGAGTGATCCAGGGCCATGCCGGCCCCACAGCTAGATATTAAGGGGCCTGGATCCCACAGGACCTACCGCAGTTCGAATCTCAGCCCAGAAGCTTGAAAAACACACTGGTGCTTATGCATGTGGGCCCAAAATCCCAACAGGAAGAAGAAATGGAGAAGTGATCGAGGTGTGTCCATGCCCCTCTGGGGGGGTGCTCTCTCTTTCTCTCTGGACTGGTATGGGCAACTGCTGACGAAGGGTGTGTGTGTGTGCACGCATATTTGCATGTGTGAGTGTGTCTGTGTGTGTGTGTGTGTGTGTGTGTGTGCACTGGCATCAGAGGCACTGAAATTACCAAAGACGTTCCTAAAAGTAGCAAACCTAATTGCCTCCCCTCCGCCCACACC
>NW_006160088.1:1729575-1736671 GCF_000334495.1 Tupaia belangeri chinensis | reverse complement strand
CCAGTGTATATCCCGGGGCTGGAGCCCTGGAGGCAGGGAGCTACGACTGGCTGTAGAAATCATTGATTAAAAGATTTAATTTAGGGGACCAGCAGTTAGCGTAATGGCTATGTTGCTGAACTCCCACGTAGTCGACCACGGTTCAAGTCCCGGGCCTGGTGGCTTAAACTCATGCCGGGCACGTGTGCGTGCATGCCCAAGACCCTGAGGAGAATGGAGGAGAAGGGATTGCGGCGTGGCTATTCCCCCCGGGGGGTGATTTCTCACTTTCTATCTCTCTGTCTCTCTCTGTCTTTCTGGCAAGTGCACGCACTCTGTAGGAAAAACCTCTCCAAAAAAAAAAAGTCTTCAGTGCAGTGGCATTCTGTCCACTGTGCACGTGAGGTTTCCTATGTTACTAATCTTCATCTTCTTCAGCACTGCATGCTATTCCATCCAGCTGTGTCCTGTAATCACCTAGCCCCCCATACTGTACATTCAGGTCACTTCCAAATTTTCCCCGTTATTAATAATGACTCAGAGAGCATCTTACACAGTGGCCCTCTCCACTTTTTAGACTATTTTCTTAAAGCAGAATCCCAGAAGAAGCCAAAAGGTGGTGGCATCTCAGTGACACCTGGAACAGACAGCCCCTCAACTCTTATCATCTACTGTCCTTTCATTACTTACAAAATGAAAAGTGGGTGACAGAGACTGGCCTGTCTTTCTCTCTCTCTCTCACACACACACATAACACTAAGACAAGCATGGCCAAATAGCATTATAAAAACCACAATATATAGAAGTCCAGATAGGGGTACTAAACACAAAGCAGTCTCATATGCCATAGGATGTTTGTGTAATAGACACTTGTTTCTGATCTTTGAAGCGAATACATAAAAGTCAAGGATGACTTTGTGTTAGACTCTGGCAAACTATGATAACCCATGCCACAAGGCATTCTCTTCTCACGATCACCTGCTCGCAGAGAAACTTCCAGCCTTCCAGAGCCTTCTCTTCACCTGACCGCGTGTGATCCCCGTACTGACACGTACATCCATTCCACCCTCTCCCATCTGCCACTCACTGAGCCCAAATTCGCATTAGTTTGCATCGCTAGTTTTCATCATTATCCACCCCCCCCAAAGCCTGCACCAGCCAGTTGCAAACCCTTTGCGGCGCTCAGCCTGGCAGAGAGCAGGGCTGCTGATGGTGTAGTTAGGGTGCAGTTAGGGGCACTGTGTTCACCAGTGGTGTGCCTCAGTCCCTCCCCTTCAGAGCACGGGGATAGGGGAGAAGGACCAGAATCGAGGCACTCGCCCCCACACACCTGCCTTTATTTAATATGCTTCTGCACAGCAGTTCCAACCTCCTCACTGGGCTCCATCCTGCCTTGGTGCTTCATTTTTATAAAAGGAAGCAAAGGGGAGGGGGGGCGATGGAAGGGAGAAGGCAGGAGGAAGATTGGCTCTAATTTAAAACCATCTTAGGAGCTCTAAAAAGTTCCTGGTTGACTGATGGACACATTTACTCCGTGGAACCCTTTTCATAAATATCCACCACTTAACATGCACTTTCAAGAGGCATAAATACGTCACCGCATGTCAGCCTTTATGGAGGGAGACTTCCAGGGCCGCTTCTTTCCTCCATGGCAAAGAGCCACATGATTACAAGCCTATTAGAGCTGTACTCGGAGCATACACCCCTTCCCCACCGGGCTGCGCACGACAGTCAAACCTGCCCCACTAAGAGTACGGGGAACTTCCCTGATCTCTGTGCGACGATGCTAGCTAGTGTCCTTCCTTTGCTCCAGGGACAATGGCAGCTCTTCTATTTTTTATTTATTTATTTTTTTTGAGAGGTTTTTGCTATAGGGCGCGTGCGCGCGCCAGAAAGACAGAGACAGAGAGACAGAAAGCAAGAAATCACCCCCTAGGGGGTATGGCCTCGCCACAATCCCTTCTCCTCCATTCTCCTCTCGGGATCTTGAGCACGCATGCACACACGCCCAGTATGAGTTTAAGCCACCGGGTCCATTACTTGAACATAGCCATTACGCTAACTGCTGGTCCCATTGGAGCTTATTTTAAACAGGGCTTTTGGTGTCACTTTCTCCATTCTCAGTGGAACAAAGCAGGCCTGAAGCAGGCAGGTGTCCCTCTGGAAGACCTCTGGTTCCTCACAAGGGGCCATGCTCTAATGAGTGGCAGCTCACCTTGCCTGTATACCCAGATGGCTGCCAGCTACACCTAATAGAATCTAGGGAGGGTCCTCACCCTGGCATGCCTGAGGGTATCAAAGGAGCAGAAAAACAAATGGGCTCTCGAGCGAGCCCTGCTACTTGGAAGGGAAGGGGCTCACTGCCTGCCTCGCCAGGCTTGCCCTCGGGTGACCTGGATCCCCATTTCTGCCGCCACCCGGTATAAGACAAATGACACTGAGAACTGGCACAGCCAGTGAGAGGACACTCAAGACGAGGCTCTGTAAACCCTGACGGGTAAGTAAATGTGGCCTTCGGCATTACTCTTCCGTTTGGAAGCCTAGGCACAAGTAGTTTTAAAAGTTCTCAGTAAGAGTACTCTGGCAGCATAAAATACTACTGCCATGAAACAAAGCTTACAGAAAGAGACCACTGCAAGGTCTTCAAAGGTCTATGAATAAATGAACAGGGTCTCCAACTGCCATGTACGGGCCCACTCTGTCCATATCGATCCGGACTCTGTATCCGTGCCACGACTACCCTCTGTCACGGCACCCCAGGCTTCTCTGTCGCGGCAGTTAACCCAGTCTGTAATCCTGCTGTGAGCGCTAACGTGCTTCAGGCTGTTTGTATTAAATGTCTCATAATGTGTGACCCCCATGAGGGTGAGGACTGTGTCATTTTGAGTGGAGTTTGGATCCCAGGACACTGCCTGAAGTTTGTGTAGAAGGCAAGAAGGGAGGAAGGAAAGGAGAGAGGCGGGAAGGAGTGGGGGGACAAGTGCCAGGCTTGGAGCTGGGTGCCAGGAACACTTGATCTATTATCCAAGGAAGTGCTCATGGCCCCCTCCAGCAGAGGTGGTTAACTATAGGCAGTTGGGGCAGGACATGCCCACAGTACTCTGGGAAGCCGAGGAGTTGATCCCCTGGAACAGACTGTGCTTCTGAAACTAGCTCAAAGATTCTGGCTTTAGGGCAGCTCAGACCTACGGCAGGGACAGGAAGGAGGCACAGAGGTGCACCCCAGCCTTCACTGGGTAGGAAGCTGCAGACAGACACAGCAGTCCGGGTGGGATGGACAGAGAGCGCTGTCACCTCATTCAAGACACTTTCACCCAAAACCCGGTGGTGGAGAACTTTAGATTTCCCCAGAGCCAGAGCCAATTCTTCAGACTCACATTAGCAATAGAATGCCTTTCTACTCCTAATTCCTAGCCTAGCACAGGGGCTTCTGAGTTTATGAGCGAGATCATGAAGACATCGTGAGTCTGCCGTGGTTTGTTAAACACCAGTATGCAGGTCTGCATGGCTAAAACACTGGGCAGGAGCTGCCATCCCGAGCTCTTCCCTGCAAAATGGGATCTGCCCGTCTTTATGGGGAACTCTGATAAATGAACAAAGAAAGACACTGGTCAGGACGAGCCGCTTTATTTAAGAGCTTCGACAGCCCAGAGTGGTTTAACATAGATGCAGGGAAGATTTATCTAGATGATAAAATACCTGAACTTGAAAGGCACATAAATTATAATTGTGCAGCTTTTTTCGTAAGATTTCACATAGGCAAGTGCTTTAAGTAATGAATGAAATGCACATAAAGTTGACTTCATTTCATACAGTCTGTCTGGCGAGTGTCTGCAGTGTGCTTTTGCTTCTAGATGGGACTGAGTTCAGAATCAATACCACCCACCTGCACCTGCGGCCTTCGGTTTCCTCATCAGAGTGGAGATCATTGGAAGGATTAATAAATAGAATAATAACCACGGCTCTGACTGAGCACTTACCGTACTACACGCTGGGCACTGAAGTTAGCATTGCATGGACATATCTTGTTTAGTGCTTCTAACAGGACTTTGAGTAATGATACAATAATTCCCATTTTACAGATGCAAAAACTTCCGTGGAACGTTTCTGTGATGCATGGGATGTCACAAAGGCACTGTCATCGGACAGCGAAGCTGTGGAGTCCGCCACTAACCAGAGAGAATGCTCAGCATTCAGCAAAGGCTTCAGAGCATCAGTTCCATTTCCCTATGTTCATAGCTCTTTTTTTTTTTTTTTTGGGAGGGTTTTTTTCCCTATGTTCATAGCTCTTTTTTTTTTTTTTTTTGGAGAGGTTTTTGCCACAGGGCGCGTACGTTCACCAGACAGAGAGAGACAGACAGAAAGCGAGAACATCCCCCAGGGGGGATGGCCATGCCGCAATCCCTTCTCCTCTATTCTCTCGGGATCCTGGGCACGCAAGTACTCATGCCCGGCGTGAGTTTTCAGCCACTGGGTCTGGAACTCGAACTGCAGTCGACTGCATGGGAGTCCAGTGACATAGCCATTACGCTAACTGCTGGTCCCTTCATAGCTCTTTTTAAAAACACTTAGACGCAGTGAGAAGTTCGCTACTCGGGGTTTGTGCTCATTTATTTGCTCATGCATTCAATTCATGCATTTGGGACTGGGTACAGGGGTTACAAATTAGACCCACAGTTCCCAGGTCAGTCACAGAGCCGGGCCTGTCTCGGGCAATCGCCATATCCACACGGATGGCGGATGTCACCAAGGGGCAGTGGCAGCTCCTTGAAGGGGACCCATACCCAGCTGTGAGTTAGAGACACATCCTGAAAAAGATCACTTTGGACCTTTTTCAACCCTAGTTCTTGCCAGGACTTTGGCTGCATTTTCTTTGGCCTGAGCCTTCAAAGACATTGGCACTCCCAGGCCTTCTGACACTGAGGCTGTCCAGGATGCCCTTTATCATGCAGAACACCCCTCTCTCCTGCCTGGCTGGGGCTTTCTGGCAAAACCACACCATACCAGATAATCCAGCTCCCCCACTAATCACCCTGCACAGTCCCTTTCCCCACCCCAACCCCACCCTCTCGTCAGTTTCTGACCAGAGAGAGGAAGAATGACAATGGTGGTAGTGGAAGCTTCCCACATGCCAGGCACTGCTCCATGCATTTCGGGTGCTCACTGAATCCCCAGGATAACCCTCCAAGGTAGGCACGTCTGTCACCCCTGTGTTCATCCAGGGGAAGGAGAGAGCGGGAGTCGTCACTAACCCCGCACAGCCGACTGTCGATACATGCCAAGCACCTGTTAAGCTCTCACAGTCCTCACAACGTGAGAGAGAAGTGACCTGCCCAGGGTGTCACAGAGCTGGGGAGCACCAGGCCTGCGACCGCCACGCCTGGAGTGTCCCTTCTTGGGCACACTATTATGGTCTGCCAGGAGGAGCAGGGCCCTCTCCCCCTCTCCCTCTGGCAGTCTTCTGTTACCCTCTGTTTCTGTTTTTTTTCCCATCCCACAAAAGGTGTCATGCTCCTGCCTCAACGGTGTCCCTCACCCTGCGGAACTCCCAGCCTACTCCTGTAGGTTGCGTCTACACCAACCGTCTGTACAGAACCAAAGGAGAAATTGGGATCAGTCTAGCCAATTCAAAATACCAAGGAACTGATAGGTGTTTTCCTGAAGCCCCAAATACTCTCCCAAATCTGAGAGATCCTCTGTAAGGGACCAGGAGAGTTGCTGACCCTTGAGTCATCCGGGCAATTTCAGTGGGTGACACCAAGGGCTGAGCCACCCAGTGTGAGCCATATGTTTTCCAGGAATGGGGCGGGTGGACCTGGAAGTATCAGGGCAGCTTCCTGGGAAATGTGCTCCTGGCAGGAAGCAAAGCCAGAGGTCAAACCCTTCCTCTGGGTCTGCCAGGCTGAAATTGTCATGTATGTCGCTCGGCCCACCCCACATGGCTCCAGGAGGGGCGGGCTCATGTCTGATTTCTCTCTGAATCCTCGAAGCTAGGGTAAAATGCCAGTTACAGGTTTCAAAAATAAATGACTGGAGACCAGCAGATGGACTCCCATATAGTCGACTGCAGTTCGGTTCGAGTCCCGGATCCAGCAGCTTAAAACATGCTGGGTACATGTGCACGTGTGCCCAAATTCCCAAGAGGAGAATGGAGTAGAGACTGTGGTGTGGTCATTGCCCTTGGGGATGATTTCTAGCTTTCTGTCTGTCTCTGCAGGAAGCACACAAAGCCCTATAGCAAAAATCTCTCTGGAGGTGGAGTGGTGGAAGGGGGCAACTAAACCAGCCATCATTTTAGAGAGCAAGCTTTGAGAAATCCCCCTCTGTTGGTGAGGCAAGGGGACAGGGGAGGGTTGAGTCTGCTCAGAGGCGGGCACACAGGGTTTAGTCAGCGCCTCCATCTGGAACAGCTTTCCCTTACAGCACACCTGCTCAGCCATCTACACTCAGCATTTACACTGGGTCGTTTACACACTCAACCTCCCCCCTCAACGAGTAGGAACAATTCCGTTTTACAGGTTGGAAGTTAAAGTGAAGGGACCTGCTTTCTCCTGACCCTCTGCAGGCCAGCTCCGCTGACCTTGTTTCCCTCACACAAGCCACACTGTCGCCCAACGAAACCAGTTTGCTCTGTCGGTCTTCACCCTGGAATTCCCGGGTTCACACTGAAGTTCAGTGCCAGCAGGCTTGCGTTTGGGGACCCTGATAAAAGCTCCTGGTTTACAAATCTACTGCGTGCATATGCCATCTTCACGGCCCTTCCCACCGTTTTAACGCTTTGTGTGTGGGTTTTCCCCTAGACCGTGAGCACCCTGGGGCAGGCACCACGTTTGGTGGCAAGGGCTGGAACCCCAGCACTCAGGGGTATACTGTTAAGTGTTCTCTGGGTAATTATTTTTGGCTGCTGGCTGCACAAGTGCTGAAGGTGGGCCCTAAACCCAGGTCTGCCTGCTGGGGCGGTGTCAAAGCGGTACTGACGGTTGGGTTGACACGCTGCAGCTAGAACCCGCCACGGGCGGAGGGCCCGGAACGTTCTGCCGCGCTCCACGCTCCACGCGCCGCGGCCACCTGTCGCCCTGGCGCCGGCGCCCAGGTCTCCACCGCCGGCCAGGCGGCC
>NW_006160088.1:1701351-1729523 GCF_000334495.1 Tupaia belangeri chinensis | reverse complement strand
GGCGGGGTGACCGGGGCCCCAGGCGGCGCTTACCTGCGCGTCCCGGGGCTCCGCAGCGGCACTCGGCGAGTCTCGGGGGACCGTAGGGGATTTGGGGATCGCAGGGCCTACTGCGGGCTGTCGGCCGCGCTTGGCCCCAAACCCGAGAACCAGGCAAGGGCACCAAACCGCCTTCACGCGGCAGCCCTGGATTAACCCTGTACAGGGGGCGGGGCGCGGCCGAAGGCGAACTTGACCCGGGTTTCCCGAGCTTCCCGCGGGGGCTGACCCGGAGGGCAACGGCTTCACGCCCCGCCTCCTCGCTGGGGGCCCGCCCCTGCCCCATGCCCCGCCCACTCCTCCAGCCTGCCTGCTGGCTCCCAAGGGCTAAGCCCCACACAGCTTTTTATTTTCCTGTGTTTTTTATTCCGTTTGTTTCTTAGTTTTATTTAATTTTACTTTCTCTTTTAAAGGATAAATTTGAAAAAAAAGCAACCCAGCGGAATGCACACAGGGCTTTTACAAGATGCAATTGTCTAGCTGTGCTTATAAGGGAGGAAACAGGCCCCTCTTCTCTGCTCCCACCTACAGCCCTTTGTATTGGTTCCTCAGTTTAGTTCTTCTGGTGGTCACCCCCTGGTCGCTAAAGAATAAGCTTACATAGCGATTTCTTGATTTATCCATTGACTTTCTGCCATGTTAGATGAGGATTTACTCTCTTACTGCGCCTCTGCTTCCTGCTCCTGACAAATTTACACCTCTGTTGGCCAGCCCTGCCCTGTGAGTGCTGAGACCGGCAACCTGAGTGGATGTGGGGTTTCTGGGGCCTGAGGGAACGGTGGGAGAAGGAAGGCGGGAGAGGGCCCTTTTAAAGCGAATATAGAATCAGGGCTTGCAGGTAAACGTTTATTTACGATGAGAAAAGAAATCATAAAAAAATCCTGAGGTCTAGAGGTTTAAGTCCCTCTCTCCTGCTCTACTTAGGTAATTTACATCCTGAATTTGCTTTCCAATGCTCTCTCTCTTCCTCTGCCCACCCAGAGACCTCCATAGCCCCTAACACTCTGAGGGGCCTCTCTGGGAGGGACCCCGAAAGTCAAGATTCACCAACTTTTGCCAATATGATTTTCAAATGGAGTGAATTGGAGTGTACAAAAAGCAGAGGCGTCAAGGCTGGTGCCCAGGTTTTGTGATGGCCATGTGCTTAGTTTCCAGCTTTTCCTGGCTGGTGACAAGTACCTTATTTGGGGGAGTGTACTGTCATGCTGCTCTGGGCCCTGCCCTTGTCTCCAGAGCCTCCCAGTGTCCCCATGAGGTTGGCCAGGCAAGCACATTGTCCCCACTCGCCCCTCTTGTTTTAGCATGGGGGGGCACACAGCGAGCACCGAGGTGAGGAGTGGCGCCCTGTCCCTCCTACCTACAATATGCAGTGTGGCTCACAGGTTGATCTCTCCAAGCTTCAGTTTCCCTTCCTGTGACTGGAGGTAGCAACCCCGACCGTACTGGGTTTTGGGAGATCTAAGTATAAAGGGATAATGGCCCTTCCTGTCCTCTTACTGGTAAGTCAGTGCAGTCTCCCCACAGGGTGGGAGGCTCATGAGAAAGTCCAGCGATGGTGAGAGTCTGTGGGCAGCATGTGGTACTGCAGGTTAGCTAGAGCCCTTGAGTCGAGGGCCAAGTCACTCTGAGCCAGGGCCCTAGTCTGGGGGGTGGGGGAGAAGCTGGACACAGACAGTGAGGAGACTGGGCGATGACCTCCTCATGGAAGGGAAGCTGTCTTTTCTTGGGGGTAGTGAAGTCTAAGGCTTGGTCTAGGAGGAGGACGGGGTTCCTTATGATCAAAGGTAAAAACCTCCGTAATAGCCAAGGTTGACCTAACCTAAGTGGGGTGGGGTGCACTCCCTCTGAGAAGAGGATTAGTTCTTAATTTGGTGTTTTTTGTTTGTTTGTTTGTTTTTGTTCATAGAGCATGTAGGCTTTCTGGAGAAGGAGAGGCAGAGCGAAGGAAAGAGAAAAAGTATCCCTCGGGGGCTGGCCACACCATAGTCCCTTATCCTATCCTGCATTCTCCTCTCAGGCCTTTTGGACATGCATGTACATATGCTTGGCATGTTTTTCAAACCAATGGGTGTGGAGCTTGAATCACAAGGTTGGTCACATGAGACCCAGCCTCCTTAACTACCATACTACTCACTGGCCCAGCTCTTCATTGTTTAGAAGGAGGAATATCTAGACACAAGTCATGTCTTCTGTTTAAGATTACAAAGTGCTACTGGATCCTGTGTATTCTTGGGGAGGAAAAATACTTTCCTCTCAACCCTAATAAGTTTGTAGTTGGGACAGACCCAGGGAACAAAAGACAGATGAATAAGATAAAAGCAAGCCTGTTTACTACTGCGTACAGTGCATGTCTCAGGGGACGCGCCCCAGTGAAAGGTAACTGAAAGCAGCGGCTTTGGACTCTGACTTTCAGACCATCTTCAACAAAGAGCAGTGAAAGGAGTCGCAGGACAAAGGGAAGAGATCAGAGATCTACAGCAGCAAATTGTAGGAAGGCAAATATACAGGGAAGCTGATGTTTCACTAGGACCATGGGGCAGTACCAAACATCCAGATGACTGAGGGTCATAGTCTTGGGTGTAGAACTCTGTCCTGAGAACATTCTGGGAAACTCACTTCTGAACGGGTTGTGATGGGACCACAGGCTAAGGCAGCCTCTGTGTTGGGGGGTGGGGGGGAGCTATTTTTCAGTTTCTAAGCTCCCACCGAGAAAGAGCAAGCTTTAGCTGGATAAAATGAAATGCGTAAGGGAGATTGGTAGATTTTTAAAATAATCAAAGAGGGCAAACTTTTCAATGCCAGTGAGCCCTTCCAAAGTTGAATGTTTTCTTATGATCAGGGAACAGATCATGCTAATGCCAGGTCTTTCTAACGTGGCCCTCTAAGCAGGCCTCCATTAGAAAGCTTCCATCTGTCTATTTGACACCACTGGCCGTATTTACTGTTGAGCCAAATGATCTGTAGACAACGTCCCCTGCCCAAAAGCCTCTCGTGGCCTCCACCACAATTAGGATTACATCTCAACCCCCCACCCACCCAACAGCCTGAGAGGCCCTCATAGCATCTGCCCTGATAAGCCCTCTGACCATGGGCCATCCCTTACCTCTAGCTCCTTGGCTTAGCTGCTGTTCCTTGACTACACTGGGTCTATTTGCATCCCAGAGCCGTGTCATCACCACTTTCACTGGCCGCACACTATGCTCCCCTTCCCCTCCTAACTTGAGCAGTTTTCTGGATAGATCACCCTCCCTATCTAACAGACACACACTCCAGGGCCCCACCCCTGTCATAGTATTTATCTCCTGTCATTGAAGTAGGCTTTTATCTACTTGTCTCTCTCATGTAAGTGTAGGGTCCCAAAGGGACTAAGTCCTTATTTATTTATTTAAAAGTTGACTCATTTATTTCTTCCGAGAGAGAGAGCGCCAGTATTCCCAATAGGATCTCGATGCTATAATCCCACCCCAGCCTTTGGCCCAGTCCTGGATCATGGGCAAATATGTGCTTGGCATACTCAGAGAGATCTCTGGACTTGAACTGGGAACCTTCCCATGTGGCATTGCCTTGCAGAGTATGGTATTTTACGACAGCACCACAGTCTGGCCCCTGAAAAGCTGAGTCCTTATTGCTTTTGTTCCTTAACATAGCCCTTTCCCAGAATAGTACCTAGCAGCTCATAGGTGTTCAATAAATATTTGTTGAATGAATAGATGAGTTGAATTGAGTGAAAGAAAAGTAAGATCAGTAAATATACAGATTAAAAAATGCTCTAGCTGCAGACTTTCAACTAATCTAGACTGAATTCCCCTCAAATTGGGAAGATTTATCAGAACAGAAAGAGAAAAAAGAAAGAGAAAAAAGGAAAAAAAATTACAATGCTCAGCTGCATTATATAATCCTATTTATAATTACGGGTTGAGTATTAGACGGAGGACTATTTTCTATTTGACCCAATGTGTGTGTTAAATATTTAAGCAAAGGTTGGCTTGAAAGGCTACGTGCTCACTTAAAAATAGTAAAAAGAAAAAAGGTTCCCCTAGTCATTTTAATAATTCAGAATGGTGTTCTGTGGTTTCTCTTGGTGTTTGAGAGCCCAAGATGGTAACTGGTTACCTGAAAATAGAAGCCTTGATCAAATATTTAAGATCTCACTGATTTTCATTTTTCTGCATATTTTCTATTTCTACTTCACCTTTTTTTTTTTCCTACTCATTCCGTCATCACACAATTCACACACTAAAGTTAATAGAAATACTTCATGGATTATTAAATGCAGCTAAGCAATGAACTTTTGCTAGAGCATAAGGCCAAAGTGGGGCCACTTTTGTTCTAGCAAAGTAATTTTTCCTTGAAAGTACGAACTACGAATTTAGAGGCCTTTACCCTGTATTCTGAACTTTTGTAAGGCAGATGCATGTTTTCTGCAGAAAAGCTTTAAAGTGGAAAACAAACAAGAAGTCTTATCATCACGAACAGCTGAAACTATAGAATTGTAAACACATCCTTGAAATTCTGGCAGGAAGACAATGAAAAGTACCTGCTTGCTAGTGAGACATTCGTTCCAATGGCACCAGCCGCAGCGTGAATTTTTGTTAGTGTCCACCTAGGCTTAATCGTCTAGGGAATGTTCCCGTAGCAGCCTCGTCAGCCTGTAAGCTGTCTCTATTAATGAAACTTTTGTATTCCATTCTGCTGCTAAAACCCTAATAATCTAATGTTTGATATCCATTTGGGCCTACTTAGTTTAAAGAGAGTCTTTTTGGAAGTGATCAAAGTTATAATCCCTTGTTTACAATGGAAGACAACATTCTAGAAATAACCCATCATTTTGCAATGAGAAGAGAGTACCCAAAAAGATTAATTTTTTTTTTTTTTTTTTTTTTTTTGCTACTGTACACTGTTGGCCAGTGAGGGGATTGAAGCCGGGATTTTTGTTGTTGTTCTTACACGTGACAAAGTCATCTCCATTAACTGGGTAGAAAGGAGTTTATTGATAAGATGGGGCCTTTTGAACTTCCAGGAAAGTTGTAGAGCCAGGCTTAGAAAGCAGCTCTTAGAAAGCAGCTTTGAAAAGCTATAAAGTGAAAAATCCTTGGAATAGTCTCTTAGTAGAAATGGTCTAGTCAGGGTGATACTGTAGGGTTAGGTAATTAATTTCCTTGTTTCACTCATGCATGAGTCAAAGTCTTGGTAGAAGCCCTCTTATTGGTCAAAATTAGGATGCACTCCTCTGGCTATCCTGGGGAACATGTGAGCAATCTTCTTTGACTATGGGTGTTGAAGGAGCATCTGAATTTACTATCCTACTAAGACTCCGTAGTGGAGAGAGAAGACGCTGTTAGGAAGAAGGCTAAGAGCAAGGGACTTCAGGATGTAATGAGCCCCCCAATTTAGAGAAGTACAGTCTTGTGCATCTAGAGGTAGTCATGAGAAGCACGTAGGAATGTGCTGGCATGAACTTGGGATTATAAGGATAGTTTCACTTTTTAAACACAGGAATTCTCTGTCCCTCTCCTCCTTTCTTTTTTTTGTCCTGGAATATGAATATGAGCCAGGAACCTAAACAGCCATCTTGAGTCTGTGAGGTGACTGAATGAATTCCAAATCTACTTGCTGAGGATGGCTGAGTGGATACATAGGAATCTTGGAATCCTGATCTCTCCATTCCCCATGAAACACCAATCCCGTTCTATTCACAGTGACATGGTTCCTGCCTTCAAGGAGCTTATGGTCAAATTGAGTTTGTGTCAGTTAGGGTTCACTAGAGAAACAGAAACAAAATATATAATATATTTCTCTCTTTGTATATAAAATATATATTTCTCCCTATATAATTTATAATATATATTATATGTTATAAGTATATAATATATATTATATATAAGTAATAAATATATACTTATATACAATATGTTATAAGTATATAATATATGTATTACTTATATATAATATATATTATATATGTATTATATGTATGGAAAAAATATATATAGAGAGAGAGATTGATTCATTGTGGGGATTGGCTCACATCATTATGAAAGCCAAGAAGTCCCATGATCTACTTTCTCTAAGTCGGAGGATCAGGAAGGCCAGCAACACAATTAGGTCTGAGTCTGAATGCAGACAGGAAGAGAAGGGTGAAGGGTACGATGCCAGTCCAAGTTCTGGGGTCCAAAGGTCCAAGAACCAGAAGCTCTGATGTCTGATGACAGGAAAAGATAAATGTCCCAGCTCAAAGAGAGAGAGAGAAAATTCTCCCTTCCTCCACCTTTTTGTTCTATTCTGGCCCTCAACAGATAGAAGGGTGCCTGCCGACGTTGGTGATGGTAGCTTTTCTCAGTGTGCTGATTAATCTCACCTGGAAACACCCGCATAGACACACCCAGCCATTATGTTTTATGGGCCTGAGCATCTCTTAGCCTAATAAATTTGACACATAAAATTAATCATCACAGAGGTTAAAATAACACTCTTAAGCAACTAGAGAGCAAGATACCGTGAGGTGTAGTGTGTTTTAAGCAGTAGGAGACACACTGTAATGGCAAAGACAGAGTTCAGAGGTCAGTGCTTCTCAGGCCCTCGCTCCTTCCTCTTGCTCCATGCTCTATGGGTTCTTGTACACATCGTCAGCTTTTCCTCCTCTGCTCCTTCCTCTTAGCTTATAAAGATGTCAAGTCTCTCCTACCCTAAGAAGAATGATTTTTTCCCAATGGACTCTTCAGTAACCAATCTGTCACCTTTTCTTTTCCAGACTTCTCAATGGTGTGGTCGGTCCACACACTCTCTCTCCTCCATTGAGTCTTCAATATAGAGTGTGTAGCTTCTTGTCCTGCCTCCACATTAAAACTGCCTTTGCTAATTGCTAATTCCTGAGCTTAAGTATTTGTCTTCATCTTCCTGGACCTGTATGCTGCCTTGGTTAGGGTTGGCTGTCACTTTCATCGCAATTTCTTCTGTGGCTCTGTGACCTCACGTTCTCCTAATTCTCTTCTTACCTAATTGGAGTGTGTCTTGCTAGGACTTCCGTTATGGCATCAGGCCGTACCTCAGCTAATGGGAGGACACTGTACCTCACCTTAGAAACTGAGACACTGAAATGACGGTGGCCTTCCTCCATTTTCATGGTGATCAAAACTGGCGGGATGGTTTAAGAGCTTCCTCCACACAGGGCCCTGGAGCTGCCAGGTTTCTGTCTGGCCCCTTCCTGATTGATCCGCTCCCCAGTCACCTCTCTGCAAATCTCCTTTCTTTCTCATTAGCCAGATTCAGTTTCTGTTGCTAGTATCCAAAGAAACCTTAGACCTTGGCATATTCCCAAGTGTCTAAACAGGCGGGTGGAGAGCAAGTCGTGAGCCCTGGTTTGTACCCATGTTCCCAGGGAGCTGGGAACACATCAAAACTCATCACCTCTTCCATGCAGCCCTTCCTGATCCATGTTCTTGCTGTCAAACCATATTGCTTTTGACTGTGTCAGTAAGGCCCTGGCTGCCATGACCCCTAGAGGACTCAGGGGCCTTTCACACTGAACTCTGCAGCTCTTCGTCAGAAGAATCTGTTCCTGTCCAGTCTGCCTAGCTGGTCTCAAAGGGCCCTGCATGGACTTCCCCCACTAACCTCGCATGGCCTTACTGATGCCGGCCTGCTTGAGGCAAGAACATTTAAAAAGACAACAGACCATGCAAGGCCAGATCCCTGAACTTTGATCTATTCATAACTTCTGAGAAAAAGCTGGGGAGAAACAGGACCGCTCTCAAGCCACAGGGCTCCTGGTGTGAGAGAAACCTGTTCATTTTTTCTTGACTTCTACTTTGCTTTTCCTGTCCTTCTGTGCCTGTTTTGTTCTCTAGGAGGATGAGATGGAGATAAAGGTATGAAAGGTGACAAGGAGTAACCTGTGTGAAAGGAAGAAGGATAGAAGCAAGATTGGACAAAAGGAGCCATCAGACCAAGCTGCAGGCTTCCTAGTGCTCCACACTGGGAAGAAATGGTCAGACCCTGTACCTCTGCTCTGTTTCGTCATCGACTGGCCCAAGAATAGCATGGCCTCAGCTGGAAAACTGAGGAAAACTGAAGAAGCTACTAGTTGGAAACTGTCAGCCAATCATACTCCTTTTCTGCCTCCTGGGAAGTGAGTCCTTTCCGAAGGCAGATCTGAGCAGCACCTCTCCATGTTGGCCACACCTTTGACCAACGAAGGCTGTGTCTGTCAACAGGAGTTTACGGAGTGACCTAGATGCCTACACGAGCTCACAGTTCCATGCCAAAGTTTCTGGCAAAGAGGGGGCAGTTAGGGCTCTATCTGCTGCAAGGAATGGATTTGTCCATATCCTGGATCCTAAAACAATTGCTGGAACTGAAAAGCTGACAATGAGTTCTCACACCTGATAGCAGAGGCTCGCTGTGAATGCTGGCTCTGTTCCCTCCTTCCACCACCTGGGCCCTATCTTGTGCATGTACTTACACCTCCGTGTGCTGCCGATGGCTGGGCCAGTACTGTGCTCAGAGTACTTGCTGGCTGAATGATCAAGGGAATGAATGAATTGCAGCACGAGTGAAGGGAAAGATGATGGCCCAGATGAAAGGATGTAAGCGCGATGAGAAAAGAACAAGATGAATAAAGATACTTCAGCAACAGAGCTACGAGCTGAGTCAGGTAGGGATGAGACGATCAAGTCTACCCCCCCAGGTAGTCTTTGAAACATCACTTGATTGCTTCATTCAGTGGCTGAAGCAGTGTCTGCTTTCTTTGCTATCTGTCCCCCAGTGATGACAGCTATTTTTTGAATCTGAGCCTGCAGCTCTTTGGTTAAGTCACCATGCTTCCCTCGAAGGCGGCTTTGCTAAAGGCATGGAAAGCACAGATTGTGAAAGCTGTGTGGCTCTCTGGATCTCAGACCAAGGTGGTAATTGACTGCACTACCCTGAAGCCTTCTTTCCGTCCATCATTATTGCCTCCTGCTGTGCGCAGATGGCACCTGAGCCCCAAGCCTCCAGTTGTGGCTGCAGTAGGTTGGCACTCACTGCCCCCGGAGGGGAAGAGAACAGGCCAAGCATCCCTTCCACATGGTCCTATAATGACTTAGAGCTATGCACTAATTGGCTTGTCTTTCCTTGAGCAGTTCTGAGCCTATGATTGGGACTGATTCTGACAGCCTGCCCCATCAGGAGAGGATGCTTTAGAAGGACACCCTAGAAGAGATCATTTTTCAGGATTGTTTTCAGAAAGGATAAATGGAATTTTACACAAATGCTTTGGTTAAGACATCTCATTTTTTTCTTCTAAGAAGAGGCAATGTGAAATGTCTCAGCAATGGTTTATACATTTGTAATTTCAAGTCTACTGAGTTAGTTAGCTTAGGTTAAATTACACTGTAATGGAACCAGCAGTTAGTGTAATGGCTATGTCGCTTGACTCCCATGTAGTTGACTGTGGTTCAAGTCCCGGACTTGTTGGCTTAAACTCACGCCGGCTGCGTGTGTGTGCATGCCCAAGATCCTGAGAGGAAAATGGAGGAGAAGAGATTGCGGTGTGGCCATTCCCCCCTGGGGGGTGATTTCTCACTTTCTGTCTCTCGTCTCTCTCTGTCTTTCTGGCGAGCGTAAGCACCCTATAGCAAAAGTCTCTCTAAAAAAAAAAAAAAAATTTACACTGTGATAACCAACAGTCTCCACATCTTAGTGGCATAGAAAAGTGAAGATCTGTTTCTTGTTCAGGCCACATTCCATCATGGGTCAACTGCAGGCCCATTACATTGGCCTTGGGGACATTGCAGTGTGGCAGAGGAAAGGACATGAAAAACCATAAACTGACTCCTACCACTTTTGTGCAGAAATGACCTGTCATTTTCTTCCACATTTTATTATGCCAAGCAAGTCCTAGGCCACCTTTAGGTTTAATAGGCTAAAGACTTGGGGTCCTCCATGGGTCAGAGAGCCAAGTGTGATGTCAATGGGTTCAGAAGTAGAGTCCTGGCCCAGGAAGGCTAATCTTGTGAACTGTGGTGTACTGAACTACTCAGGTCTACCATGGGGAGCTGGGGGAGGAAGCTCAGACGATCCTGGGAGCTCTCCGGTATGTGCAAGGCTTGCACCTGCAGGTTAAGTCAAGAACGAGTCTCTCTCCAAGCAGCATGATTTAGTGACTGAGGGTCTAAGGTCTGGTTTGATTTCCACCTCTGCTTGTATGACCTTGAGCAAATTGCCTAACCTTTCTGAACCTCTAAATGGGCATATTAATATCTCCCTATTAAGGCTGCTGTGAAGATTAAATCAGATATCTGGCAGGTGCATTGGAGATTTTATTATGATAAAGTAATTGGTGCTTGCTGTGGACAATTGGGAGAATTCAGAAAAATAGGAAGAAATAAATAACACGAAACCATTTCTTGTCACCCAAAGACAGTCAGTGTTTAAATTTTGGCATATTTCCTTCAAAAGATGAAAGCTTGCTATTTTTAAAGCCGCAGCTGTTTCTGCATTTGGGAGGGAGGACAAGGAAGGCATTTGTTTGGGAAGACACCTTAATGGGCTTATTAACTTCTCTCGCTGGCTCTTCTGGGCTAGTCTGGATGGGAGACATTGAAACGAAAGTTTTCTGAATTCTCCGCATACTAATCAAGTTTTTTTTTTTTCTTTCTCTGTTGAAAGCAAAGAGGAAGGGTGGTTCCATTGGTGGGGCTCTGGACATTGGACAAGACAGGATGTGGACACAGAGGGAAGCCTAAGAGATCACCCAAGACACAAGTACACATAGGGAGAAAGTGAAAGCTACACGTAGAGAGGTCCGAGACAAAGACAGAGAGGAATGGAGAGTAACGGGCATGGAAACACACATGGAGCGGAACACACATGGCAGAGAGGAGCGGGAATGCGCCCACACACACACACACACACACACACACACACACACACACACACACACACACCTGCATGCAGCACAGGGAATCTAGAACACCAGACTCAGCCTGCCTCTTCAGTACAGAGATGCCGGGCAGATCCTTCCTGTGGCCCAGCCTGTTCCACCAACTTCCGAGACTGAGGTCTGATCTTCAGTTGGCAGCGTCTTCCTGCCCTGTGCAGCAGCCCGGCTCCCCCTGCTATCCTTCAACCTTTAGGATAAAGCCTGTTTGACAAAAGAGCCTGATGCTGCGAGCACCATGGGAATGCAAGGCTTAGTCAGCCTGGTCAGAGGAGCCGGCACAGTGGAACACTGCAGGGATCCCAAGGGGACTGACGACCAGTCGAACCAAGGGAGGGTTTGGAGTAAGAGGTGAGAGGCTGCTCCTAGAAAATAAACTCTGCTTTGCTTAAGGTATCCTTGAAATCTCAAGGAGGAGGCTTTGGATTCCTGCCTTTCTGTAAGATTGGGGTTTAAGTGATTATATTTGGGTATTAAAGAAATCTGTTCATCGATATGTACTAAACATAAAATATGATAGGTATATGTGGAAATATGTGTATATTTAGGTATGTGTATGTATATAGATGTCTAACATAGTTGGAAACACACTGTCTACACAGTGTATACCCTGCCTTTTCGCCTAAGTATTATGTCTCAAATGTTCTCCTCCAGCATTACAAACTCCATAAACACCATTTCAGGGCTTTACCTTTTAACAGCCGCTGAGCTGCCCTCTCTCTGCCCGCCTCTTGGACCTCCTCCGGGCTCCTGCCACCCACCTGCTTTGTTTTATGAATTTCTCTTGCCAGAGCTGGAGGAGGGGCCTCTGACAAGGTCCTTGGTGGGCTCAATTATGGGAAACATGGACCGAGTCACAAGATGAGTGATGGCGATGGCCCTCCCCTGTTACGGGAGCATCGTGAGGATGCTTCCAGAGTGTAGCACAATTTTTGTTATTTGCCATTGTGGTTAATGAAAAGCTGAAATCGGAGCCTATGAACACAACATGTAGGCAGAGCCATAATTAGCCCTTTGGAAGGTGAAGGATCCACTTTAAAATAAAAGAAAATAGCTTTCCTCCCACCATGAAATGGCTGCAATTTTCCAGCTAATGCAGAACCTGCAGTATTTCTGTAATCATGTCCCCCAGGTCTTTTATTCACTGTAATTTCTTCCTCTCTCTTTCTCTCTCTCTCTCTCTCTTTTCTCTTTCTTTCTTACTCCCAAATAAATTCCCTTCAGTACAAAGAAGGCTAAATAATATTATTTGCAAACAGAAGGAAAAAGTTCTTACCTACATGATGAATGCATTTTATTTTAAATCATTAAAAAAAAAATAAAAGCCCAAATAATTAAGTTCTTAATGTAGTAGAGGCATGTTGTCTAAAATTCAGCCAAACCTGAACAGATGACAGCTGGCTGTGTTTCTTGGGGAAAGAGCAAGTGCCCGACATAAGGAAGGATGATTTTCTGGGAGCGCTTTAAAATAAAAGAAAATAGCTTTCCTCCCACCATGAAATGGCTGCAATTTTCCAGCTAATGCAGAACCTGCAGTATTTCTGTAATCATGTCCCCCAGGTCTTTTATTCACTGTAATTTCTTCCTCTCTCTCTCTCTCTCTCTCTCTCTCTTTTCTCTTTCTTTCTTACTCCCAAATAAATTCCCTTCAGTACAAAGAAGGCTAAATAATATTATTTGCAAACAGAAGGAAAAAGTTCTTACCCACATGATGAATGCATTTTATTTTAAATCATTAAAAAAAAATAAAAGCCCAAATAATTAAGTTGTTAATGTAGTAGAGGCATGTTGTCTAAAATTCAGCCAAACCTGAACAGATGACAGCTGGCTGTGTTTCTTGAGGAAAGAGCAAGTGCCGGACATAAGGAAGGATGATTTTCTGGGAGCGGGTTGACTGCTATGACCGACCACCGACAGGCTGGGACAGCGACAGGATGAGGCCAGACGAGCTGGACTGCCTCAGAGTCCCTTCACTCCTCGTGTTTCAGTTTCCTCACCTACAAAACATATCCAAATCCCGGGGCTGGCAAGTGGCATGGTAGTTAAAGGCGCTGGACTCCCACATGGCTGACCATGGTTCAAGTCTCAGACCTGGTGGCTTGCTTTCTCATTTTCTCTCTCTCTCTCTCTCTGTCTCTCTGTGATCAAACTGGAAAATAATAATAATGATGATAATAATAAAATAATTCTTTAAACACACACACACACACACACACACACACACACACATATCCAAATCCCCACCTTGCAGGCCAGTCGTAAGCATATGAAGGCGCCTAGCACATGGTCAGGGTTCCACAACAGTAATTACTCCTCTTATACTGTGGCCATTGGTGGAATAAACATTTAACACAGAGAGCACCTGAGCTGACAATGACTCCTTGGCTTCTGAGACCTGATGGCTCCAGAAATCTAGAAGACGGCCTAAGACAGAATCTTTTGATTTTTCTCAACGTGGCATGTCGAAGGGCTTTGCAGCAAGCAATCTCGCAAGACAGTCGCTGTTCTCCCTGTTTACACTTGAGGAAACAGACTCAGCAACTTGTCTAAGGCCGCACATCCTCTAAGTGGCTGAGCCCAGACTTGAATTCCATTCTCTGACTCCAGAGCCTGTTACTCATGTCATTGCACCTTGGCTCAAATCCTGCCCTGGCTTATTGTGTACCAATTTTTCATCTGCAAAAAAGGGCATATCGCTTGTCAAAGTGGTCCAGTGCATGGTCTTTGTTATCAGACGGACTTGAATGGAAGCTCTCTACCTTCCATCTCCTAGCTGTGTGACTTTAGGCAAGGAACTTAACACGCCCAAGAACATGGTGTTAGAAGAAGAGAACCAATCCCAGTGATGCTGTGGCTACACAAGAGATAGTGTTTCAGTAAAACCTGCATGTACAGTGCCTGCTATCTTATAAGTATCTATTTAAATCATAGTTTTATGATATCACTTCCTATGTTGCTACTGGGTAGATTCATTTTGGTCACAGAGTCAAAAGGCTTTACAACAAGGGAAGCCCTACATTCGCATTGGCCCCATCACATGTTTTGTGTCAACAACTTGCATGCCCCTCCTGCTAATAATGGTTATGAGGGCCTCGTATCTGGTATGAGAAATCCATCCCAAGACCTCTTAACGCTCCAACTCTGAACTGCCCTCAGAACTGAGGGAACAGTTACCTTATGAAAATGTTTGCAAGAGGCTTTAGCAGCCAGTGCTGAGGCTTAGGCAGCAATCCCCGCTTCCTGATTAGTTTTACTACAGATCCTAGTCAAACACAGTCCCCCTTCTCAGCACATAGCAGCACTGAGACCTGTCAGGGGCAGGGGGAGGGGGAGCAGCTGATCTGTGATTAAAAATTCGCAGCGGATCACCAGCCAACAAATCGTGCCCTTCGGGAAGACTGAAAATTGACTGCAGTGTCAATTTACTGCCCCAGCTTGCAAATCTGTGCCCCTGACATGGGGATAGAAAAGTCACTGTCTTTGTTGCATCTGAGAGTCAGGTGGCAATGGTGGCGGAAGATCAGACCAGCTAGGATGGGAAGGAGGTGAGGTGTGTGACGGTCCTTGTGTGGAGAGGCGATAGATTTCTCTCCCCTTTCATTTTTTTTCTGCCTTTCTTCCTCTGTCCCTTCTTTCCTTCCCGTAATTATTAAGTTCCAATGGAGCCAATTTTGGTCTATGACTGACTCAGAGAATGCTCCTGACCTGGCTCTGGTCTCAAGGACGTAAGGAGAAGTAAAGAACAATGACAGTCACTCATCAGCCATGACAGAAGAAAGCACAGATCCACGAGAGTTCATAGGAAGCTCATCCTGGGTGGTGGTGGTTGTGGGGTGTCTGGAAAGTGTTCTGGAAGAAATGGCATCTGAGCTGGGCTTTCAGGAGTGTTGGCTAGCTAGGAGAGGGACTCAGAAGAGAGAGCCTAGTAATGGCTTGGTGACTTGGAGGATACAGATCATTCAGTACGTGCAGGGGGTGGAGTGGCCATACGGGGAGGGCCAGTGTGGCAAAGGTGAGGTCAGAGAGGCAGCATCCTAAAGCTGGCAGGAGAAGCAGGACTTGGACAGGCTTATCATCTGTCTGATGGCCTCAAATCCTAATTCTGTCACTTAGCAGCTGGATCACCATGAGCGAGTTTCTCATGTGGAGAGACTCAGCATCTTCATCCACGAACACAGCAATTCCAGCATCTACCTCCTAGCGGTAAATCTCCAAGCCAGGGTCTAGCTCATTTGGACACGCAGCAAATAGTACCTCGTTCTTTCTCCCAGATGTGGGGATTGCTGAGAAACACGCAGGGTAGTGACTGACCAGTAAATCTTTCTTCTTTAGTAGAATTATCTATTGTCAAACCCCTTGAAATTAATACCATAGCTGGAAAGACAGACCCCATAGTGCCACAGTGATCTCCCAGTTCTAACCTCTCCATTGGGGCCTAAGTTGAAGAAGAACTGACTGTGCAGCCTGAGGCCGCCACAACCCTCAGCCAATTTGATGAGTGTACCACGTGGTGGAGGCCCTCACTTTAGGAAGAAAGAGATGTTTACAGGCTGATTGAATGCATATGAACCTTGGGATTTATTCATACACTCTTAACTAGAGCAATAGATCTTTGAAGGGAGAAACAGGCTGCAACCCAGCATCTAACAGCAACAGCACCTGTCACAGGGCTCAGCAAGTATTGGTTGAATGAATGTATAAGTTGTCTAGTGCCCTTCAATTTCTATTTCTCCCTAGTAATGCTTAACCTGCTCAGTATTGTAGGACTCTCAAATCATGGGAAGGAAGAGGTTATCTTACGGAAAAGATCTGCCCATTGCTTTTCGAATTTCCTATTCTCATCTGCACCTAGAGAAAATGGTTGCTGCCATGGCCAAGTGTAGCAGAGAACCCTCCATCTTTTCAGAAGGGCCCTGGTTGGCTGGCATGGCCAAGTGAGTTGGAGCACGCTCCATCTTTTCACAATGGCTCCTTTCCACACTCTAGGTAGGACAATGCCACTTCCTGCTACTGAGACCTGGGACAGATAGGTGGTGGGGTAGGAATTTCTCAGAGCTCTCAGAGGTCACATCATAGGATGGTTATGGTTCCTGCTATTCTGAAAGTCATCTTTATTCTCATGCATCCTCTCCTCTTCCAGGAGGCCTTCCCTGAGCTTCTCTGGCATCCTTCTCACTTTCTGCAGCATGGGCTTCCCAGACCACACTTACACTGGGCTGCTGAAGTAAGCTCTGTGGTAAACTGCAAGGGGGAGTCTGGACTTCTCTGATCTTGCTGAAAGGCCAAGTTCATCATGTTTCCACTCTCCCCGTCAACCTTTCATGCAGCACACCCCAAAGCCCAACTCTACGGAGCATTAACAATAGTGGGGATCTTGCCGAAGCTCTTGTGGGCAGATGGATGGTGAAGTTGCATGATCACACAACTTGTATCTAACTTTTAAACATCCTTTAAAAAATTCATTCAGCAGCTGCCTCTCTTCCCTCTCCCTCTCTCCTTGCTATGAATCCCTCCTCCTCAGCTTCTCCAGGAATGTTCTTCTCTCCAACGCCAAGGTCACCATGCTGCACAACTCCATGGGGGTACTATTCACATCACAGTCCCTGTGTCCAGTGTCCCCACTCATCTGTGAGACTATACTTTGAGGCCTTGGGACACTGTCTTTAAAACTCAGTGTTAGTACACCATCCCCAGCAGACCAAAGCTACAACAAAACGTGTTTGTTGCCCTCAACTTTGAACTATTCACATCACAGTCCCTGTGTCCAGTGTCCCCACTCATCTGTGAGACTATACTTTGAGGCCTTGGGACACTGTCTTTAAAACTCAGTGTTAGTACACCATCCCCAGCAGAGACCAAAACTACAACAAAACGTGTTTGTTGCCCCCAACTTTGATCTTCCATCATCCTGTCTCAAGCACTTTCTAACAGTGACCACTCATACAGGCTTGTGTGAGCACAACCTTCCTTCAAGGTAGTGAGATGGCTTGAGGCAGTGTTCGATGTCCCCACTGTACATGTGGGCGAACTGAGGCTCTGTGAGTTAAAATGCATTGCTAAGTTTGCACAGCTGCCAAGACTCATAGCTAGCAATCCCATTCTTCCGGGTGCCCCCACCCCCTGCGTTTCACCATTGCACCATACACATCTTTCTGTTTGGATTGTGGAGGGAAAGATTGCACTAAATTACATTGAATCCTTTCTTAAGGTTTTTACCATAGGACATGTGGATTTACCTGAGAGAGACAGAGAGTGGAAAAATGAGAAATCACCCCCTAGAGGGAATGACCATACTGCAGTCAGAGTGGAAAAATGAGAAATCACCCCCTAGAGAGAATGACCATACTGCAGTCTCTTCTTCTCTAGTCTCCTCCTGGGATTTTGGGCACACATATGCACATATACCCAGAGTGATTTTCAAGCTGTCAGGTCTGGGACTTGAACTGTGGTCAGCCATGTGGGAGTCCAGTGTCTTAACCACTGCATCACCTGCTGGCCCCGCATTGTGTCATTTTGTAATGGTTTATCACCATACTGTGCACATTCTAGAGACTGAATGAAGCACCCATGGCAGAAGTCACAAACAATTTGGCAGCATGTTGCATTACCATGCAAGGCAGGAGCATGGTGAATTAGTACACACGACGCCAGACAGCCTGTGTCCCACACTCAGCTCTACCACTGGCTCAGCGATGTTGAACAAACGTGGCTTAACCTCTCTGTGCCTCAATTTCCATATCTGTAACTTTGAGATCATTGTCTTCTATAGTTTTCTTGATTAAATAAGCTAATAGGTACAAACGCTTAGAATAGAACCTGCATTTTAGCAAATGCTATGTAAGTTTTAAGTTCTTGTTATAGCTAAAAATATCGGGTGTTCATTCTCTAGCTTGATTTTTCTGGACAAGGATAATAAAGGGGAAACAATCATTGGATCTTGTTCATTCAAGAAGCCGTAAGGCCTGAGCAATGGTTTTGAGAGCATTTTAACAACTTTGCAGATTAGTGAAAAAAGAATTGATCTGCAGGCCAGACCTTTCCAAGTTTGGCCCAGGTGCAGATTCGATTATAACTGGGACTTAAATCACAGATTCTGGCTGCCCCAGGGAGCTCGAGAGATCTTCAACCTCTGCCCCTGGGGTGCATGCTAATTTGCATGGCTGTATTCAAGTCAACAAAATGGAACTAGTTAAAGCAGTGATGATGGCAGAGAAAGTCAGAAAAGATTTTTCCTCTCCTGCTTCTAACAGAAGAGTAGAGTCCCTTAATGGAATTAATAAATTAAGCCATCCATTACTTTAGAACTCACTAAATACAAAAATAGATTCCACACATCCCCAAGCAATGAAAATTCACCTGGAAAACTTGAACTACCACTAGAAGGGGAGCTAGACGTCTAATTTTGTAGCTGGCATTCTGAAGTGAATGGATAATTTTATGAAATGATTTATTGGGTCGTTGGAAAAGTCATGATGCATTTTTGCATAGGAAAACAGAAAAATATGTCATGACTTTTCAGATGACCCAATAATAGCTTTTAGATCATATGCTCAATTTCTAAGTATTTCTCCTGTAACCCCATTTTCTTTTTTTCCTTCATTCGAGAATATTCTTTCATGATTGGGCAGAAGCCTTCTCCTCTTGGAAGGCCCTTGCCCTCCAGCCAGTAAGCAGTCTTCCCCTCCACAGTCCATGCCAAGCCTGTTTCTGGCATGAAATAACCAAGATAATTGCAGTGGATAGGAACAGCTTTAGAGTAAGTCTTTCCCCTCCCCTTTTTCAACTCGTGGTGTTCATGCCATGCCAACCCCACTCAGCATCCAAGCCCAGGCACAGAGCTGGGCCTTCCCAGAAGAGTATCCTGCAGGACACTGTGCCCAGTTCTTTATGAAATTATGCACCATTTGTGCTGTTTGCAGTGCTGCTCAAATTCATAAATCCAAACCAATAAAGACAAGGCAGAACTCTTTAGGAGGGAGTAGGGCTTTTTCTTTAACTACAGAGAAGTCAAGACGTATGCGTTTGCTAATACCTGTGTCCCCAGTCAACCCCTCTCAGCTCAGTTTCCAACTGGGAAGCTCCATGGCCTTAATGGGCTGTAAGGGCGTTCATTTTTGTTAATTTTGTAGCTGACAATTTCTTCGCTGGTTTAAGCGGCCTGCAGACTGTGATTTGTTAGTTCTCATTAGAAGGGAAAAGGTGTAGTCCCGCACTCCACGGCTTCCATAAATCACATTTTCAGGTGGTTTTTAGCATGCTAGAACATTTCTGAGTGCAGGGCCTGACATGAATAATCCCAAAGATGTGGATCTGTGTTGGGCAGCCAGTCCTCGAAGCCCTTCTACGACCCCATCTGTGATGCACAGAACATTCGTGCTGAAGCACGGACAAAGGTGAATTAGTTCCAGACAAAAATGCATCAATGCTCTATTGAATAGTCAATTATTAAACACATAATGGAATCTGCGGTTAGCAAGGCATGCTGAAGATGTGCCATGTTTGCACAATTTCTAACAGGGAAGGAAGGCTGGCTTGTAATTTTTGAAAAAATGAAACAATTCAGTGGTTTCTGAGGTAAACATGGAAACACACATCTTTCCTTGGACATGAGCATGAGATTTTCTGTTCATTACTCACATTGTCTTCCATTTCTTCTCCTTTAATTGGGCCTTGGGGCAGTCAACTCTTGAAACTCAACCGTCAACAATTCTGGAGGAAAGGAATACGGGTTGAGTGTTGAAAGTGGTAGCCCCTGCACCAATCTTTATGTTTAGGGTTCGATTTGTCCTTGATTTGACTTATGTGTGAATATGGATGAGCATGTTCTACAATTCGCAGGTTCCAAGCAAAGAAGTGCCCTATGTGGCTTGCCTTCCTACTCTACATCCTTGGTCTCACAGTCGCTAGTGGGTGCAGAGCACTGTCTAAGAGGTGCGGGGCGCATGCGTTCTTCACTTTACTCTAAGCTCACTTCCATACCGCCTCGGACTGTCCTGTGGGGAAAGGAGTTGTTTGGTGGTTAGGCTTCAATCTTAGTCCATTATCGTGTTGCTAACAGAAATACCTGAGGTGGGGTACATTGCAAAGAAATAGAGTTCTTTTTGTCTGTGTATTTTTGCCAGAGGGTGTGTGCACTTGCTGGAGAGAGGGAGAGAGAGAGAGAGAGAGAGAGCGAGTGCAAGAAATCCCTCCTCTCATGGCTCATGGCCGCACTGCAATCTCTTCTCCTTCATTTCTCCCTCATGTCAGAATTTTGGGAATACATACACATGCACCCAGCGTGTTTTCCAAATCACCAGGTTTGGGGTTGGGAATCCCACAAAGGATTCAGCTACCTTATACATCACGCGAAGGACTACCTTCAAATAGTTTAATAACTGATAGTTCTGGTGGCTGGAAAGTCCAAGGGTACCACGAAGTGGTGTAAGACAGAACTTCCAGCTGTGCAGAGCCTGATCTGTTTCTGAGTGGCTTTCTCTTGCCAGTCCGCTCTCATTCCTTCTGCTCTGCACCTGCCATTTCAGTCATGGAGGCCTCATCCTAATGACATTATCCCTTCCAAAGGCCTCACCCTGGGACACCACGAAAGAATTACGTTTTCACTCACTACTTGTACAGTACAATCAAATCCTAGCATACATTTCTGAGGACTGTTAATCACTGTCCCTGAAGACCAAATTCTGAAACACAGAACTTAGGGGGAGAAACCATGATCCAAACTGTAACTGTCAAGGCCCCACCCTTGCAGCCCCAGCTGGCTAAGGACTAAACCAGGCATAGGTGCTTCCTTCGATCCCAACAGGAGCCAATGGGTGTGAGTTGCTTCAGGCTCTGCTAATCGGGATGTGTATTTGGATGAATCACCTTCACCAGGGTTTTGCTCTCTGTTATATGGGTTGGCTGAGGCCTACCTCCTGTGGCACAGAGATAGTGCCACACTGCAATGCTGGAAGCCACATGGAAGATCGAGGTTTAGTTCTTGGGTTGACTGGCACAGGCTGGCTTATTGATCCTGGCTGGTTAGGAAAGGCTGAGCAGAAGATTGTGGAGGGGAGATTGTCTTTCTCCCTCTCTCTTATGAAAGAAAGAAACAGATTTTAAAAAAGTATACACTGAATTTTTTTAAAAGAAAGGAATATTAAAAATAATTTTTGTGGGACCAGCAGATGGCAGAATGGTTATGTTGCTGGACTCCCACGTAATCAACTGTAGTACAAGTCCCAGACCTGCTAACTTAAAGAAACTCACACTAGGTGTATGTGCATGCATGCCCAAAATTCCAAGAGGAGAATGGAGAAGGGATTGCGGCATGGCCATCTCCCCCGGGGGTGATTTCTCTTTCTGTCTCTCTGTCTCTCTGGAGAGTACATACACCCTCTAGAAAAAAAATCTCTCTAAAAAAGATAATGTTTGGTTGTTTATAAACAAATTGAAGTCAGATGCTAAAGTTTTGATGCATATTAGAAAGTGGTAGCTCAGTTGGGGATTAGCACCCTGTCCTTGGCCAGTCTATCCACTGTGGGTAACAAGATGTCCTAAGAAGTGAGGTCAGTGAAGGAAAAGATTTAACTCCTGGCAAAGCCAGGCACATGAAATGAGAGAACATCTTAGACATAAAGGCCCTTCCCTCATGTGTGGAGATGGAGGCAAAACCAGAAAAAGGCCCCCTGGATTCGGCGTCATTAAACATTGGTTGAGTGTTGAAAGTGGTAGCCCCTGCACCAATCTTTATGTTTAGGGTTCGATTTGTCCTTGATTTGACTTATGTGTGAATATGGATGAGCATGTTCTACAATTCGCAGGTTCCAAGCAAAGAAGTGCCCTATGTGGCTTGCCTTCCTACTCTACATCCTTGGTCTCACAGTCGCTAGTGGGTGCAGAGCACTGTCTAAGAGGTGCGGGGCGCATGCGTTCTTCACTTTACTCTAAGCTCACTTCCATACCGCCTCGGACTGTCCTGTGGGGAAAGGAGTTGTTTGGTGGTTAGGCTTCAATCTTAGTCCATTATCGTGTTGCTAACAGAAATACCTGAGGTGGGGTACATTGCAAAGAAATAGAGTTCTTTTTGTCTGTGTATTTTTGCCAGAGGGTGTGTGCACTTGCTGGAGAGAGGGAGAGAGAGAGAGAGAGAGAGAGAGCGAGTGCAAGAAATCCCTCCTCTCATGGCTCATGGCCGCACTGCAATCTCTTCTCCTTCATTTCTCCCTCATGTCAGAATTTTGGGAATACATACACATGCACCCAGCGTGTTTTCCAAATCACCAGGTTTGGGGTTGGGAATCCCACAAAGGATTCAGCTACCTTATACATCACGCGAAGGACTACCTTCAAATAGTTTAATAACTGATAGTTCTGGTGGCTGGAAAGTCCAAGGGTACCACGAAGTGGTGTAAGACAGAACTTCCAGCTGTGCAGAGCCTGATCTGTTTCTGAGTGGCTTTCTCTTGCCAGTCCGCTCTCATTCCTTCTGCTCTGCACCTGCCATTTCAGTCATGGAGGCCTCATCCTAATGACATTATCCCTTCCAAAGGCCTCACCCTGGGACACCACGAAAGAATTACGTTTTCACTCACTACTTGTACAGTACAATCAAATCCTAGCATACATTTCTGAGGACTGTTAATCACTGTCCCTGAAGACCAAATTCTGAAACACAGAACTTAGGGGGAGAAACCATGATCCAAACTGTAACTGTCAAGGCCCCACCCTTGCAGCCCCAGCTGGCTAAGGACTAAACCAGGCATAGGTGCTTCCTTCGATCCCAACAGGAGCCAATGGGTGTGAGTTGCTTCAGGCTCTGCTAATCGGGATGTGTATTTGGATGAATCACCTTCACCAGGGTTTTGCTCTCTGTTATATGGGTTGGCTGAGGCCTACCTCCTGTGGCACAGAGATAGTGCCACACTGCAATGCTGGAAGCCACATGGAAGATCGAGGTTTAGTTCTTGGGTTGACTGGCACAGGCTGGCTTATTGATCCTGGCTGGTTAGGAAAGGCTGAGCAGAAGATTGTGGAGGGGAGATTGTCTTTCTCCCTCTCTCTTATGAAAGAAAGAAACAGATTTTAAAAAAGTATACACTGAATTTTTTTAAAAGAAAGGAATATTAAAAATAATTTTTGTGGGACCAGCAGATGGCAGAATGGTTATGTTGCTGGACTCCCACGTAATCAACTGTAGTACAAGTCCCAGACCTGCTAACTTAAAGAAACTCACACTAGGTGTATGTGCATGCATGCCCAAAATTCCAAGAGGAGAATGGAGAAGGGATTGCGGCATGGCCATCTCCCCCGGGGGTGATTTCTCTTTCTGTCTCTCTGTCTCTCTGGAGAGTACATACACCCTCTAGAAAAAAAATCTCTCTAAAAAAGATAATGTTTGGTTGTTTATAAACAAATTGAAGTCAGATGCTAAAGTTTTGATGCATATTAGAAAGTGGTAGCTCAGTTGGGGATTAGCACCCTGTCCTTGGCCAGTCTATCCACTGTGGGTAACAAGATGTCCTAAGAAGTGAGGTCAGTGAAGGAAAAGATTTAACTCCTGGCAAAGCCAGGCACATGAAATGAGAGAACATCTTAGACATAAAGGCCCTTCCCTCATGTGTGGAGATGGAGGCAAAACCAGAAAAAGGCCCCCTGGATTCGGCGTCATTAAACATTCTCAGGTAAATAAACCAGAAGTGGAGGAACTGGAGACTGTTCACCTTATAGGACATTGCTGTCCCAACTACAACGTAGAGACTACACACAGTGCTTTTGTGGGTCTCCTGATCTCCACCCATGTGGCAGCTCCCACAGTGTCATCTCTCAGGTTACTATGGAACCCATCTTCCTGGGGGTTCTTTTGTACTAACCTATTTTCTGGGGAGAGAGAAGTAACATTAGCTATGACCCGCCTGACCAGAGACCCTGCCCTCCTCCAGAGGTGCCACAAGAATAGGTGCAGGAAGGATGCTCACCTGAACAACTACACAGTTAATGTTGACACTCAGATGAGCCTCTGTTTCAAATAAAATGATAATCTTTGAAAACTAGAAATTCCATGGGCATCATATCTTTTCATCTTTTTTGAGTCACGTGACCCTGTGAAGATGCACTGAAACCAGAAAAACACAAATAAACACATTATAATAAATGTTCTGTGAGGATTTTTTCCAGTGCTTCCACGATTATCAATGCAACACTAGGGGAACAGAGTCACCAGGTAGCCCATATTCTAAAGTGACCCCCAAGTGATTAAAGTCAGATACTTGCACCCATTCCATGCTTGGAAGGAAACTGAAGAACCTACTGTCTCCTTTAGATGGTAGTGTGGGGGCATCAGATTTATTAGTCCATTCTTCGTAGAGAAAGAGAGTTATGTTGTAGCGACAAGTCATTGTCCAAATCCCAGTGGCTTTACACAACAAGACTTTATTCCTTACTTAGATAAACTCTGATATGGTCTAGCTTGTGACCCAGGGACTCAGACTCTCTGTCTTTGTACATGTCCTCTCAGGTCTCCATGGCAGTGGAGAGAGGGATAGAGCGGATCTCTTCCTGAATCAACCTTGGATGTTCTGGGCTTTACTTTCCTTAATGAATGCTACCTTTCTTCGCAGACACCTCAGACCTTGGTCATGTCCATGGGGTATTTCCATTTCCACAGTAGATCATCATTATGTACTTGCCCAATAATGTTACCATGAGTTAGGACTTAGACTTGCCTAAGCTACTCTAGGTCTGGTAATGACAGTGTTCATTTATAAAGCCCTTTTACTTTCCAAGAGCTTTCAGATTAATCATCTCATTTCGCTCTTTCAATATCTTTCTGAGGAATGATGGGTCTCTCCTTCCTGTACTGTCCAGCTGGAAGCCAGAGCAGAACATGCCTTACCTCTGCTCCCGTAAGTGTGGCTGGTCCATTGGCCCCATCACTAGTACAGTGAAAGAAGGGTGACAGCAGCAGGAGGGAATCCTCATATCCCTGTTGGACCCTCTCTCTCCTTATCTCCAGCCTCTTGTCCATGCTTCCCCCTGTCACCCATCTGGAATCTGTCTCTCCCTGTTCACTTCCACCACTTTAGAACTTGTGGAGACTTGAGTATCCATTTTCATAGAGCAGTAATGATGCAATTGGTTCTCATCGAATGCTTGGTGACTGGGTCCTAAGTGGAGCATACGGGATTCCACTAGGGAAGAGGGGGACTGAATATATCTGTCCTTGAAATTCTAAGAGAGAATTTTTTAAGTCTCTTGAAAATGTGTTAGGGCTGTCAAAAGTAAGAGATTTGGCATCTGAAACTGTTAAATATAAATCACAGCTTCATTTCGTATGAAACAATGTAAGATTGGATTTTTTTAAAACAAAAGAAGAAATAAAAATATTTTCAAGTTAAATAGGATAGTTTGCATGCATGCATTTATTTCGACTTTCTCCTAAGACACCAGTAAAATGACAATAAGAAAAGAAAAATCTTGTAAATCTGTAATGATAAGAAGAATAAAAGCAAGGATGATAGTGGATAGGAGACAGCAGCCCTCAATAGGGTGTGGTCATGCCGCAAGCCTTTCTCCTCCACTTCTTCATCTTGTCAGGATTTGGGGCATGCCTACACACATGCTCAGTACATTTTTCAAGCCACTAGGGCGAGGATCTGAACCTCAGTTGATCACGTGTTTATTGGAAGCTGGATTCCATGTGGCCAGGGATTCAGGAGACATAGGAGTTAACACAAAGAGAGGTAAAGGGGGAGATTTTCAAACTAATAGCAAAGGACGTTCCAAGATGCTAACTGCGCAGCCACTCTAGAAAAAATATGCTTCAAACTGAGCAGGAGGATGGACAGATCCATGAGACATTTGGGAAATAAAGTACCACTTAGAGCTAGCTCATGCATTTGGCTCTAATGAAAATTGTTTTGCAATAGGGTTAGTGTTTAGCAGTTGGCAGGAATGAGTAAATGACTCCCCCCTCAAAAAACAAGCAGATGAAAAGGAGAGGCGATTTTAACTTCAGGAAAAATGAGAACATGCACACATAAAAAATGCGATTATAATATGCTATTTTTCTTAGTTGTGAGCCATGTTTCTATGGTCTTAGAAATGTAAGCACTGTAGTGATTCACACAAAAAATGGTGTTGTGATTCTGCTGGGAAGGTGGGGAGGAAAGGTCATGTGTGTGCATGGAGGGGGGAGTGGGAAGGGCTGGGTCCTCTCCTTTCACAATACAAGCTGATAGATTTGCTCAAGTCAGATCAAGATCTAGCCTTGAAAGCATCTTACTTAAAGAAAGATGAGAACCTGCAGAGAAGTTGGATTTCTTTTCCCTCTGAGAAGCTGGACTAGAGTGTGAAAAAAAGTGGGAAGGTCAAAAAGACACAGAACTGGAACTCAGTACCTGAAGCTTACACAATTTGGGGGTCCTCTAAAAAAAAGAGAATTATAGGAAAAATAGAGAGGCCAGACATTTGTGGGACACAGAAATAATATGTTACCTGTGGATGATAACGTGTGTAGTTTTCTACACTGGACTGGTCTGAGGTGTACTTCATTTTGGGTAAATTCTCTTCTCAAACTAAATGATGTATAGTGATTGAATATATAAAAAAATAAATAAATTAAGTAAAAAAAGAAAAAACTAAACTAAACTAAAAAAAAAATTACAGGTTGAGCATTTCTTTTTTGGGGGGAGGGGAAGTTTTTGCTCTAGAGCGCATGCACTCACCAAAAAGACAGAGACAGAAAGTGAGAAATCACCCCCAGGAGGGATGGCCACGCTGCAATCCCTTCTCCTCCATTCTCCTCTCGGGATCTTGGGCACACACGCACGAGTGCCTTGCGTGAGTTAAAGCCACCCGGTCCGGGACTCGAACTGCAGTTGACTACATGGGGGTCCAGCAACATAGCCATTATGTTATCTGCTGGCCCCCAGGTTGAGCATTCCTAATCAGAAATTCCAAAATTTGAAATGCTCCAAAATCTGAAACTTTTTGAGCACTGACATGATGCTACAAGTGGAAAAATTCCACACCTGACCTCATATGACAAGTCCAAATACAGACATATTGTATGAAAGAACATGCTTTACCTCGGCTCCCGTAAGTGTGGCTGGCCCATTGGCCCCATCACTAGTACAGTGAAAGAAGGGTGACAGCAGCAGGAGGGAATCCTCATATCCCTGTTGGACCCTCTCTCTCCTTATCTCCAGCCTCTTGTCCATGCTTCCCCCTGTCACCCATCTGGAATCTGTCTCTCCCTGTTCACTTCCACCACTTTAGAACTTGTGGAGACTTGCGTATCCATTTTTTATCTCCAGCCTCTTGTCCATGCTTCCCCCTGTCACCCATCTGGAATCTGTCTCTCCCTGTTCACTTCCACCACTTTAGAACTTGTGGAGACTTGAGTATCCATTTTCATAGAGCAGTAATGATGCAATTGGTTCTCATCGAATGCTTGGTGACTGGGTCCTAAGTGGAGCATACGGGATTCCACTAGGGAAGAGGGGGACTGAATATATCTGTCCTTGAAATTCTAAGAGAGAATTTTTTAAGTCTCTTGAAAATGTGTTAGGGCTGTCAAAAGTAAGAGATTTGGCATCTGAAACTGTTAAATATAAATCACAGCTTCATTTCGTATGAAACAATGTAAGATTGGATTTTTTTAAAACAAAAGAAGAAATAAAAATATTTTCAAGTTAAATAGGATAGTTTGCATGCATGCATTTATTTCGACTTTCTCCTAAGACACCAGTAAAATGACAATAAGAAAAGAAAAATCTTGTAAATCTGTAATGATAAGAAGAATAAAAGCAAGGATGATAGTGGATAGGAGACAGCAGCCCTCAATAGGGTGTGGTCATGCCGCAAGCCTTTCTCCTCCACTTCTTCATCTTGTCAGGATTTGGGGCATGCCTACACACATGCTCAGTACATTTTTCAAGCCACTAGGGCTAGGATCTGAACCTCAGTTGATCACGTGTTTATTGGAAGCTGGATTCCATGTGGCCAGGGATTCAGGAGACATAGGAGTTAACACAAAGAGAGGTAAAGGGGGAGATTTTCAAACTAATAGCAAAGGACGTTCCAAGATGCTAACTGCGCAGCCACTCTAGAAAAAATATGCTTCAAACTGAGCAGGAGGATGGACAGATCCATGAGACATTTGGGAAATAAAGTACCACTTAGAGCTAGCTCATGCATTTGGCTCTAATGAAAATTGTTTTGCAATAGGGTTAGT
>NW_006160088.1:1694738-1701320 GCF_000334495.1 Tupaia belangeri chinensis | reverse complement strand
GCAGGAATGAGAAAATGACTCCCCCCTCAAAAAACAAGCAGATGAAAAGGAGAGGCGATTTTAACTTCAGGAAAAATGAGAACATGCACACATAAAAAATGCGATTATAATATGCTATTTTTCTTAGTTGTGAGCCATGTTTCTATGGTCTTAGAAATGTAAGCACTGTAGTGATTCACACAAAAAATGGTGTTGTGATTCTGCTGGGAAGGTGGGGAGGAAAGGTCATGTGTGTGCATGGAGGGGGGAGTGGGAAGGGCTGGGTCCTCTCCTTTCACAATACAAGCTGATAGATTTGCTCAAGTCAGATCAAGATCTAGCCTTGAAAGCATCTTACTTAAAGAAAGATGAGAACCTGCAGAGAAGTTGGATTTCTTTTCCCTCTGAGAAGCTGGACTAGAGTGTGAAAAAAAGTGGGAAGGTCAAAAAGACACAGAACTGGAACTCAGTGCCTGAAGCTTACACAATTTGGGGGTCCTCTAAAAAAAAGAGAATTATAGGAAAAATAGAGAGGCCAGACATTTGTGGGACACAGAAATAATATGTTACCTGTGGATGATAACGTGTGTAGTTTTCTACACTGGACTGGTCTGAGGTGTACTTCATTTTGGGTAAATTCTCTTCTCAAACTAAATGATGTATAGTGATTGAATATATAAAAAAATAAATAAATTAAGTAAAAAAAGAAAAAACTAAACTAAACTAAAAAAAAAATTACAGGTTGAGCATTTCTTTTTTGGGGGGAGGGGAAGTTTTTGCTCTAGAGCGCATGCACTCACCAAAAAGACAGAGACAGAAAGTGAGAAATCACCCCCAGGAGGGATGGCCACGCTGCAATCCCTTCTCCTCCATTCTCCTCTCGGGATCTTGGGCACACACGCACGAGTGCCTTGCGTGAGTTAAAGCCACCCGGTCCGGGACTCGAACTGCAGTTGACTACATGGGGGTCCAGCAACATAGCCATTATGTTATCTGCTGGCCCCCAGGTTGAGCATTCCTAATCAGAAATTCCAAAATTTGAAATGCTCCAAAATCTGAAACTTTTTGAGCACTGACATGATGCTACAAGTGGAAAAATTCCACACCTGACCTCATATGACAAGTCCAAATACAGACATATTGTATGAAATTACCTCCAGGCTATGGCATAAGGTATATATGAAACATAAATGAATGTCGTGTTTAGACTTGGTTCCATTCCAAGACATCTCATTCAGTATATGCAAATATTCTCCAGTCCCCGAAAAATCTGAAACCCAAAACACTTCTGTTCCCAAGCATTTAGATAAGGAGTATTCAACCTGTACAAAGTTAGAAACGAAGTTTTAGAAGGGCTTTGTCTGAGTAAGGAGCTCTGAAGTTTAATATCAATCACTTCTTGGTGCAGCCAGCCTGAGGTCAGAGGACACCGTTCATTGCTACAGACCTTATTGCTTAGCACTATATACTAATGCACCAGTTGTATTATTTGTACACATTAATTTTACAAAAGTAAAGAAAAATGATGAGTACATTGCTGGAAACCAACTGACGGTGCCTTTTTTTTTTTACACATTTCTGCTAGGCTTTCTGTAGGGTTGTTGGGGCCAAACCAATCTGTGCATGCTAATATGGGAACTTGCTCACCTCTCTGCATTGCTTAGTGCACTCAGTCCTCCTTCGGTTGGAAAAGGGCCCATGTGATTTTTCTCAAAGTTTTGTGCTTGCTTAGCCAAGAGCCTTAGCACTAACAAGTTAAAAAGTCCATCTCCCTTCTCTTACCCTGCCCCTGCCCCTGAGGTTCAAGTCACATGGCTTCTTGAAACAAAGGCAACTCACCAGTATAGCTGTTGGACCAGTGGCTCTGAAAAGTGGAAGTCTTTGTTTTGAGAGAAATTCCATTGGTACCTTAGATTCTCAAGTGAGGGGCAGAGCTTAGAGCAGAATTCAGGGTCTGGGGCTGGAAGGCGGCATTAGTTGTTGCAAATTGTGTGGAGGGACAGAACATCCCCCACAGCCTCCCCTCTCTGTTCTCCCAAAGTGACCTAAAACGAAGGCCACCATTCTATCAACATGGTTCAGTTGTATGAAGGGGAATTAAAGTACAAGTCTACGTTGGCGCAAATTTTGTTTGAAATCCATGCATAGTCTTTTCGGTGCATTTACAATAAGCTTTCCAGAGAAGTTCCTCTCCCCCTCCCATAAAATGACCATCCAAATGTTTCATCCACACTTAATAGACATGCAGCGAATATAAACTATTCTTTTGTGCACTGGGCATGGTGCAAGACTCTATGCTAGAGGCCCTATGATGAGTAACACCTGGTGTGTTCTAAGCTTCTACATGACCAGGGCTCATGCTTGCCCGCCTTGAAGCTGCCCTCACCTTCCAATATTAAATTGGACCCTTTCTGTTCACCAGACTTGTTTTTAAATCAGAGTTGACAATTTAGACACAGATAGAAAAGACACAGGTCTGTCTTCTGGGAGACCATGGTCTTGCTAGGGCCCATGAGAGATAGTCGATAAACCAAAGTTGTCTCTGCGTCTAACAAATCTACAGTACATCTGTGAACATCAGCACAATTGTTATAATCTGGAGCTGGTGGAATGGCATGCAGGGCAGGTAAAGAACGTGATTACGGTTGGAGAATTTTTCTTTTTTGGAAAGGTTTTTGCTACAGAGCACGTGCGCTCGCCAGAAAGACAGAAAGAGACAGAGAGATAGAAAGCGAGAAATCGCCCCACTGGGGGATGGCCATGCCACAATGCCTTCTCCTCCATTCTCCTCTTGGGATCTTGGGCACGCATGTACACGTACCTGGTGTGAGTTTAAGCCACCAGGTCTGGGACTCAAACCGTGGTCGACTACATGGGAGTTCAGCGACATAGCCCTTATGCTAATTGCTGGTCCCATGATTGGAGAATTTCTTGTGGCTAGAGGTTTTGTCCTTTTTCTTTGCCTGAGATTTAGCAAATTTACAAACAAATGAAGACACATTTTCAAGGGTACACTTGCTTATTGTCAGCATAATTGATCAAATGGACTTGAACTTGTAGTTACTGCAGTTTTCCCCCTTCCTGGGGTATGCACACATGCTGTGTCCCAAGCCAGGGATGTCTGAACACTTTCTATTAAACATTCTATTAGGAGCCAGCCTGGGTTCTCTCTTCCAAGGAGCTTTCTGGGATATTACAACTGAGGGAGGTCCTCCTTTTGTGCCCCAAATCCCTCCTGGGCTCCTCTATTAAAGCACAGTTCACATGGGAGACAAACTGTTTCCCCACCAGAACTTGATTAACTAAGATCAGGAAATGGCTTGTCGAATGCTGCAGAGCCCAGTCCAGAGCGTGGCACACGGTCAACACTCAGAGGATGTTTCTTACATGGAACAGGACACCTGTTCTTGCTTATGTAATTGGCCCTCTCTGGGCTGGCTGGGTTAGTGTGTGTGGGCAGAGGGTAAGAGGACAGGTGGTGGATGGAATCCTGGGGAGGCATAGAAGCTCCCACAAGGTGTGAGTCATTTCTAAATTTATGGGCTCTGGGCCACGTTGGGCTTTTGCTCCCAGAGGCAGATGCTGCTTCTCCCAATGGTGGCTTAAACTAGTCTGCCCAGCAGTTCATGTCTGTCCTCCTGGCTGTCTAACCATCTGTTTTCCCTATCCTAACTTTGAAATAATGTCAAAGCTATGCTACAATTTGGTCACTGGAGCCAATAAACATTTCAAAGTGAATATTTCTAGATTTGACTGGATTAAAATAATTACCAATGTTAACATAAGTGAAAGTCAATAAACTCCACACACAAAGGGTTAACATCCTAGCAGGCACATAACCTCATTTAAAAATGGGCAGAGAACTTGGATAGGCAGTACCTCAAAGAAGATGTGCCATGAACAAAAGTACATGAGAAGATACTCAATATATGTAGCCATTAGGAAAATAAAAATAAAAAAAAATACATGAGATGCTACTTTCAAGCCACCAGATTTGGGGCCTGAACCATAGTTGACCATGTGGGAGTCCAGTGCCTTAACCACTATGCCACCTGCTGGCTCCTGATAAATATCTTTTAAATACAAAGAAGTAATAGAGAAACAATCCCCTCACTTACCATTATTAATAGGTGGTGTGTGTGTGTTCGTGTGCGTGCGTGTGTGTGTTTGTGTGTATGAGAGAGAGAGAGAGACAGCGAGTGCTTTGGAGGGGATATTCATACCTCTCCAATCCTTTTAATGCCAACAGACAGGTGAGATAGAAGAGGATGGTGAGGAATAGAGAGACTTATTTATTTTATTTATTTATTTTTTTTTTAGAGGTTTTTGCTATAGGGTGTGTGCGCTCACCAGACAGAGAGAGAGACAGAGAGATAGAAAGTGAGAAATCACCCCCCAGAGGGGGATGGCCACATCGCAATCCCTTCTCCTCCGTTCTCCTCTCGGGATCTTGGGCACGCACGCACACGTGCCCGGCGTGTTTTAAGCCCGAAAGACTGATATTTTAATTCCAGTTCAGCTGATACTTGGCCTGGAACTTGGATTCCAGGGCTCAGCTGCCTGCTTGGTAAAAGAGCTCAAGGTTGAGTCTCAAAGTCCCTGTTGCCTGGACACAACATGGCTGTGGGAAAGATCCCAAGCTGGGCCCAGATTACTAGTGCTGCCATGAGCTTGCATGGCTTTACATCTCCTCCTGCCCAGGCTATCAGTTTCCTGTGCGCACCAGGTGGGTTTGGCTCTGGGGCCTCCCTGTCTTCTCCTGGTTGAGCTCTTCCAGACAGGGGCACACCCAGATTGGGTTTTTACCCTGGCTGTGCTGGTGGCCACATTCACTGGAGCCAAGGATGCGCAGGAGTGGCTCCTTCTCCTTCTACTTCCCAGTCTCCATTTGATTTCCACTTTCCCTTTGGCCTGGAGAAGAAAAGACAGAGAAGTAGGATTAAAGTAAACAGGGTGGGGGGGTAGAGGGGTGGGGGTAGAGGGTGAGGGGTGTGGAGAAGAAGAGGAAGAGGAGGAGGAAGTGAGGGAGAAAAGTGGAAGTTACAGTGGGAAGAGCTACAGAGGTAGGACAGGGGTTCTGGAATTGGCAGTAACTTCTGATAAGGGTTTTGAGGAGGAATGAGGACAGTGGCAGGCAGAGAGGGTGGGCGTAAGTTAGTGGCCCCTGGAGCTGCCTTGGATGAGAGCCATGCTGGCAGCTACTTTGGGATCCTGGCTGGTAGCGGGTCCCTGTCCTCTCCAGAATCAAGCACCTGCCTCTTTACCTGGGATGGTCTTTGTGTGCAGAGATGTATCCTGCCCCTACAAATCTTATCTCCTAGCAAAGTCATAATAATAGCAATCACTCCCATAATTGCAATAGTAAGTATTGCAATTTTTTCCCGCATCCCTGAGACAAATATTATTATCCGTATTTTACAGAAGGAGAACCAGAGTGTGCAGAGATTAAGGCATTTTCTACAGCTCTACGGTGTCCAGATGTACCCTCCTGTGGAGACCCAGAGCCTGCCACCCCACGATGCTCTTCTGCAATGGCAGAGTCTAGGCTTTTCTCTCTCTCTCCAACCCCCTCCTTTCAGCCAAGCCCACTCCTTATATGTAGGAAGTCACTCAGCCAATCTTCACTGACATTTTAGATTTAATCTGCACTTGATCCTGCAGAGACAAGGCTCCACAAAGGAATCACCAGAAGGCCTGTCCCTGAGGGTCTCATTTACTGCTCTCAAAACGCAGTGGGCACTGGGGGATGAGCAATCTCTTATTTAGCTAATCCCACCTTGAACTCCTAGAAATGAGAGCTGAAGGGAGGGAAGAATTAGAGCCTTAGTGTCAAACCAATACCACATTTCCTGGTGGGCTTTTGAGAGTATCCCCGTTGCCACTGGGCTTGTCCCCCGGCGAGAGCTGTGACCACTAGCCATTTGGCTGGGGCCGGGTCAGATGCTTGGGGACTCTCCACAGCTAGATCTCTCTGGTATCCATAACAGAGTCTCTGTCAGAATGCTTGTTAAGACTATTTTTAAAAAATCCCATTTAGTCTCCAAGTGATGCCAGAAATGCAGCCTATAAAGAAAGACGACAAATGATCACTTCCTCTTCCAATTCTGTCCGGGCCCAAAGCGGGAAGACTTACTGCAGAGTCTATTCTTGGACATTCAAGACAGAAGTTTCTTTTTTTATTATTTTGTAAATGCCAATCAAAATCTTATGTTGTCAGCTCTCCTTAGGAGTCGAAGGGTAGCCTGTGAGCCAGTGAGGCCGTGTTGCCAACAGACAAATCATCATTATGAAGATGGAGGCAGAGTGTCAGGTCGTGTGCACGTGTCTGGAGGTGGGCGTGGGTATGTTTCCGAATACCGCTTTCCAGCCGTGTTTGTGAGTAGCTGTGGGGTGCTAAGAAGACTCACAAGCCATTATAAGGTTCCGGAGAGTCATGGCTAGCACAACTGTGGCGCTTACATTGTGTCAGACGCTGGTAAATGTTTATACCATTTACTCTGTAAGTATTTCTTTTTTTTTTTTTTTGCAGAGGTTTTCGCTATAGGGCGCATGCACTCGCCAGACAGACAGAGAGAGACATAGAGACAGAAAGCGAGAAATCAC
>NW_006160088.1:1693642-1694006 GCF_000334495.1 Tupaia belangeri chinensis | reverse complement strand
GCGCTGTGCCCTTTAGCCATTGGGCTGGGGCCGGGTCAGATGCTTGGGGACTCTCCACAGCTAGATCTCTCTGGTATCCATAACAGAGTCTCTGTCAGAATGCTTGTTAAGACTATTTTTAAAAAATCCCATTTAGTCTCCAAGTGATGCCAGAAATGCAGCCTATAAAGAAAGACGACAAATGATCACTTCCTCTTCCAATTCTGTCCGGGCCCAAAGCGGGAAGACTTACTGCAGAGTCTATTCTTGGACATTCAAGACAGAAGTTTCTTTTTTTATTATTTTGTAAATGCCAATCAAAATCTTATGTTGTCAGCTCTCCTTAGGAGTCGAAGGGTAGCCTGTGAGGCAGTGACGCCGTGGT
>NW_006160088.1:1686742-1693439 GCF_000334495.1 Tupaia belangeri chinensis | reverse complement strand
ACAGAGAGAGACATAGAGACAGAAAGCGAGAAATCACCCCCCAGGGGGGATGGTCACGCCGCAATCCCTTCTCCTCCATTCTCCTCTCGGGATCTTGGGCACGCACGCACACGCGCCCGGCGTGAGTTTTAAGCCATCGGGTCCGGGACGCGAACCGCAGTCGACTATGTGGGAGTCCAGCGACATAGCCATTACGCTAACTGCTGATTCCCCTCTGTAAGTATTTCTGCAGGTCAGCACTATTACTATCTCCATTCTACAGGTGAGGAAATGGGGGCTCAGAGAGGTTAGGTAACTTACCCAAGGCACACAGCTAGTATGTGGTAGAACTAGGATTCAAAATCAGGTAGGCACACCCCAAAGTTTGAGTTCCTAACCCCTACACGGGCTGCCTCTCAAATTCATGTTGACGGTGTCAGGCTGGCAGGCTCGGAGGAGGCTTCCTGGTTGAGGGAAAGGAGCTGGGTTTGGCCCAGGGCAGGGAGCCTCCCATACCTCCTCCAACCATTCCTCCATGCGTGCTCCATTCGGTGCCATGTGCTTGTGTTACTGTTTTGCTGAACATACTGTGTTTCTAGTACTTTCGCCTAGTCTCTCTCACACACTGGCTCAATAAACAGAAGCTCTACCTTTGTCATCTCTGCACCCCAGACCCTCAGCCCAGAGTAGGAGCTCAGTAAACAGGCTGGATGGACTTGTTAATGAGAAGTAGGAAAAGGCAGCAAAGCCATCTCTGGTTGGACAGCCATAGGATCATACACATGGCACTGGGAAATAATGGCGGGTCTGCCGAAGGCCTGGAGGGTCCATGAGGAGTGCAGGTAGATAGACAAGATTATAGAAGACCTTGAATGAAAATAATAATTAAAAAAAGTAGAGCAAATATCTTTGTTCTGTTGGAGCAAAGACATTAGCCATGAATAGTGTGGGAAATGTAAATGAACTTGAAAACTGTGGAGAACATTGGAAGTATGTAAGCCGTGGACCAACAAATGCAGACAGGATCCTTGGGGGAGATTTTCTATATCTGTGATGGAGACCTTTAGAGGGAGCACAGACAGGGTCAGAGGAGAGATCAGAGAACCAGCAACATTGAAACAAACTGGAAATCGATTAAAAATAAAAATGTGAGTGCCAGCCGGTGGTGTGGTGGTTAAGGCAGCTGGATCCCACACAGCCCACTGCCTGGTTTAAATCTCAGGCCCTGAAGCTTGAAAAACACGCTGCGCATGTGTGCACGAGTGCCCAAAATCCCAAACAGAGAATGAAGAAGGGATTGTGGTGTGATTATCTACTCCCCTTCCAATCCCTGCTGCTTTCTCACTCTCTGTTCCTCTCTAGCACTTGCACACATCCTATGCAAACTATCAGTAAAAATAACAACGCCAATGTGGAAACTCACTCTACTGTCAGACAGGTGATAATGCCATTAAGCATTGTGAATATTCCGCCTTCCCTTCTTTCCCCAGGTGCTGCTTTGGAGAGAAGGCTCTGTTCAAAGTTGCCTGTTGACTGTATCCAGTTGGATACCACCAGCCCCACGTGGTGTTTCTCTTCACAGATAACTTTCCTATCATAAGGGCTTACATCTCTTCCCCAAGGCTGTGGTTTCAAACTTACTTTCCTCCTGTGCAAGGAACCAAACTCTTTTACCCTAACCCCTCATGTTGGAGTGGGAAAAAAGAATAGCTCATCCTCAGCAAAACTGATGCGAATGCCAACTCGTATTTGAAAACAGTCCTGAAACTGAGTTTCTTCCTCATAGGCTCTTCTTGAGCTCCCAAGGGAAGAAGAAGAATCATTTATAAGAGTAATAAAACCATTTTCTCTGTTTGACAGTGTCTGCTTTCCAGCATAGTTGGCTCTGAAGCAAGTGCTTCTTGGTTTTGCTTTCAGGAACTCTCTCTTAAGTGCAGTAAAACTGTTGGAGTCTCAGCACTAGAAATCCCTAGCTAGTAACTTAGGGATAGAAGTGAGGCTGTTAGGAGCAAGAGCTCCTTAGTGATTTTACACACGCTATTCCTTCACCTTTTCATCTTGAGAGGGTGTTCTCACCCAACCGAAATGTTCCATCTCTCACTTCGAATTCACTACTGTCTTCCAGGTTGTGATGGCTAGCTAGGTCTATGTGTCAATTTGATTGGACTAAGGGATGCCCAGATTATCTGATAAAATATTATTTGAGGTGTGTCTCTGAGGGTGGTTCCCAAAGAGATTAGCATTTGAATGGGTAGACTAAGATGATCCTTTTTCACCAGTATGGATGAGCATTCTCCAATCTACTGAGGGTTGGAATAGAATAAAAAGGCAGAAGGCACACAAATTCTCTGCTTGAGCTGGAATATGCATTTTTTCTTGCCCTTAGACATTGGAGCACCTGGTTCTCAGCCCTTAGGACTCTGGACCTACACCAGTGGCCTTCCTGATTCTCAGGCCTATAAACTTGGATTGAATCATATCACTGACTTTCTCGTTTTGCTAGCTTAGCTTATAGATAGCAGACTGGAGGTCTTAGCCTCTATAATGACATGACCAATTCTCATAATAAATCTCCCTCTATATCTATCTATCTACTATCTATCAATTTATCTGTTTATCTATATCAGCTATCGTCTATCCATATCTATGTATCTATCATCTATATCTATCTATGTCACCTATCAATCACCTATATATCTGTCTAATCTATCATCTATATCTATCTATCTATCTATCTATCTATCTATCTATCTATCTATCTATCATCTATCTACCTACCTACCTACCTATATCTATCTAACTAGATATCATGTATCTATTATCTATCTATCTATTCCATTTTCTAGTTTATTACTCTTGTTTCTCTGGACAACCTTGACCAATAAACAGGCCTAGAATAAGTGCCATCTCGTAGGTGAGGACATCCCCAGATTTCTCCCTAAAGCTACAGTCTGAACCATTTGAATGATCCCTGTAGTCTTTTGGATGCTGCCCTTTGGTTCTGATGTACTATTCTCTCTTCTCATGCAGAGTCTGACCTATCCCAGGCATGAGGGTGTTAATAATAGCCAGCTAGACCTGGCTCTATTTCTTACAGTCTTTTATAAGTCACTTAATCTCTTTGAGCCTCAGTTTTTATATCTGTAAAATGGGAATTATAACGGCCACCTCATAGGCTTGCCGTATTAAATAATAAATTGCATAAAGCCCTTGTCATTGTGCCCATCACAGAAGAAAGCTCTCAACTAATGGTAGCTACCAGTATCATCCTGTTCCTCCTTATAATTATTATTCCCTATATCCCTAAAGCAGCTGGTACTCTAAAGCATGTATCAGATGCTTGGTACAGGACTGACTCATTCACTAGGCCCAGTACACACAGAACCTAGGGCCCGTGATAATTTCGGGAGCCTTTAAAATATTTCAATTCTAATTTATTTTGAAATAAGAAGGAAAGTGGATAAAATAACAACAATATGTATATAATACATAAAGCCTGAATTATATTAATCTTTATACCAATGGATTCATAAAGTATAATTTTCATTTTTTAGGGGAAGAGTTGACTTATGAAGGCAAAAGTGCCCACAAAGTTGCAATGAGATTCTGGCCCAGCAGACATTAGTTAGGAGGTTCATCTTTGGGGTTGCTGGGTATGAGACAATAGTATCTCCAGCACGGGAACTTGCTACAGCCTTAGGATCTAGAGCAGGGCTGGGCACCCAATAGGAGCTCAAAAAAATGTATGCTACTCTTTTTTTTTTTTTTGGCTAAAGGATACGTGTGCTTACAGAGGGAGAAAGCATGCCCCTCATGGAGCGTGGTCGTGATGCAATCACTTCTCCATTTCCCCAACCAGTCAGGATTTGGGGCATGTATGCACATGCATTGGTGTGTCGTTCAAGCCACCAGGGCCAATATTCAAACCATGGTTGGCTACATGGGATCCAGTTCCTTTAACCAGGCCATGGAGCTGGCCTTGTGTACTACTCTTCACAGAAAGATTTTCTTCTTGAGCAATCCAAAGTATGCCATGTAACTGAAAGTTTCCTAAAATCATGTAGACTCCAGAAACTGAGTCATTAGGGTTCTGGATGAATACGACTCAACAAAAGTGAAGAGTCACCATTTGGCAAATAGGTGTTAGGCATGAAGAGTCCCGGAAACTTAAAATGGTCATTTCCTCGGGTAAGGGTGAATAGCTCTTGACAGAGCCAGAATTCTGCATAGCCTTTGGCAAAAGGCTGTCTTGGAAAGCCTACAGCCACTTTGTGGGTGGCAACTTGACTCTTGAGTTCTTTTGGGCTATTTAATTCCAGAGCAGAGGCCACCTCTCAACCCTCTTCTCTCAAACTGCCTCTCCTTTTCACAGGGAGGGCAGGGAGGAAACTGCAGGGAGAAGGAATATAAGCTATACCTTCTACTGTCCTTTCCTGGAATGGAGACCCTGAAGACTTAGAAGTCCTGTAACTTCCATTTCAAGAAGGTGATGCCATGAATTTGATGGTGGACTCACACATGGGCTATGTCTGGATGTCTTAGGAAGCATTTGCTATTCCACAAGGCTGTTCGAATGAGGGCTTTTACATGGTGTCCTCTTTCTGTTTAGAGATGCCTGGATGAGATTTCTACTCCTCTTGACACAATATTAGTAACTAATATTAACAAAGCACTTACTGTGTACTAAGGGCTTTCTGCACACCTTTAACCCTCATAGCAACTTTGTGAGGGTGCTGTTTTTATCTGTTGGTGGAACCAAATGGTACATGAAAGATCACCCATCTTTTTTTTTTTTAATTTTTAAAATTTGCATTTAATCAAATGTAAAGAGAATGCCATTAATTTTTTTTAAAAAGTTTATCATTTGTTGGCCTTTGGGCCAAGATCAAGTATAGAAAAGACCCCATGCGTCATGACTAGTGTTCACTGTGTCCCTGCTACTCAGCAGTGCCTTGAGAGAATACCACTGAACTATCAGAAGATCCTTTGGCAAAGATATTGTTAGTATTTCTGCTTTACAATTGAGGAAACTGAGGCTCAGTCCAATGAAGTTACTTGTTCCAGGTCAAATCTTTTTTAAAAATTGTATTTATTATTATCATAACCTTGTTTATATTACATTGAATCACATATATCTTTACAGTGTCTAACATTTCTTTTTCCAGAAGGAATACCATGCATATTAGTGAAGACAAAGACATTACTATCCACATTATCATCATCATCATTGAATAGCTTCTCATCATTTTTTTCAGAATATTATTATTCTTATTCTCATTATTTTTTTAAACATTCAATCACTATATATCTTTTTGCTTCTATAAAGAATTTACCCAACATGAAATACTTCTCAGACCAGTCCAGTTGAGAATACTGTACATGTCATCACCATTAGGTAATAAACCACAGGTCAGGTCTTGGTACTGTTAAGCGATAGGATTAAAAGACAGGCGGTGCGCTCTAGCGCCATCACTCCAGTTTTCTTCACCACCGGCTTTCTCTCCTTTGTTCTTTGAACCCCTCCTCTGTTAGGCGCTCCTCAAACCCTTCGGTTCCCACCTGGTCATCACTGTCTGTGCAGGCAACTCTCTCCAGGTCTCTGAGTTTGTTAACTACGTGTCTGTTCGTTCCACTGTTGCTCATGTCCATGCGCCTTCTCCTGCCCTTCACAGCTAATAAGTTTTACATAGAAAACTTAAATAGGCACCTCCCTCATAAAATCTCTCACGTTGTTTTATGCACGCTTGAGTTTTAATTTATCTAAAAAAGTATTTCCCCATAAAACCATATATGGCTCTGACTTTTGCCACTCCAAACCATGCGTTTAAATCTATCCATGTTGATTTACGTACCCAGGCCCAGCTTCTCCTTGCTGCCTGGTATTTTATTCTCCAGCACATTTCACTTAATTATCCCTCCCATGATGAACCCCTGAGCTCAACTCCCTGCTATTAGAACTAATAACACTATTGAGAAACATCTTCACAGTGCGTTCCTTATGAGATCTGTGTGAAATCTCTAGGATGTATAAATGTGAGTGTAACTGCCAGATTACAGACATAAATGCCCATAATTTTACTAAATCCTGCTAAATTGCTTTCTGAGACAGGCGTACCAACTTTAAACTCCCACAAGCAATGCAGCGTTTCCCATTCCTTACAGCCTCAGCTCAACTGTGAATTGTCCACTTTTCTCATTTCTTCCTCTCTGACAGGTAAAAAGCACTATCTCATTCATTATTTAATTTGCATATATTGATTACTAGGGAGTAAGAACATTAATTCTTTTGGCTTGCTATTATGTGAATTGCCTATTTATATGTTTGCCCATTTAAAAAATGACTGGGTTTTCTACTTTTTTTTTAAGCTATATATTTTTTTTGTTTGTTTTGTTTTACTTTCTGTGCTTAGATATTTATTTATTGTATTTGAAATCTTTCAGCATTAAATAACTATTCAGTGTTCTCTTTTTTATGATGACAGGCCAGTTTCCGAACACTACTGACTAAACAATTTTTTCTCATTGCTCTGTGGTACCACCTCAATCATGTATAGGAACCTATATAAACATGGTGGCATTGGTCTACTGAATGCTTTTTCACTCCTATACCAGTACCATACTGTTACACTATGGCTTTGTAGGAGGTTTTACTAGTTTAGGGTTTATCTCTCCTCTTGGCTCTTCCATTTTTATTGACCTATTTATGGTTCTTTTTTTT
>NW_006160088.1:1669493-1686418 GCF_000334495.1 Tupaia belangeri chinensis | reverse complement strand
GTGAGTTTTAAGCCACCGGGTCTGGGACGCGAACCACGGTCGACTACGTGGGAATCCAGCAACATAGCCATTACGCTAACTGCTGGTTCCCTATAAACCTTTCTTTTGTGCACTGGGCATGGTGCAAGACTCTGGGAAAAGTACATACCTATAATCTTGGAAGTTCAAGTGATTCAAGTGTGGTTCTATGGGGGTGAGCCAGGGGAGACATGAAGACTTACGGAAAAGATAGATGATACAACCAACAGTGCTGCTCAGTGACAGTAATTTTTTTTTTTTTTTTTAGCCACCGGGTCTGGGACGCGAACCACAGTCGACTATGTGGGAATCCAGCAACATAGCCATTATGCTAACTGCTGGTTCCCTATAAACCTTTCTTTTGTGCACTGGGCATGGTGCAAGACTCTGGGAAAAGTACATACCTATAATATTGGAAGTTTAAGTGATTCAAGTGTGGTTCTATGGACATGAACCAGGGGAGACATGAAGACTTACGGAGAAGATAGATGATACAGCCAACAGTGCTGCTCAGTGACAGTAATTTGACATGGGGTAGAGATAATAAAAGCTAACGAACCGCGGTTGACTACGTGGGAGTCCAGCGACATAGCCATTACACTAACTGCTGGTTCCCAGTGACAGTAATTTGACATGGGGTAGAGATGATAAAAGCTTTCTAACATGTTAGTTCTCTTCCTTCAGAGCTCGCCCTCTGGTTAGGGGTTGGCAGACACATCACAACAAAGCTTCAACACAGTGTGGTTGATGCTCAGCCAAAGGTCAGAGTAAGGCGTAGTGGACACACTGAGGAGAGGAAAATTGACTTTGCTTAGAGAAAGCTGGTATGGACTTGCTGGGGAACTTTGTCAAGTTCGTTCTCAAAGGGCAAGTAAGAGGCTTGGGGAACACTTGTGTGTATGGAGTTACGGGATTTATTAAAGGTCTCAGGGTTGCAAGTCTGGCAGAACCAGGTGTGAGTCAAATCCTCACTTAGCTGTGTGCTGTTGAGTAAGCTACATAGCCTTGCTGAACTTGTTAAAGTAAGAGTCATAATACTGATCATGAGAGTTTTTAGTGAGGATTAGCGATAATACATGTAAAGCCTTCAGGGCACCCCTATACACAAAGCACAGGCTAACAAACATGCCGCACATGCAAATGCACACACATGACATGTCTATAGGCAATGGGGATAACTAAGAGTTCAGATGGTGGCCTTGTGAACAAGAGATTAGAAGATAGAGCTAAGCACAACCTGGTAAGATACTAATTGTGTTTTGGAAAATGAAAGCAGAGAAAGGTGGACTTGGTCACTACCTTAGTGCCGAAAGAATAGACTAGATGCTATCTCTTAATCCCCAACTTGAGGGTCTGGGAGCAGAGAGTATAGTGGCAGGGTGTGAGCTTAGGTCTTGTCATCCTTCTTGTAACTCATGTGGCAGGAGGAGAAGTCAGTAGTCATCCTAAGATGTCTGGAGGTTGGAAAGAACATCTGAAAGCAGTAGCTGCTCCTTGGCAGAGTACTCCTTCCCCCATGTGGAATTTTTGCGTCCTTCCCAGCAGGTCCCAGAGAGACCCAGACATTGATAGGTGCAATGCTTAGAAAGAATTGCTCTTGGATAGGGTTGCTGACATTCAGACTGCTGTAAAGCTCATCAGAATGCTTGTAGGGACGCTAGGGTGGCCTCAGCATCTGGCTCAAATCTAGCTTCGAAAGACCAGGCTATATTGCACATATTAGTAGGTGTGGAGCCAGGCTTTGATCACAATGGTCTGAGTGTGAAGTTTCAAGTTTGCGCTACCTATAGATTAATGACCTTGGGCAGATCACTTCATTTTTATGAACCTTAGTGTTCTCACTTGTAAATGAGGCTAAAACACCCATGCCCTAGAGCTGTCAAGAAGATCAGATTGATATCTTGCTCATTTCCTGGCACATGGCAAGTGTCTAATAAATTAGAGCTACCTGAGTGTTGAAAAAAAAATCTTCATAGAAGAAAGGTTATGCTTAAAAGACTAGGCATTTTCCAGGCAGCTATGCTGGCAGGGCTTCGGGTGAGAAAGAGTCGTTGAACAAAGGCCCTGAGGCGTGAAATAGCCTGACATTTCAGGAAACTGCGAGTGGTTTGGTTTGGCCAGAGCACCATGTAGAGAAGAGGAGAGACATGCACTGTCTGTGTGGTTCATGCATAGTTAATTATAGTCTTATGTGGCTCTCTAATTGCTTCATGTATGTCTGGTCATCTGGATAAGACTGTTTCCTTGGTGTTGGGACCTCCTGTCTAGCTAACGGCACTTGTTTTTGTTGTCTTTCATAGCAGCCATCTATCCTAATACTGATTCCGTATTAGGCTTCTGCAAGGTAGGTGGAGCCACTGCGTATGCCATGGGATAAAGGATTTATGATAAGAGTAAGACTGTGCACAATTATGAGAGGGGTTGGAATGTGAAGATCTGTGTTATAAGGACAAATGGTGTCCCCTCGGTTTCTCTGTTGAAGCTCTACGCCCCAGTACTTCAGAATATGACTGGATTTGAAGGTAGAGTTTGAAAAGAGGTGATTTAGGTTAGACGAAGTCTCTAGGGTGGGCCCTAATCCAATACGAGTGTTGCCCTTCTAAGGAGAACATAGTGGGGCACAGAAGCACAGAGAGAAGACCGGGTAAAGACAAGAAGGAGCAGATAGTTATCTACTAGCCAATGTGGGAGGCTTCAGAAGGAACCGGCACTGCTGACATCTCAACCACAGTTTTCTAGCTTCCAGAACTGTGAGGAAATAAATGTCTGTGGTTTGAACTACCCAGTCTGTGGTACCTCGTCACGGCAGCTCTAGCAAAACGGCAAAGTCTGCAAGGAGGAGGCAGAGACTCAGAGTCACTGTCCATCCTCCTGAAGCCCTGCCAAGGATGGGAAAGTTGACTCTTACTGGGAAAATCCCGGATGTCAGGCAGGTCCAGCTGCTGGAGTGGAATGTGAAGGGGGAATTCATGGAAAGGCGTGTGGAAAGGTGTTGCATCTCTAGATGCTATTGCTATGGTAACCACGCATTTGGTGGTGGGCTTGAGGCAGTTGTTGGTGATCAAGGCTAGAAACTGGGAAGGGAAGTTAGACACAAACTGATGGAGAAGCAACTGGAGTCCATCAGACATCTCTTTCTGTTATCTTCTCTGCCCTTGGAGATTTCTGAGGGAAACTGTTACTGCTTCATTTCCACCTCCAAGGTCGCATGCATGTTCTTTTAGCCAACTTGAGTTGAAATCATAGAGGGAAGACGATCCGGATACACAAGGCTTCCAACTTGACCCAGTTGACAACAGAATCAGACCATCATGCAACACATTGACCCTTTGAGATGCTCTAGAACATATCCAAAATAAAGGAGAGAGAGAATCTAAGATTTATTAATAATGGGTTAAATACCAAAGATCATAATCCACATTATTTACACACTAAATGTTCTTAGAAGGCTTGCTGAAAAGAAACCCATTTGGCCACTCAGCTTTCTTCCTTCCGGGTATAGCAAAATTAACAGCCTGTGAGCCCCAGAATGGATGCTGGGAACCACTGCTTGATGGCAGCCCTATCTAGTAGGTGTGTCCTTTTCCACTCAACACCCTCTTGAGCATGACCCATTGCCCAGATGGAAGTTCCTCTTTAAGAGGGTGTTCAGCCCAAGAATCCTCCTCTGCCTCTTCTAGTTAGCTCCTGTCCTGCCACTGGTCTGCACAGCACCAACCCCCAGGATCAAACCCACTATATCCTCCTCTGGGCCTCCCTCAGCATATTGACTGGGGGAGGGCTGAGCGATATGAACCTCAGTGTTGATGGGCAGATCAAATGAGATGATGTGTGAATGGATCCTGGGGTAACTTGGTTGGTGAGTGCCTGGCTACCTGCTCTTCAACACAATATTGTCCTAAAAATTGTGATTTGCTTGGGACCAGCAGTTAACATAATGGCTATGTCGCTGGACTCCCATGTAGTCGACCGCGGTTCGAGTCCTGGACCCAGTGGCTTAAACTCACGCCGGGCACGTGTGCGTGCGTGCCCAAGATCCCGAGAGGAGAATGGAGGAGAAGGGATTGTGGCGTGGCCATCCCCCCTGGGGGGTGATTTCCTGCTTTCTGTCTCTCTGTCTCTCTCTGTCTGTCTGGCGAGCGCACGCGCCCTATAGCAAAAATCTCTCAAAAAAAAATTAAAAAATTGTGATTTGCTTGAGAAATTAACTTTTGGAACGAACTAGGGCAACTTCCTTGCTTGACTCTTACTGGGAAAATCCCGGATGTCAGGCAGGTCCAGCTGCTGGAGTGGAATGTGAAGGGGGAATTCATGGAAAGGCGTGTGGAAAGGTGTTGCATCTCTAGATGCTATTGCTATGGTAACCACGCATTTGGTGGTGGGCTTGAGGCAGTTGTTGGTGATCAAGGCTAGAAACTGGGAAGGGAAGTTAGACACAAACTGATGGAGAAGCAACTGGAGTCCATCAGACATCTCTTTCTGTTATCTTCTCTGCCCTTGGAGATTTCTGAGGGAAACTGTTACTGCTTCATTTCCACCTCCAAGGTCGCATGCATGTTCTTTTAGCCAACTTGAGTTGAAATCATAGAGGGAAGACGATCCGGATACACAAGGCTTCCAACTTGACCCAGTTGACAACAGAATCAGACCATCATGCAACACATTGACCCTTTGAGATGCTCTAGAACATATCCAAAATAAAGGAGAGAGAGAATCTAAGATTTATTAATAATGGGTTAAATACCAAAGATCATAATCCACATTATTTACACACTAAATGTTCTTAGAAGGCTTGCTGAAAAGAAACCCATTTGGCCACTCAGCTTTCTTCCTTCCGGGTATAGCAAAATTAACAGCCTGTGAGCCCCAGAATGGATGCTGGGAACCACTGCTTGATGGCAGCCCTATCTAGTAGGTGTGTCCTTTTCCACTCAACACCCTCTTGAGCATGACCCATTGCCCAGATGGAAGTTCCTCTTTAAGAGGGTGTTCAGCCCAAGAATCCTCCTCTGCCTCTTCTAGTTAGCTCCTGTCCTGCCACTGGTCTGCACAGCACCAACCCCCAGGATCAAACCCACTATATCCTCCTCTGGGCCTCCCTCAGCATATTGACTGGGGGAGGGCTGAGCGATATGAACCTCAGTGTTGATGGGCAGATCAAATGAGATGATGTGTGAATGGATCCTGGGGTAACTTGGTTGGTGAGTGCCTGGCTACCTGCTCTTCAACACAATATTGTCCTAAAAATTGTGATTTGCTTGGGACCAGCAGTTAACATAATGGCTATGTCGCTGGACTCCCATGTAGTCGACCGCGGTTCGAGTCCTGGACCCAGTGGCTTAAACTCACGCCGGGCACGTGTGCGTGCGTGCCCAAGATCCCGAGAGGAGAATGGAGGAGAAGGGATTGTGGCGTGGCCATCCCCCCTGGGGGGTGATTTCCTGCTTTCTGTCTCTCTGTCTCTCTCTGTCTGTCTGGCGAGCGCACGCGCCCTATAGCAAAAATCTCTCAAAAAAAAATTAAAAAATTGTGATTTGCTTGAGAAATTAACTTTTGGAACGAACTAGGGCAACTTCCTTGCTATCACCGTAATGTCACGCTCACCCTCCTTGAGCTCAGGAGGGTGGCGTGGAGTAGAGCCAGGAAGAGAATCTTATATAGCTCAAGGAAGGCCCTTGGGATATGGCACACATGCGACTTAGTCCTTCACGTGGATCCAAAGCGCATACACTATGAAGCCCAGCTGTTTTAGACAAATGGTAGGGATTATTATTTGGATAACACTTTAAACAATCATCCAGATGTTTCCAAATCTATTGCCTCAGGGTCTAGGCTGTTGTGATGTTTACACTTTGTTTTACCAGGTCCTGTGGATTTAAACAAATACCTTCTCCCATACTGGAGATGCCAGAAATACTGGCTGTCAGCCCAGGCGCAAACTAGAGGTGGGCTTCGGCCTGCGTGTTGATGCTCCTGTTTTCTTTGTCAATTCAAGCATTCATCGAGGACTTTAAAGCTAACGTTACCTAAATGCAATCAGGTCTTGAGATTGGAAAAATAAAAAGAAGAGGACATTTCTGACAAGAATGCAGCCATTGGTTAGCTTGACAGGACTTTAAATAGCTGTTATTGGGAAAGCGCTGAGGAGTCTAAAAAGAGTGCATTCCATTTCTCACCTCTTGTGCCCCGATTCCCCGGGGTCAGTGGGCAGAAGAGCTATAATTACACCTCAAGTGGTTTTAATGACATAGGAGGGAATTCCGTAGCCTTAGGTTGGAACAAAAGCAGGCGCCTGTCTTCAGTTGGACATAGCTCACAAATCTCCTCGCTCTCTCCCGATAAAAACCATCTTGGGAATTCCTGAGATGAGAGTCTCTAGAAGGGGCCTAGAGATGGAAATACATGTATTTATTTTAAGCAACTTGTAATCCTGGTTTTAAAGGCCCCCTCTTCTCTACTCTTCAGCTGTAAACGAGGGAGTTGAAGACAGGTATTTGGAATGATTTTCCATATTTCGTGGGAAAGCTGTCTTCTGGAGGAAACACAGTGGGTGCAGAGGAGAGGCAGCTGTTGAGTGGATGACCTAGCTCAAAGTCAAACTCACACACTTCCTTCAGTCTCCTGGCTCTCCTGCCATAGGAATTCCCAGGAGAGCCAGTCACTCTGGAGACTCCAGAGAAGAGAAGGACGTGAAGGGGGACATTGTGAGAACAGGTTTTCTAGCCTGGTAATGCTCTCCCCGAGACTGGCTCTGTCTGGAGCGGGGACACTGGCTAACCAGGTGTATTTTCCCAAGAACCAGCAGAGGGAGCTTGGAGCGGAAGCCAAGCACCTCCAAGGCTTCAGCCAGGAGCACTAGCAACTCTGACTTCATTTGTTTCTCTCTACTTGTGACACCGCAATACAACAACGACCCCTCCTTGAAGTCGCAGGTAGATCTATGCTCCTCAGCTGATCAGAGGCTCCCAGTCTCCACTGAGGCAACGGGCTTCCCCAGAGATCCACAACGCTAAAGAAAGGCAGTCTGCTCTCTGTGTCTTTGCTGTGAGTCTCTTTCCCCTCTACCCCCCCAAAACCCCTCCCAAGCCCCATGCATAGAGAGCTTGGGGGGCAGCAGCTGCCCATAATGGTGTCACCCAGTGTGCATAACCAGCTCTCTAGGGAAACAAGGTGGCCTCTGAAGAAGGAGGCTGTTACCGTAGAGCCATTTTCCAGGACCAATTTGAACAGAACCAGGTAAGAAAATCTCACACCCTCGAGAAAAGGATGAAAACTGAGAGATCAAGTTGAACCCCTGTAATGGGGACGGGGCGGGGGGTAGTGTTACTACAGACAGGATTGGGAAACCTTTCAGGAGAGAGTTTTATTTTATTACGACATTTCCTTTTCATTTGAAATGAGTATATATAATCTATTCTGTAATACTGGATATACTTACTATAATACTGTCACTCTAAGAAGTAAACTGAGGCAAAGTACGTAAAGCTAAAGGCGGTTATTTGGGCTAAGTGTGAGGACTAGAGCCTGGAAGCAGGCTGGGAAGGCAAACTCAGGTTGCCCCAAACCTGTAATCTGAGACTTTACAATCTTCAGGTGGGTTTTAAAGGCAAAAACCACAGGGGGTGCTGGGGGGGGGCGATTATTCCAATTGTTTTAAGACTATTATCCCTGGCTACCAGGATCAATATCAAGGGTGATGTCAGTCTAAAGTAGCACAGGCAGTTTCTCCGGGCAGGTGTCTTGCAGAAGAACTCTTTGTGTTTATTGCAGTGGTCTAACCGAATCTTCTCAGTAATGGTTTTTGTTATCAGACATACCAATATGGGAAAACACACCCTCCAAGGCCTCTCTGGGCTCAGTTTAGTCAGGGGTTAATATACATTGACATGAAAGAGTGAGAAATAGGGGGGGAATGGGACCAGCAGGTGGCGTGGTGATTAAGGTGTTGGACAATCCCACATGGCAACCAGGGTTTGAGTCCTGAATCTGGTGGCTTGCTTTCTCACTTCCTCTCTCTCACTCTCACCCTCTATCTCTCTCTGGTCAAGTTAAAAAACAAATGAATGAATAAATAAAATAATTATTAAAATATACTTTAGAAAAAAAGAAATAGGGGGAAATACACACACACACACACACACACACACACACATATATATATATATAACTAGAAATGGAACATTATTGATGGCAACATGTATGATTAAGCCACTATGCAGTATATTCTAGATGGGAAATCACATTTTGTAGACTGTTACAATGCTCGGTGAATGAATGTCAATTAATTAATTAAACATAAAAAATTAATCTCATTTTGTATGCTGTAATGATGTACAGTGAATGAATGCAAATAAATAAATTGGAAAAAAAATTAACAAAATATACATTGATATGAATGACTCCTCTTTTTTTACTCTGACAACCTTTACACGATCATAAACTGCATAGAATGTACAAATCTTGCATGTATAGCCGGATGACTATTCACGTGTGTAGACTCCCACGAGACAGATCCTGAGCATCGCTGGCACCCGGAGGTTCCCTTGTGCCCCTTGCCAGGAGTATGCACGCCCCCAGGGTAATCACCATCCTCACTTCCATCACCACGGGTACGTCTTCCCAGTTGCTGTTCGCATACCGGGTATTTGCTTTTGTGTCCGGCTTCTTCTCTCCAGTGTGATATCTGCATGTCTCGTCCATGTCATGTTTATCCATTCTTATTTATTTATTTATTTTTCATACATTCAATTGCTATACATCATGTAGATTGTGAAGAGACTTTACCCAGCATGATTTGCACCTCAGTCCAGCCCAGCTGAGACCACCACACACGTCAGATAAGGGGCTGATAACCAGAATTCACAGGGAACTCAGGCAGCTTACCTGGAAGAAACTGTTCATTCATTCTGAGTGCTCGGTAGGCCACTGTATGAATATGCTGCAATTTGTTTATACGGTCTAATACTGAAGGAGATTTTGAATGTTACCCGGTTTTGGCTAGTACAGATAAAGCTGCTATAAACACATGCTCTTGTACACGTTTTCTTCTGAGGACATATGCACTCGTTTCTGGTCGGTATATATTGAGAACTAGAATGGCTGGTTATAGGCTAGGGTTATGTTTAGCTTCAGTGATACTGCCGAACAGTTTTGTAAAATGTTGAACCAATTTATACTCCTGCCAAGAGTGAGGGGAGTTATATTTGAGATCTTTTTTTTTTTTTCTTTTTTTAGGTTTTATTTATTTTTTTAATCTGTGATAGAGGGTGCTTGTGTCCTTATGCCTGAGAGAGAGAGATTGAGACGCACACTCAGTAGGGCCTTGTCATGCTGCACTCACTTTCCTCCAGTCCTCTGGCTCCCGGGACCTTGTTTGAGTGTGGTTTATTAGGCTGGAGATACGCACTGGCAGTTGGCCACGTGGCTCCAGCACACTTCCCACTGCGCCATCTAGGCCGGGCCTGGAGAGCTTTTCCCTTACCATTGTCATGCTCTGCTGTTCTTCCTGCAGGCTGCCAACTCCCTGCCCTGGCCATGACTAGGGTCATGAGTAAGGGGCTCTCTGAGTGGGACCTAGAAGTACAGTCTGAGTTCAAGACCTCGGTTAGTCCTTGGTCAGGACTAGGGATTGGTCTGGGCAAAGGAATGAGGTAGACCTTCTTCCTCTCCAGGCGCCAAACTGATTTGATTGCTGATGCGTGATCTCAGTGATGGTGAGGGTGGTGGTGGGTGCCACGTACTGAGCCCTTAGCATGGGCCACTCTCTCCCCTAGTCCTCACAATCATCTGATGTGGTAGATACCTTTATTCCTGTTTAGAAATGGAGGGAGCCAAGGCTCGGTGAGGTTAGACAGTTCACCCCAGCTAGAAAGTGGGAAGGACTGGATACATACCCTTGTCTAAATAAAAAGAATGCTTATCTTCCTTTTCTTTTGCATTGTTACTTTTTCTTTGAAAATGTGCATGTGACACAAATTTGGAAGTCTACAAATAGGAAGAAAATCAAGCCATCCTTCCAGCTCCTGTTTCTCCTATTTTTTTTTCGGATCCAGCCACAATTACTAGCTCCTTGTGTGTGTGTTTCCAGGGATTGTCTGCACTTACGAACAGACTTCTTCCCTCACACTGCCCTATGCCTTACGCCTTCCTTTAATAAAACATGTTGGATAGCTTTTTCATTTTACTATATACGATGACCTCCTTTTCACATCTGCCCTGTAATTACTTAACCATTCCTCTTTTTATAGACAAGTTGTTTCCAGTTATTGTTATTATACACAAGCCTGCCACAAGTAAGTTCGCCCATGTGTCACTTTCTACACATCAAACATCTTAATGATAAATATCTAGAAGTGGGTTTTCTGGGTCAAAGGGTGTGTACATTTTAAGTTCCAAAAATACGTGCCTTCCCTGTTAAAACCAGTGGAACAACCTCAGAGAGTCCAGGAGGCATCGACGCTAGGAGCATTTATGTACTCATCATCATCCTGGTAGGCAGGTCTGGCCCGCTGTGTTTGCTCAATGTGTGAATAAAAGAACCCCTCCTCTCTGGTAGGGGGAACCCCTCCTCTCTGGTGGGGGGAAGCCCTCCTCTCTGGGGCAGCTGCCAGCCCCAGCCTCTCTCATGCTCCTTGATGCCACAGCTACTCTTCGGCTTCACCTGAAGGCTTTGCACCTGTGGGGCTGTCTCCCAGCTTAGTTAGGAAGACAGGAGGATTAGAAGCATTTTTCAGCTGGGACTGTTTGAAGCTGGTTTTCAGGTAAATATATGACTGTTGTTTAATTGTGGAATTATGATTACATAGCAAGAACTTTCCCAGGCTCTGAGGAGAATGCAAGAGTTCCTGGTGCTTTTTGAATCAGCACTCCAACTTCTTAAGTTATCCCAAACTAGACACAGGATTGGTCTCAAAGGCAACGTTAAGAATGAACCTTGGTGGAGGGGTCAGCTGCGGGTAAGAATGAGTTCAACTGCGAGTAGTGGATTTCAGGAACTGTACTGGAGGACGGTCAGAGGTGCATGGGGTGTGGGGCCTTCTCAGTGTCTGTTCAACCTTACCTACAGATATCTTTTTTTTGGAGAGATTTTCACTGTAGGGCGCGTGCGCTCGCCAGACAGACAGAGAGAGACATAGAGACAGAAAGCGAGAAATCACCCCCCAGGGGGGATGGTCACGCCGCAATCCCTTCTCCTCCATTCTCCTCTCGGGATCTTGGGCACGCACGCACACGCGCCTGGCGTGAGTTTTAAGCCACCGGGTCCAGGACACGAACCGCGGTCGACTACGTGGGAGTCCAGCGACATAGCCATTACGCTAACTGCTGGTTCCCCAGATATCTTTTCTAAACCCGGCTTCATATCTGTCTCCTTCCTGAGCCCCTCGGTAAAGCACGCTGTAGGTGGAAGAGATGCCTCTTCTTTTCCAGGACAAAAGGCTCCTGCCAACTGCTGTCTTCATTTACATTTTGTTGACTTAAAGTGTGATCCAAATGTTTCATTGCTCTCAATTACATTTATTAATGGAAGTTAAAAGCTTCTGAGGGTGAAGTTTATTGGAACATATGGTCAATCTTCCAATTCTGAGAGCCTAGGGCTGAGGAACACAGGGCAACAAGAGGCTGAGATTTTAATAACATTTGGTTTGTCCTGGTCCCCTCCCTCACAAATAAATAACAAAGAGCTCTCCTTCTTACCTTATGAGAGAGGATTAGTCAGTGTGAATCAGAAAAAAAAAATCAAGGAAAGGCTAGAAAATGTACTCAAATAACATCAATATTTATAAATATTGATTTCGGTTTCACGCTTTGCCTTATACTCAAACTTTTCTTTCTCTAAGTTGGCCTATTTCTCTATAGCTTTAGCATTTGGTCAGAGAAGAGACAGGGACATGGGACTTCACAAAAGGCCTCAAAAGTCTGGTTCACAGATGAAAGGAAGAGAGAGAGAGAAAGAGAGAGGGAGCGAGAGAGAGAGAAAGAGAGAGGGAGCGAGAGAGAGAAAGAGCCCAGTGGATAGGGGTCATGATGAAGTCTTTGGGGGAGGAGAGAGTTTGGGTTTTGAATTGAAGAATGGATAGATTTGGTCTTGTGAAGAGTAGGGAGGAAGAAGATACTGAGGTGGAGAAGACTGAGTAAATGTTCAGAAACAAGAGTAGGTAGAACATGTTTTATAGGTAGTGAACATGACAGTTTGGATGTACAGGAAAGGTCCTGAGGGTGTTGGGAAGTACATTTAGAAGTGGAGGTTGGGATTCTGTCGGGGCGATGGCTCAGACGTTTGTACATTAGCTTTGAGTAACCTTTTGGAGGTCAGTGCCTGGGCAAGTGGCATCTAGGAAAAGTGATCTGGTAGCTCAGCAAGGCATGGATCTGGAAGTGGTCTAGTAAACCGTCACGGAGTACCCACTGTGCCAGGCATTGTGATTGGTGCTGAAGACCAAGGGCTGAGGCCAAGGCCTGGCCACAAGGTGCCCACAGTCTCATTAGAGCGCCTTGGTCCAAGGTGGGAGCCAAGGAAGATCAGTTAGCGGCCAGGAAGGAGGTCCCAGGCATGCGACGATGCGGGCTTGAGTCAGGATATTTGTGGTCGAGACGGAGCAAGAACATATAGGAGGCAGATTTGATCAAGAAAGTTAGAGGCCACGGGAAATGATGGAACTTTGATGATGAGGTGGGGAGGAGCTAGCATTCATTGGAAGCTTCGTAATAGCACCACGAGAAGGTTTCTTACCCTCGGCACTACTGACAGTCCATGGTAGGTAATTCTTCATGTGGGAAGATCGCTGTGCATGGCTGGATGTTTTTCAGAATTCCAGGACCTCTATTTACTAGATGCCAATAGCAGCCTCCATACATTCCAGATATGACAACAGTATGTCCCTAGACACTACCAAATGTTCCCTGGGGAGCAAAACTGGTCATGGCTGAAGACCATTGCCCCATAAAGAAGGCTACTATAAACCCCCCCCCCCACTTTATAATGGAGGAAACTGAGTATCAGGAAAGTTAAGTGACTTTCTCAGGAGCCCCTTAGGTAAAAAGGATTGCAACCAGGATTTGAACCCAAGCAGCGCAGCTGCGAAGCCAGCATGATCCTCCAGGGTGCGGCTTCATGAGTAAGGGGAAAAACACGTGATTCCAGCTAGAAGGTGAGGAAAAATGGATGGTGCAACTGTTGACCTCCGTTGGCTTCTGAACCTGTTGACTTCAGTAAATCATCCCCTGTCGATGGCCTTGGAATGGGGTGGGTGTAAGGGTGGGCACAGAACAACACCGTAGGAAGTGGCCACTGGTTAACTACAATTCTCTCAAGCCAATAACTCTCTGAATATTAAAGAATCAAAAGGGCAAATTTATCTTTCCATGAAGCTGAGGCTCCCACGCTCCATGAGATCTGTTACCAATATGTTGCAATATTTCAGAAGTGATTACCCAACCTGCTTTGTATTAAAATACATTTTGTGGTTAAAAAGTTGAGAGGCTAAAAAAATGTTTCTAAATTTGGAGATGATGTTTGCTTCTCCCCAAATCTAATTCCAGCCTCACACTGCCACTAGAAAGTCTATTGATCTGTCAGCTCATCTCGCATTGGAATAATGTAAAGTAAATTTATAAACTCCAACACCTGGTGAATCAGTTAAATAACACATTGCTTCTCAGGGCATCATTCCTGCCTCCGTCAGCTGGCTTCCTGCTGCTCCTTAGCGTTCATTTATTTACTTAACAAATGTGATCTTGGGAACCTAATGGCATTGAGTTTGGAACTAGGGATATACAGAGAAGATACAGTGTCTGCCCTTGAGGAGCTCCCAATCTGCTGGTCAGTCCAGGGCAGGCATGTGTATCAGAACACTCCCAAGGGGAGCGCTGGAGTATGGTGGAACTTAGGTGTGGGAAGCGCATGAGGCACACCATGCAGTGGATATGGCATATCAAAGGCCTGGAAGCTGGAAGCTTGGAGTTTTAGAGGACTTGCTTGGCATTTAGGATGGCTACAAGGGAGAGTGTAGGAAAGGACATAGCATGGATTCCCAGCAAACTGCATCCCACAAAGCTCTTTCCTCTCGATGATGGCCTTTGTGCATTTGTTTTTGTTTCAAAGACCCTCGGCCTACCTCCCAGACATCCTTCTAGTGTCTAGTTCCCTCTCCATAAAGCCTTCCTTAAGAATGGTCTGTTTTCTGTTTCCTTTCTGGCCCTTCATGGCTTTCAGAATTCATAATCTCATTTGGGTAAAAAAAAAAAAAAATCATCAAGGGATTGAGATGCTTCGAAGGCAGAAGTTATGTCTTATAATTCTCTGGTTTTCCAGAACTTATGTCTTATAATTCTCTGGTTTCCCAGCCCACCTCCAGGAAAGCACTGGAACTCAACGTTCCTTTGTTCCTTTCTTTTGGAGTTTCTGAGCACCGACTTGCAGATCTGGTATAGGTCATTCTTGGCAAACTCGATTGAACCACTTGTAGCTATGATTGCCATCATTGCCCTCTCCTGGAATTCCTCCTACGTCTTTGATCCTTCGTGATCTGTGAGACCTTCTCTGCGTCTGTGTGCTCTAGTATTCCTAAGACCTTGGATCTGCAATTTTTTCCACTGTCTCTATGCTGCTTGCCCAAGCTTCCATTCTATGGCTTTAGTGACTACCCACTGCTGACATCTCTTTATCCAAACAATAGCTCTGCTGGCCTTCTAGAGCTGTCTCCATCAGGATGGCCCCTACCCCTGGGCCTTCCAAGCAGAATTTATTATCCTCACTACACCACCCTCAAGCCTATCCTTCCTCTTTCTGTATTCTGCAGGCTGGTGAATGGCTCTAGTACCACTTCAAATGCCAATCTATAAATCTAGAAAACACTCTAGAATTCCTTTTCTCTCCCCAATCCCATTAGACACTAAGCCCAGTAGAATCTCTCATCAAGTTATTTGTGAACAGTACACCTTTTCTCTCTCTCTTCACTATTGATACAGAATTAATTCTCTTTTGGGGGGATACCTGCCCTTAACTGATCTTCCTGTCTACAAGGGGAGTTCTGTTACCTAAGTGTCAAGACTGGTCTGCCAATCTTCTATTTTAATTCTTTAGGCAAGTTTTAAGGATGATATTGTAGCTCCTCAGGTAAAAATGACTGGTCTGCCAATCTTCTATTTTAATTCTTCAGGCCAGTTTTAAGGATGATATTGTAGCTCCTTCTTCCTCACTCCTACCACCCAGTAAGTTACTTTATACAGACATGACAGAATTCAGGGACTCCGTACTGTTTGGTGAATGAATAAATGTGCTTTGGCTTCCCTCCCTAGGGTATGATGTGTTTTTAGCTTAGGGTTGAATAGCATAACATTCCACCCCCCATCATCTCTGGGGCGTGTAGTTCAGATGAACAAGGTCTGAACTGCACCCTATCTGCATGCCCTGACACCTCATTTTCCATCCCTGAGAAAGCGAATTCCCTGTGTTATCATTAGGTGATTGCCAAATGTCTTGCCTTATCACTTCAGATATGCCTGGAATGAGTGCTCTTCAGTGGGGAATCTGGCCTTCTTTTTATTAGCAGTCAATTTAATGAGAAGAGGACTTAGAGGGCCAGCCAGGTGGTATGGCTGGTTCCCATATATCCAACTGCACGATTCAAGACTTGGACTCAATAGCTTGAAAAACACATTGAGTGTGTGTGTGTATGTGTCTGTGTGTGCATATGTGTGCATGCCTAAAATCCTGAGAGGAGAATGAAGGAAAAGCGATTGTGGCATGGTCCCCACCCTCCCCAAAGGGTACTTTCTTACTTTCTTTTTCTCTCATATGCCCTATAGCAAAAATTATAAAACAAAACAAACAAAAAACAAATGGACTTAGAGCTTTATTCTAGTGTATTTATGAGGGAATAAGAATGTGAAGAGATTTTATTTTGACAAAGATAAATCTGTTTAACCTGGATATGCTTGTTGGACTATTTATTTCTTTACTTATCTTACTCACTCTTTTTTAAAAATGTGCCAGGGGATGCATGTGCTCACCAGAGAGAGAAGAGAGAGAGGGAGGAGAGTGAAAAAACACCCCTCTGAGGTTTGTTCATGCTGCAATTGCTTTTCCTCCATTGTTCCCTCCTTTCAGGATTTTGGGCACACATACACATACCTGTGTCTGATGTGTTTTTCCAGCCACTAAGTCCAGGACTCATTCCACCTAGTCAGCCACATGGGATCCAGCCACCTAATGACATGCCACTGGCCGGCCCACTATTTATTATTTTATTAGCAGTAGCAACTTCTGTATTAATGCTTTCATGATACAAAAGTGCTTACTCTTGCAGCGTCTCATTTTTATTTTCGACCTTCATAAAGCTCAAACGTAGGAATCCTCTCTGAGAAGAAGAACTGGGATTTGGACTAGAATTTAGTGGACTTCCGGTCCAGTGCTCACTAGACCTGGTCACAGTGTCTTCTTTGGAAAACAACTCACTTTGGCCAAAGCAGATTTGTGTAGTTTTTAAATATTTTTCTAGGTTATTTTACTTGAGAAAAATCTTTCCTTTTCTGCCTTTATCACCTTGATATCTATCTGACTTTTAGCACTAGTCAGATAATTGCATAAGATGGTAGCGGAGATTCTCTTTCTGTTCTAGTGTTTTCGGATGACCATACAAGCTGACGTGATGAGTACTGTTAGTATGGAAGCACCTTGGACAGTACCCAGACCTGCCACTCAAGAGACTCAATCTTCTGTCTCCAAATTTCTAGCTGAGCTTTGGTTATGCAAGATGAAAAAGCTCTAGAGATATGCTGTACAGCCATGTGTTTATAGTCAATAGCACCGTTCTACACATTTACAAATTTGTTAAGAGAGTAGATTCCACCGAATGTGTTGTTGTTGTTGTTGTTTGTTTGTTTGTTTTTACTGAATAAGATAATAC
>NW_006160088.1:1646541-1669474 GCF_000334495.1 Tupaia belangeri chinensis | reverse complement strand
AAAGAGAATACTTGTCTGAGTCTGTGAGCCCCCCCCAGCCATATTTTGGGAACAAAAAACCATTGCAACTTAGAGAATGAAGGCAGGTGACTACACTAACTTTAGAGAACAATCCCTTTCAAATAACAAAACTGTTCTCTTGGAGAACTTAGAAAATGGGAGCCAGGATGGGTCAGTGGTGACATATCTGGTCACATAGGACCTAATTTCTAGGACTGAAGGACAGGCGTCACCACACAAAGACTTGAGAAGCAGTGATTAATTTTCATAGCCATGGAGAACATCAGAGGTAGCTGCTTGGTACAGTCAGGGGGCTCACTCCACCTAGAAAGCTCTTTCCAGTTTTGCTTCCTGAATTCTTACACTTCCAGACTCCGTTCTGAGGTCACCTCCTCTGACAATTGGGGAACCCTGTTGTTCTTCAACTCAAAGTGAATTCCTCATGCCTAAGGGAGTCCATCCCACTTCGTACACATTCAGGTTATGTCTCTTAGAAACAGGCAGGGTGCTGTAGGGCCACCACTCCCTAGCTCTATGACCTTGGGAGAATCAGTTCAGCTCCTTTTTATTTTCCTTTTTAATTTGCTGGAGGGCACATGCACTCACCAGAGAGAGACAGAGAGATAAAGTGAGAGAAGGAGACGGAAAGTGAGAAAGCACTTCTCACGGGAGCAGATCATGCTGCCATCCCTTTTTCTCTACTTCTCCCTTCTTTCAGGATTTTGGGCATGCATGCACATGTGCCTGGTGTGTTTTTCAAGCTGCCAGGCCTGGACCTAGAACCATGCAGTCGGCCATGTGGGATCCGGCTCATGTAACCAGCGGGCCACAGGCCAACCCCACTCCCTGACTTCTTTGTAACATGACAAATGATAATGATGATGATTACAGTGATGGTGACAGCATCTAGCACACAGAGTTTTGCTGTGAATGACACATAGCGAGTGCTCTGTGACCCTCATTATTGTGGTTAACACAGTTTTGCCACAATCAGAGTTACTTATGTGAGTCTCACTGCCCTGAGCACATAATCAGTTTTAGTAGGTACTTGTTGCATTCCAGACTTTACATAATAGGTGCTCAATAGGCATTTGTTGAATTGTTATTGAATTGAAATTAATCAAGACTTATCTAGGAAGGACTGCATTGAATCAGTCAACCAATCAATGAAAATTTTGTTAAGTGCTGACCAGGAGAAGAGCCTGTGTGAAAATTTATAGGCCTCAGTATGGTATAAAACATAACACTGTCTATAATGCAATATTGGCATTTACCATAATTATAATAAATACGTGACTGTAAGTACTAAACTCAACAGTCTAGCACAGAGCAAGATACTTAGTAGACATTTTAATGATTATTTAGTGAGTCAAATTTCCTTCCGGGATTGAAGCAACAAGAATCAGTTTACAAAGATACTAAGTCCCCCACACCTCTGAGGAGCCCGTTCCCTCTGACACATGGGTATAACCATCACAACTTGTGCCTTTCCCTGAGCACCCCAGAACACAATGCTCAAAACCAGGTGTTTCCCCTTAAATTCCTTTTAATGTTTTATCTTGAAAATAATTGTGGGTTTATGGGAACTTGCGAAGTCAGTACAGAGTGGCTCTATGTCACCTTTACTCAGTTTCCCCAGTAGTCACATTTTATATAAGTACAGTGTGATAGAAAACCAACAAAGGGATGTCGGTACAACGGGCAAGTGTGTAGTTCTCCCTCTGACTTTCAGCTTCACATCTCTGTGAGAAGCCAGAAGATGGGGGTTTCAGGGAGACACTATAAATAATTCCCACCCCGAGCAGGCATGGCCTAAGAGCAATTGGAGTGAGGATGTCTCATCTCCTCCCATGCACAAGAAATCACTGTAGGAGATATGTCAGGGGCCAGCAGTGGTCCCAGGCTCTCCACCACCACACAAACAGAAATGTGGGAGTGGAGGGGGAAGGCTAGTTCAGACCTTGAGATTTGCATGCTGGCCTTCCCGAACCCTGACTCTGCTTGCTCCCATACTCGGAGATTGCCCACCTCCTAGCACATCATTCCCCAATGGATTCCTCAGTCCTAGGCTGGACTTGATGCCTTCTGCTAGGCTCGTAAACACAGTGTGTCAAGGGTCTGATCCACATTTATGAGAAGCAACAGAGGTAGAGCCCAGTGCAGCTGAGACACCCACCACATAGCCTTGTTTATGAAGCTGCAAATAACCCGCTTACTGAGGTGTCGGCAATGGTATTTTATAGGGGTTTAGAACACCTCATAAAGGCCTTTTATTCAGCATGCTTAATTTTAAATAGGTCCTTAAATTGTAGGGCATCTAAATGCCAGTGTTCTTTGAATATTTATATGCTTTCTTCAAGGAGAAAAATGGCATAAATGGCCAAGACAGAGGGAAAGACCAGGCCACCATCCCCAGCTGCTCCGAAGGGAAAGGTTTAGGAAGGATAGGAGGGAGGGAGGGAAGGAGGTTACTCTCTTATCAGCAGGGGTGGGAGAGAGATGTGGTAATCAAGAGCTCACCGGCAGTTGTGCTGAGATTCAGCTAGACAAATCACTTCCTGCAAATAACATGGCAGCCAGTGGGTGAGCAGGCCACTGCGCAAATATGTAACAAGACACCTGTCGCTATACAAGAACCAACACGTATTGAAGGCCTACTATGTGTCACACTCCACTCAGAACTTAATTTAATTTGCACGACAACCAAATTAGACAGTATTTTAATGACCATCCCAGAGAGGACAAACTTGGGGCTCGGTAGGTTAAGCAACAGACTCAAAGACACAGGGCTGATACTCAGCAGACCTAGAAGTTAATTTTCATTTGCTCTTGGGCAACAGAACAGCTTCCTCATTGCAAAATGAGGGTGAGAAGAAGGCAACACCTGTGTGGCAATCAGATGACACCATCACTGTAACTATAGCTCAGTGCCAGGTCTATTGTGTGTGATCAGTGTCAAATTTATTTCATTTTTGAATTTATTTTGATTAACAAACTTGAATAGAGCACTTACTATGTGGTAAACCCTCTTTCTAGAACTTTCCAAGTTGCTATGGGTGAATCTCTCCTCCATCCAGATGGAATGGGCTGCAATAGCCTCTCTCGACTCCAGTTGAGATGTCTAGTTAGATGTCAGGTCTTCCCGGTCTTCATTGTGAAGTCAAGCTTAAATTCTTCCTTGATGTTGGCTCTGATAATTTCAGAGTTTCCTCTGCCCTTCTTTTCTTGATCCTCTAGGGATTCTACGGATGGTGATACTCTCTTCAGCCCCAGACTGACTTCATGGGCACACGACCTGTGGAGTTACATAGGTCCTGCATTCAGAATGGTTCCCACTTGGGGGTTAGTGCCCCATGGTTTGTGTCTTGAAATCTGTGATTACTACTTTTGAATTTCTGTTTTGTTAGTGACGTCTGAGGGGACAATGAAACAACCACTTAGGGTGGAGCCTTGGTCCATACATTGGTGCTACCTCTTGCTGCCTTCTTGCTTTGCTGAGATGAGTTCTCAGCTACCTGTTCCCACTTTCTAGTTTCCTGGGCCTCTCCTGTCCTCCCCTTTCCCATCCCTGTCCTATGCAGATGAGGGTGGTGATCAGGTCACACTACTTGGTAGAGGTAGACAACATTACTGTTGTCAGTACTACTTCCTCGGGTGAGCCAAGGTGTAGGAACAGGCAGGGTTAGGAGGATATGGGTACCCCATGGCATCTCAGGGCTAGACATGGTTTGAGCTGCCCTTCCTCTGGACCAGCAGCATGAGCAAGCTAAGAGCTGGCTCAAAGGGAGAAGTCAGACCTGGTTTACTAATTACACCAACTTCAGAGCAAACAGAGAACATGGGCTCCATGAATGGCCTGGGGAAATACCAACATGCATAAACAGGAAGGCATAGGAGCCATATGTTGGCTGCTCTCCACCCACACAGATTTTCCAGACAAGTCCATTCTCTTCGCACCATTTAAGGATGACTGGCAGGGAAGCAAACATCAGAAATGAGCAGATTCATCCACTGTATGGCTACTTGTGTCCTGGTGGTCTCCATCTCTGCTGTTTCATGCTGCCTGGAGTGATGGTGCACATGGTATCCTCTTGGCAGATGGATAAGCTCACCTATTTTGGTGGCAATTGTGGGCTCCAACATTGAGAATCTTAGGGTCTTGAGAGTTCTGACTCAGGGATTAGAAGTGCTCAGTTTAAGGATTAGTTCAGTACCTTGCTAGCAGAGTAAACTTGGGCAGTTCAATCAACCCCTGATTGTAAAATGGAGGTAATATCTACTCCACAGGAAGTATGAGTTACTTATGCTTTCAGCAAATATTTTCTCTAGACTATGCACTAGATCCTGTGACAGAGGGATAAATAAGATAGGCCCTCAAGAAACTCCTGGTTTAACCAGAGAGTCAGTCCCATAAACAGTTCATGCCTAGGACATCATGGAAACCAGCAGTGGGCATCCGACCCAGTGGGAGAAGGGAGTTTCCTGGAGGATTTTCACTCTGTGCAAAGCAGAAGACAAGGTCATATGCTGAGATCAAGGGGCATGGGAAGATGGTAGAAATGTAAAGACTAGGTAGACCATGTAGAATAGTTGATGAAGAGTGTATGAGAAGCGATTGATGAGGGATTGCCAAATGGTGACTAAGATGATCACTGTGACAGTGACAGCTAAAGGAGGCTGTGTGTACAACAGCAAGTGCAGATAAGGGCAGTAGAGGTGTCAGCTTTTACTAACAATTGAACTGATACTTAACGAAGGCCATTCTCTGCGGAATCCCCAGGTGGTGCATTTGTTGGCTCAAGCATGCTCCTGCTCCTTCTCCATTCAGGTAAACCCGATCTATCCTCCAAGCTTTGGCTCCAGGCCCATTTCTTCCAGGATGTCTCTGAGGATGCCGCTGTCTCCAGATCTGCTATGTGAGTCTTTCCCTCCCATTTGGGGATCCCGCAGCTCTGGCTGCCAGGGCCTCTATTTGGCCAAGTACTTATTGCCTGGGTTTTCTCTTAGGTGTTGGTTCAGTCTTCCAGCCAATTCTGGCCTTCTGACATCAGAAGTGTGCTTATGCCTCCCCCACCCTCCACTGCCCCAAGGAGAATCAACAGAAGGGCTTGCCCTCAAAGGCCAGTGTTTAGGTGGAGACAGACCATCTCAAGAACTCTGCTGAGTCACATAGATGCTCCAGGGTGTGTGGGCCCTGCAGGATCAGGGACCACTCTTGTCCGCCTCCTCCACAGGTCTCACACATAAAAGGAACTCTACCTTCTCCTTCCTCCTTCTTCTTTTCCTTTTGTTTTTCCAAGACTTTGCTGAGCACAGACACTATGCAGACATCAGAGGATACACAATAGAAAAACCACTGTCCTAATAAAACTCTCAGTCTTAGCTCTTCCAGTTCCTGGCATGTTATGGCTACTCCCTAAATACTACTTAATCCAAACTGAGATCTCTACTGAAGAGAAACTTCTGACCCTCTCAGGATGACTTCCCCATACCTCTTCATTTCAGCCAACACTCAGTTCACAGAAGCCATTGAGCTTCTATTCCATGCTCCAGCGTACCTTGTTCTCAGAGCTGAGTGACTCATGGGAGACAGAGCCAGGACAGCAGAAGGTCAGAGGGTCAAGCTATATGGAAAAGCACAGATGCTTCTAGAAAGCCATAGTCAGCTCCTCCAGGACAACATTTTTTACTCCTCATCACAGGAAGTCATAACTTGCTCTAATTTGCAATGCCTTAGACTATTGACCTGGGGACCCTGGTCATTTGAGAAGAAGGACACAGGAAGGTTAAAAACCAGGGGGACTGAGAGGGAGCATCACAGCAGTGTGCATGGACAAAGAGCCTTCTTCCTATGGGGACGATGGATACAAAACTCCCCCAAGGTCAAAGAGATCCAGATGAGAGGGATATCTTGGTCAATAAGCAACAACCAATGCTGACAGGGTATTGGCAGCCTGTTTTGAGTGCCCTTATTGATTATTTTGATACTTTTTTGAAGGAAGTGCCTATATATTGCAGGAAAGGAAGTTAAAGCTTAGGGAAGTGAGAGGAGTGGAACGAGGTGGAACTGGGATTCAAGTAGGTCGGTTTTGTCTGTCTCCTGGTGTTAAAAATGAAACCAACCAAGAATCATCTTCTAGTTATGGTACGTTTGTTATCTATGAGTCTAGTGCTGACATGGATGGTATACAGGTGGAGCAAGGGCCAGGTCTGAAGGGGAGGAAGGCATGGTCTCCATCCTCTATCAAGACAGCAGCTCATCTCTAGGTCACCCACTGCAGACCCAGCCACATCAAGGAGAGCTGGAAGGTCATGCTGAGGATGCAAACTATATAAAAAGCAATAGAACTTTTGAGAAGCTTGCAGCTCATATGACCAATTTAGGGGGACACTAGGGTGGCTTTGCAGAGAGTGGATGAGAAGTAACAAGACTGGAGGCTGAGAGATCACTTAGGATGCATCAGTGGACTCGATTCTGTAGAAGGTTCTGTTCCCGATGCTGCAGAGGAAACAGGGTAGAATGTCTTAGTCCTGTCCTTGCAGAGCTAAGGACCAAACTTCTGCAAATCCCCACTAGATGCTCTTGTGCCATATGTGAGATGGACCAGGGGTCAGAAGAGACCTATAGGATCAGAGGAGAGGGAGATAACCCAAGCAGAAAGACGCCTGAAAGGGGGCACAGGTGTTCACACTGAGTGCTGGAGAAGGCTTTGAAAGTCAGCACAGGTAAGGTGAAGCAGACGAGGAAAAGGATGAGCATGGACAGGAAAGGCTTGGGCAGAACATACGGCTACAACTGACAAGACTCTCTTTGGCCAGAGAGAGGAGATGGAAATGAAGCTGGAGAGAGGTCTGGGGCCAGTCAAGGAGCTTAGGCATTGAGTTATAACTGAGATGCTCAGAAGAGTGATGTGGGCTGATAAACTGGTGGAAGTGGTCAGAGTGAGTGGGCATGGATCAGATAGGGCCCAGGAGGGAGAGAGCCTGAGCCGGCTAGTTCAGTGGAGCCAATTCAATACGGTGGCACCATTAGCAGCAGGCAGCCCCAAGCCCGGAGAGGGGCAGGAGGGTGACAGGGAGACAAAGGGAAGAAGTCTGCCAGAGCCTATCAGAGGGCTACAACCACAAAGACGATCAGCCATGGCTGAGGCGAGGGAGCAGTGGGTAATTAGCTGCATTATCTTTCTCCTGCCCCTCATTGGCTGAGCAGGCCAGAATTTGCTGACCTGGGAGTCTGGCAAATGCAACTTCTCTGCTCTGCAGGGCAGAGGAGGGAAAGAACAAATAACGGACCCAAGGGAAAGCAGTCCCAGAGCCAGCAGACCCTGCAGGACATGTTCTGTGACACTTTTCTTCCCCCTCCCCGCCCAAGGCTGTTCCTGTGATGGGACATGTTTCAGGGGCATGCTCCCACAGACCCATGAATGTCTGACCCTGATACTCTGCTCTTTCCATGTGCCCATGGGGGCCGTGGAGTCCTGGGGTGAAGATCCTGCAGTTATTAGAATCAGAGGATATGGGAGATGGCCCCTGGGGAGAGGCCCATCAATGAAGGCCCACCCGTGGGGTCCAGGCCTCACCTCCTCACCACCTTTGGCTCCTGGCTGCCACGCCTCTCGCTCTCTTTCTGCCTAGTCTGCATTTTCCTGCCTCTTCACAGTAATCACCATTGACAGCTATTGACTGCCGGTGACAGGGCTGGGCGCTGAAGGTGACAGACTGAGGGTTTTCTCATTTTGTCTGCGCTGTGCCAGATGCGATGGCGGTGGCAGGGGGAGGGGGTGTTCTTATCTCCTGTTGCTATAGATTTTGGATATGCTCCCCCAACTTTGTGTGTTGAGCCACCGTAACAGGATTAAGAGGGTAAAAGAATTGGTCCAATTACAGTGTCGGAAGGTGGGACTTTAGGGAAGATATTAGGACTAAGGTCATCGGGGCAAGGCGCCCACGATGAAGTCTCTGTCATGTCTATGAGAATAACGAGACCAGAGCAGAGATTTGCACAGACAGCCGCTCTGCTCTGCCTTAGCTTTCACGATGTGGCCGGGACTCTGCAAGGTGTTCAGCAGATCCGTCTCCTGGGCCTCGGACCTCCCAACAGTGAGCTGGCTAAACCTCTGCCTTCTTTTTGAGAGGTTTTTGCTATAGGGCGTGTGTGCTTGCCAGAAAGACAGAGGGAGTCAGAAAGACAGAAAGTAAGAAATCAACCCCCCCCCCCGGGGGGGGTTGGCCACGCCGCAATCCCTTCTCCTCCATCCTCCTCTTGGGATCTTGTGCATGCATGCACACACCCCCAGCATGAGTTTATGCCGCTGTATCCAGGACACGAACTGTGGTCAACTACATGGGAGTCCAGTGACATAGCCATTATGCCAGCTGCTGGTTCCTGATTTTTTTTTTTAAGAGAGATTTTTGCTATAGGGTGCATCCACTCCCTGGAGAGACAGAGAGGCAGAAAGTGAGATATTAACCCCCCCGCCACGCCCCCAGGGGGAATGGCCCTGCCACAATCCCTTCTTTCCCATCCTCCTCTTGGGATTTTGGGCACACATGCCCCAAATCTGGCGTTAGTTCTAAGCCACTGGGTCCTGGACTTGAACCACGGTAGACTACATGGGAGTCCAGCGATATAACTATTATGCCATCTGCTGGTCCTTAAATCTCTTTTTTTTTTTGAGAGGTTTTTGCTATAGGGTGTGTGTGCTCGCCAGACAGACAGAGAGAGACAGAGAGACAGAAAGCGAGAAAGCCCCCCCCCCCAAGGGGGATGACCACGCCTCAATCCCTTCTCCTCCCAGGATCTTGGGCATGCGCGCACACGCGCCCGGCGTGAGTTTTAAGCCACCAGGTCCAGGATGTGAACCGCGGTCGACTACGTGGGAGTCCAGCGACATAGCCATTGCGCTAACTGCTGGTCCCCTTAAACCTCTTTTTATAAATCACTCAGTTCTAGGTATTTTCCGCTATTAGCAACAAAATGGACTAGAACACTTGCCCAGATCCTGAAACCTAGCATTCCCTTCTCATTTCTCCTCCTCCTAAAGAGGATCGCCTTCTGCAGAAAGGCTTCTTTGCCCCAGCTAACAGTCCAACAGCAGGTGTGATCAGAATCTATCCTTTAATTCTAGGACTAGCTATTCAAAAGCAGAAGCTCCCAGAGGACCAGCAGTTAGCGTAATGGCTATGTCGCTGGACTCCCACGTAGTCGACCGCGGTTCGAGTCCCGGACCCGGTGGCTTGAACTCACGCCGGGCGCGTGTGCGTGCGTGCCCAAGATCCCGAGAGGAGAGTGGAGGAGAAGGGATTGCGGCGTGGCCATCCCTCCTGGGGGTGATTTCCTGCTTTCTATCTCTCTGTCTCTCTGTCTGTCTGGCGAGCGCACGCGCCCTATAGCAAAAACCTCTCCAAAAAAAAAAAAAAAAAAGCAGAAGCTCCCAAACTCGAGTGTGCATCAGCTTCACCTGGGCAGTGGTGAACCACGATTGCTACACTCCCCCCACAGCTCTGGCTCAGTTGGTCCGAGGTGGGCTGGACAACTTGCTGGTCTGAGAAGTACTTCACGATGGGCAAAGTATTTTTACAAGCAAAATGAGAAATAGCGATTGACTGTTTTAAAAAATAATTAGAATAATAATAATACTGATTGGGGAAAACATAGAAAAGATATTGAATGTTGAAGCGGGGAGATTAATGTCTCTGTATTGACAGACATGCATGGCATTCCCTTTTGAAAAAGCAATGTAATACACTGTAAAGTTATATGTAATCCAATGTAATATAAAGAAGATTATGATGATAATAAAAAATAAACAAAAAAACAAAAAAAAACAGTTCCCAGGTGCTGCTGATGCCATGGGTTGGAAGTGATAAGTTACTGCCTAGTGGGCCTAAGTCCCATTTCCTTAATGACCTACTAACATTTTTTGGTGGTGGGATGTCGGCGTCCGCCCCCAGGCTTAGCGCTATTATGGAAGAAGCAGAAAAGATGAGACAAAAAGATAGAGTGGAAACGGACACAGGCAGCCTGAGCCTAGGTAGCCCAAGCAACTTGTGCCGCCCAGATGAACTGGACGTCTTTATTTATAGTACAAGGAGACATTACACATGTATGTTTCATGACACTTCATGGATTAGTTGCCAGGTTACAGACAATAAGAAGCAGTTAACAAATCTATAAGAGATTAGTCATACCCTGGGCAAGGTGTATCCCTTGGTGGTAATCCCATCTAGAGTAAATCTCATCTTCCTTTCTAATGCAGAGAACTAGCTGTTAGGTTGTGAGGAAGGAGCTAAAGAACTTCTCCATAAGGAGTGCACCACCACACCCAGAGAAGTCTAAAGAACCTTTCAGATGCAGGGCAGGATTGGACTTTACTAATTGGGGTCAAAATGTTTCTTGAAGTCCATCAGATGTGTATGTTGGAACGCCCCTAGTAATTTCCACCCTTGCTCTGTCTGCAGCCAAGGTCAGGGGAAGACAAGTTACAAGGTTCTGCCAAACCCCAAAAGAGCATGTGGTGTTTGCTCAGCACATGTCCCCACACCTCAGACTCTCTCTCTTAAACGTGTCCCCACAGTGGGAGGGGAAGGGACTCTATTTTTCAAGGGCCTTTCCTAGTGCTTTGGTAAAAGCAGATGCTTACTAAATTATTGCCTAAACAAAAAAGATTTTTTTTTCCTTCTTGTGAGTGACAGGAAGGGAAAACAAAGGTTTTAAGGTTATTACGCACCTTTTCTTTTTTTTTTCTTTTAAGAATTATTTTATTTAACTTTGTTTATTATTATTATTATCTTCCAGTTTTGGTCAGAGAGAGAGAGAGAAAGAAAGGGAAAGTGAGAAAGCAAGCCACCAGCTCCAGGACTTGAACCACAGTAGGTTATGTGGGAGTCCAGGACCTTTAACCACCACAACACCTGCCATCCCCTATCATGCTTATTTTCTGGCATAATTTTGAAATATGGCAAATATAATTTTTTTTCTTTTTCTAGTAAGTGAATTTGTATGTACTGAGCATAATCCCTGCAACATATTAAATACTACAGAAATGTTATTTTCTTCTTATTATTACAATTACTGGGGGCCACTGGAAGTCTATGGAAGCCCTTGGCTTACACAATCTCTGGACCAAGACACATGAGGAAGCAGCAGAACCACTTCAACTATCGGGCTATGAAAGATGGTCTCTTTTCTGGGATAAACACATACAAATATCTGTAGCGCCTACCTTTTGAAGGGTAGATTATGGGTGAGCTTTATTTTCTTCTTTATACTTTTTTTGTGCTCTCCATCATAACCATGTATTATTACAATGATAAGCTAAAAACACATTATTTACAGAACCGGGGTATCCCCAACACAGCAGTGCACTGGATGTAAATTCAGTTACTTATCCCAGCATGAACACCGTCCATCTGAGGCCAGGAGCAGCTAACCATTCATTCATTCCTTTATTCAGTAAGCTACTGACGACACAGTTAGCACGTTACCTGTGTGCAAGGAGTCCCAGGTACAAAGGCAGTGTCGCCAGCTTTAGTACCAGCAAGACTTGGGGTCTAACCGCCCCTCTGCCGCCCTCTGACTGGGTGACTGGGCAATTCACTTCCCCCTTATGTGGGTCAGTGTCCTCATCTGTGAATAGGAGCTGTAATGCTACCTTTGTTGAAGGGTCTTTATGAGGATAAAAGGTGGGAGAGTCCACGCCCAGCACAGGGCCAGCACTTACTGAATACAGACCAGTATGATTGACATTGTTGTGCCGAGGGCTGGTTGGAGCTGGTTCCTGTTAGGGGATCTTGGTAACAGCAGTGATCCCAGGATGCCCTCAGATGCTTTTCTGCCCCCACCACCTAAGGTGTGGTGGGGATTATCATCCTTATCTTTTACTATGGAATCTAGAGGACTAAGGGCTGAATCAGAGTCCTACCCAAGCCCCCAAACTCCTCCCTGATGGGACCTCTGTGCAATAGAGTGTAGCCAGCCTTCTCGGCTCATGGCTTTGCTTCATGCTTTGCATCTGGGAGCTGAGTCAATTTCACTGGCTTTGGTGGAAATTCTCTAGCTCCAATGTCCACTAAAGTTAGAGAGATGATTTTTTTTCCCTAAGGAGTAAAGGCTAAAGGAGTGATGCTAGCTTAGTTTATGTGGGTGGCATCTCACATCTGTCACAGAAGAAATTAGCGTCTATGCCATCACATTAGGTATATTGCCAATAAGACCCCTCAGGAACTGAAAGCTTCCACCTGCAACTAAATATTTCTACCTAGGGAACACAGTGAAGCCTAAAACACTAATGAAAACATCCTTCAACATTAATAATACGATTAGGATAAATGAGACAGTGACAGCATGCTGAATCGAGCAGTGGGTGTCCTGGGAACGTGAGTGCCAGTGGATTGCAGGAGGTCTGCTTGCTTTAAATGACATATCGTTTGGAGATGGTGGTACCACTTCTCAAAGGGAGAGATCTTGCGTGTTCACCAAAGGCTATGAGTGTCCCTCCTAAAGAGAAGCCCACATAGACAGGTGGAAATTCAACCTTTCTGCATGAGGGGTGGGGGGTCCAGTCTGTGGTCTCAGTGCCAACATGGAGCAACCATGTGAGCTTAGATAAGTCAGTAACATCTCTGAGATTAGATTTCTCACCTGTAAATAAGAGTAATAATAACTTCTGTAAATGAGGCTGGGAACATCTAAGTAGAGAAAAGCAACATCCCTTGCTTGAGGGACCAGCAGTTAACGTAATGGCTATGTTGCTGGAATCCCATGTAGTCACCGCGGCCCAAGTCCTGGGCCCAACGGCTTAAACTCACACTGGGCATATGTGCGTGCATGCCCAAGATCCCGAGAGGAGAATGGAGGAGAAGGGATTGCGGCGTGACCATCCCCCCTGGGGAGTGATTTCTCACTTTCTGTCTCTCTGTCTCTGTCTTTCTGGCAAGTGCACGTGCCCTATAGCAAAAACCTATCCCCCAAAAAAGAAAAAGAAAAAAGAAAAAAGAAAAAAAAAGAAGTTGCTTGAGAGCTAGGGAGTGTTATATGTATAAATGACATTTTCATAATAAATATAAAAATTCAGTGAAGCTTCATTTATGGTGGTTTTAGGGGCTGAAGTCTTTCACAAATAAATATTTTCAAAGCAATGGAACTTATGTGAGTTTTGTGGGTCATCCATTTATTCATGATTTGTCAGAGAGCATATGCACTTACCAGAGAGAGACAGAGACAGAGAGAGAGAAGAGAGAGCAAGAACCTCTTAATGGGAGTGGTCATACTATAATCCTTTCTCCGTTTCTCCATCCTACCAGAATTTGTGGCACTCACACACATGTACTCAGGGTTTCCAATTGCAGTTGACCACGTGGGATTCGGTTCCCTTAACCACTCATCCTTTTATTAAAAAGCTCTTTTTACATTATTTTACACCTGCCTTCTTAGACACTGTCTACTACTAGTTGTCATTTTGTTTGTTTATCTATCTATTTATTTATTTAGGTCTTTAAAATTTGCCAGTGTGCATGAGTGCTCACCAGAAAGGGGGAGAAGAAACAACTCTCTTCAGTGGAGCATGGCCATACGACAAGTTCTTTCCCTCCATGTCTCCATTCCACTCTGGGCACAGGTGGATACATGCCCAGAGTTTTTCTCCAACTACCAGAGCCTGGACTCGAACTGTGGTCAGCCATGTAGGATCTGTTTTGTAATGCATAGCATTTCATGGCTACACTTTGGGGCTGGCCTTATTTATTTAGCCTTTATGAATCAGTCAATTAATATTTTCCTTTCCTACCATTATGGAAAATTCCAAATATATATAAATTCCAAATATATATATATATGACATATATAAAATTAGAACATAGTACAATATTTTATTAGCATTATACTATGTTCATATGATCCTACTATGAGCTTAGGAACTCCCATTTATCTATTACCCAGTTCTAGTAATGATCAATTCATAGTCTCTTATTTTACTCTGGGCACAGGTGGATACATGCCCAGAGTTTTTCTCCAACTACCAGAGCCTGGACTCGAACTGTGGTCAGCCATGTAGGATCTGTTTTGTAATGCATAGCATTTCATGGCTACACTTTGGGGCTGGCCTTATTTATTTAGCCTTTATGAATCTGTCAATTAATATTTTCCTTTCCTACCATTATGGAAAATTCCAAATATATATAAATTCCAAATATATATATATGACATATATAAAATTAGAACATAGTACAATATTTTATTAGCATTATACTATGTTCATATGATCCTACTATGAGCTTAGGAACTCCCATTTATCTATTACCCAGTTCTAGTAATGATCAATTCATAGTCTCTTATTTTTTTCTCTATACTTTCTATTCTTTCCCACACTACTCCAGGTTATTTTAGAGTGAATTGTAGCTATTGTGTCATTTCACTCATAAATATTTCAGGTTATACTTCTGTAAGAGAAAGATTCACAAAATCATATCTATAATACTATTATCCTACCAAGAAAATTAGCAATTGTTCCTTACTGCGTTCAAATAACCAGTTTGCACTTACATTTTCTTGAATGCCATATGCGTGTATGTGTGTGTGTGTGTATGCATATGCATATATATGTATAAGTATATATATATAGTTTGTTTGGATCAGGACCTAAATAAGGTTTATACACTGTGATGGATTGATATCCTTTAATCTATGGATTTTAACCTACAGATTTCCCCCACTAATTATTTTTTTCCTTCACAGTTTATTTGTCGGAGAGTCGGGTCTGGGTCACCTGTCCTGACCATGTATCACACCGAATTGTGCTGATTGCACTCATGTGGTATGGTTTAACAGGGCTCTCTGCTGCCTGCATTTCTTTTAAATCAGTACTCAGACCCAGGTGCTGGATTGCAAGCAGGCTTGTTTTTTCCTGGCATGACCACTCTGTAGGTGGGGCTGTGTGCTTGCATTAGGAGGCACACGGTGAATGATGGCTTCTTCATGGTGTTGGCAGACTTGGGTGCACATAGCCTAGACCTATTCACCCTTCAAGGTTGGCAAAGTGTCGACGCAGGCCACCTTTGTTTGTATCACCTAGACTCGGTCTATAAATAGATCTCAACTCTGCAGCTACCCTGCGGGATAGTGCATTTAGGGAAAGCAAGACAAAGACTTGATTACTCTCTCTCTCTACACCAGTTTGTAAGATAATTAGTTGGTTCATTTGTACTTTCTAATGATGACTAAATAGTTTATTTGATTTTTAATAAACTCACGATTTAAAACATAATGGTCTTCAAATCTATTACAGTTATTATCATTATTAAAGCTCAGATTGCCTTCTTTGGCTAATGGCAGCATCGTCAAGTTTGCTCCCGAGTCCTTTCGACAAGACTCTGTATGCCTTTGATAGTTTCCTTGCTCTTTAACTACGACAAGGTGTCTCAGACTCATTCGCGAAGTCCTACAGCAGATTGGGCATGAAAGACTGCTTCAGGGATTCTTGGCTTCTTTAGGTGGGAAAATAGGCATTAGGTTTGCTTTTTGTCACTGATTCAGTCTTTGTTTCCAGGTCTTTTCGTGAGCAGAGATAGGAAAAAATGTGTATATGTGCATATACTTACAATGCAATATATTATAAATTAATTCTGCTGCTGCCAACTCGGGTTTGGGATCATAGAATTCTACTTAATCTCATTGACCCTATGTCTATGTTCCTTTTGTCTTGTACTGAAGATTTCATTTCTCAGTGTCACCAGATAATTACTCATGTGTCTCATTGCAGAACACGTATGCAACCGTCTAAGAATAAGGATAGAAACATTAGCGTGAACGTTATGATTTAAACATTAAACATGGGCTTAAGAACATTTTTAGTTCTTTTTGTCATTGAGATATATTCTACTAGGGATGGGGATAGATTCAAATCGTGGTTTTGTTTGTTTGTTTTTAATTTATTGTGAGAGGGAACACGGACTCATGAGACAGAGAGACGGAGAGCACTCCCAGTGGGATGTGATCATGTCACAGTCCTTTTTCTTGTGTTTAGTCATTCCATCAGGATTCTGCGCACATGCATACACAACTGGTGTGTTGTTTTCCAAGTTACAGGGACCTGGATTTTAACTGTGGTTGGTCATGGGGTATCAGGCTCCCTATGCATCGTGCTTAATTGCTGTGCTAATGCGACCAGTCCAGATTACTGTGTTTTAAGATTGTTTGGGATAATTCTGCTCTGTGTGGTTATGATACCTATAGAATACAGAGTTAGATTCATTTTGCTTTTTATTTTAAGGGATTACTCTTTTGAAATTTAATTTTGTTAAATTTTGTTTACTTATGTAAAATATTTGCATAATCCCAACATTAAGTCTATAAAGTGAGGTGTATTTAATGAAGTCTACTTCTGATCTACTTTGATTATAAGCAATTTTTTTGGGTATATTTATAAATCCTCCTTTTGTACTCAACTGGTAGCAAGCTATAGAACTTTTTCCACCTTGCCTTTTGTACTTAATATATTCCAGGAATTCCTTCTTAGATATACATTGACTTATTCCTCCTTCCTTTTTATATCTGATATCATATCTTGTCAGTATCACCATGTCTGTCTCTAGCAATTTACCTTCTAACTTACAGTGTTGAGCCCTTGTGCCTTGAAGAACAGATTTCCAGCTCACACGGATTGTGAGGTAACCATGAACAATCAGGTTGTAAGGATCCAAGGAGCTCTACAGTAAGGAATGGGTCTTGTCCTTTCTGGCTGCCAAAACCTGTTGCTCAATAAAAAATTAGTGGAATTAGTTGTATCAGAATGCTTCAAGATGCTCTATCCATCTTCACAATGATCACAACAGTCACTGCCACAGTAAAAAGCACTAAATTCTTACCAGATACACCCACAGTATTCAGTCCCTTTGGTTGGCAAAGACAACGGTGTCTGAAAAATCACTACTTGTACTGGAATTTCTCCTGGGAGACATGAATTTCTGCAGATCATGTCAGCTTAAGGCGATAAAACATCAGTTGACAAGATCCATCTTTTTTTTTTAAGAAGTGTTTTATTTAACGTTATTTATTATTATTTTCCAATTAGAGTAGAGAAAGATATATAAAGAGAGAGAGGGAAAGTGAGAAAGCAAGCCACCAGGTCCAGGACTCAAACCGTGATTGCCCATGTGGGAGTCTAGTGCCTTTAACCACCACACCACCTACCGGCCCCAAGATTCATCTTAATGAAAGGTCGTTTGCAAGCCAGAAAGGGGCTTATCTCTTTTCTTCCATAGTGTTATTTGATTGATTGATTGATTGATTGATTCATTCATTCATTCATGTGTTTAATTTATAGAATAAAGAGTTTTTGAACATCTACTGCATTGAGACACCATGCTGGAAATTGGAACTAAAGGAATTTTCTTTCTTCTTCTGAGCTCATTGGCATCTATTCTTATCTTTCTGGAATGTCCCTATATAAGCTGTCTATTCTCAGTTTCAGAATGGCAGATTCTTCTTCCATAAGTGCTTGTTTAAACTCAGACAGGTGGTAAGGACTGGACCCGTGTTTACAAACACTTGTGCAGACATAAAAAGAACATTGGGTGCTTCCAGTCGTGTGCCCTCAGTTCATCCTGCTGGGAGCATTTGTTTATTTGTGATAGTTAAATCTGGAAGGGACTCGGGTCAAATACATTCAGGTCTTCATAAAATACTTCAGCAGTTTTTTTTAAATGAAGGCTTTTATTGGTTAAGCATTAATAATGTAGTTGTTTGTGGTATGGAAATAATTAGCCCTCTTTCTAAATATAAACTCTTCTCTGTTTTCTCCAAGCTGACAGTCTCTTCAGTTCTGGGGCACAGTTTGCCTTCTCCTCTGCAGAATCTACTCTTTTTTTTTTTTTTTCAGCAAAATATGAACAGGTTAGGCATAGCACTGCTAGGTCATGCTATTGTCTTCCGCTGAAAACAATTTGCTTTAAAGGCTGTTACAAATTGTTCTACACACACCTTCAGGCTGTGTTATTAAACTACCTCGTGGGGTTATTGTGCACAAAGGAGATAATGGAAAGGTAGAACTTCCGAAGGAGTGGACCAGCAGGAGGCAAAATACACTTGTATGGGGGCGAAAGGCAGGGTACTTCAAAAATGGTACACGTATGCACACACCTGTGCACATATTCAAACATTCACATGCACACACACTGATGCACACTCACATGAGCACATACCCTCATGCACTTAGTAAACATACACCTACACGTATGCACACACATTACACACATTTGTACATGCACACATTCCTGTAAGCTCAGCTACACGCTTATATACCTACTGATATGAATATACAGACATCCACACTTGCACACACTTAGCTGCACTTATGTATAGCCACCGTAAAACACACACTCATAAACATCTGTACACACTAATGCACAGGTTTAAATAAACACATACACATGCAACTTTATGGAAGTTTGAAATGGTCATTTAAGACAGGAGTTATTCTATTCTCCCAATGCGACCTTTTCTATTGTGTTAAGAAAGCAGACATCTGGTTGAAAAGCTTCCGATTGCTATAAATTTTGTCCTGGGTGTCCTATGAGGCAGCAGGCTCTTTATGGTTTAAACCCAAGGGACTGTTTTTTGTAGTAAGCTTTAGTGCCCTAAACCAACATCTATGAATCAAGAGGGCAAGTTTTATCATCTCTGACCCACAGCTGGGAAAGTAAGGCAAAAACAGGGCCTTGAACTCACCCAAGGTCTTCCTAGGAGGTCACTGGTGGCTGAGCACAGCCCAGAAGCCAGCTCCCCCAAAATCTTGTCCACTCAGGCTTTGAGCTAAGATGACTTACTTGACACTCCCAAGGAAAGATGCTTGTTTTCACTTCCTAAACATTCTCTACCATTAATGAATCCTTTAATCAAACTCATTAGTTGTGTTTTTCATTATCCAAAATGACCCCTGGAAGAAGGCCCCCTACATTGTTCTAAGGAAGTAGCTGTATATTTTGCATCTCATTTATCAAACTTTTATGAAGCAGCAATTATGTGCATGCTTCATGAGCCAGGCATACTCTGAAATTGCTGGGAATGTAATTTTTCTGAGCACTATTTCATTGCTGCCTGTCCGAGTGACAGAAAATGAAGCTGATCATACAAGTGAGACTCTGTCTTCAGAGAGGAAATTAAAGAACTGCTTGCCTAAAGCAGGTCCTTTCCTGAAATGCCATGTTTATACTGAGGTGTTTTTCTCTGGGCAAAAGGGAGTCTAAAATTTAGACCTTTGTACCCAGATAAGCCCTGTATTTCCACAATAAAGTAAACTAGAAAAAAGAAAATGTTATTAGCATTATTACCACAGCACTGACTCGGTGGTGCTATGGTAATACACTACTCAAGCAAAGCTGGACTCATAGGGAAGAGTGGGGATTTGGTCCCCTGTTGGACCTGCAGATGGTAGGCTGTCTGGGAAGGCTGAGGGAGAGAACAGTGGGCAAGAGAATGATGTGAGGCCCTGTTGAGAGTGCTTCTCTCTCTCTCTCTCTGTCTCTACTGTCATAGGAAAAAAGTGTAAAAAAAGGAGAAAATCATTAGGAAGAGAAAATATGTTTGCAATATATTTTTTTAATTCTGTGTTTAAGTGAAACTGCACAATTCAAACCCATATTGTTTAAAAGTCAACCAAACTCGGGAACCAGCAGTTAGCGTAATGGCTATGTCACTGGACTCCCACGTAGTTGACTGCGGTTCGTGTCCCGGACCTGGTGGCTTAAAACTCATGCCGGGCGCGTGTGTGTGCGTGCCCAAGATTCCGAGAGGAGAATGGAGGAGAAGGGATTGCGGTGTGACCATCCCCCCTGGGGGGGGTGATTTCTCACTTTCTGTCTCTCTGTCTCTCTCTGTCTGTCTGACGAGCGCACGCGCCCTACAGTGAAAATCTCTCTCCAAAAAAAAAAGTCAACTAAACTCAACACACGGTAGGGATCATACTCCTAGAGAGGGAGAGAGCACTCCTCAGTGGGGGTTGCTCACCCTGTAATCTCTTTTCCTCCATTTCTCCATCCTATTGGGATTTGGGGCAGTCATGCACACATGCCAGTGTGGTTTTCAAGCCACCAGGGCCAGGAACTGAACCACAGTCAGCTATGTGGGATCTCACTATGGGACCAGCCCTATATCAGTAATCACTTTGCATGTCAATGGTCTACATGCATCAATTAACTGAGATTGTCTGAGTGAATTAAGAAACAAGACCAAACAACATTTTGTCTTAAAATATAAAGTCACATATAGATTAAAAGTAAACGGATGGAGAAAGTTATACCAGGCTGACACTAACTATAAGAAAGCAGGTGTTATCTATTTTCATTTCAGATGGAGCAGACTTTAGAGCAAGGAAGGTTATCAGGAATAAAGGGGTCAGTTCTTCAAGAAGATATGACAATTCTTAACATGTGTGCAGCAAAAAGCAAAATGCCAAAATATTTGAGGCAAAAATGAATAGAACTACAAACAGAAACAGACAAACCCACTATTATAGTTGGAGACTTCAACACCCCTCCACTACAGATTGAGGGACCAGCAGTTAGCGTAATGGCTATGTTGCTGGACTCCCACGTAGTCAATTGCAGTTCACGTCCCGGACCCGGTGGCTTAAAACTCACGCCAGGCACACGTACATGCATGCTCAAGCTCCCGAGAGGAGAATGGCAGAGAGGGGATTGCAGTGTGGCCATCCCCCCTGGGGGGTGATTTCTCACTTTCTGTCTCTCTCTCTCTCTGTCTGGCGAGCGCACGCGCCCTATAGCAAAAACCTCTCAAAGAAAAAAAAAAAAAAGAAATGTACAGATTGAGCAGACAGAATATCAGTAAGAGCACTGCTGAACTCACCAGCACCATCAATCGACTACATACAATGGCTGTCTTTAGAGTACTTCATCCAACAACAGCAGAATAAATATTCTCAAGGTAACATGGCACATTCTGGATAGACCACATTATAGGCCATAAACACACACCTTCATATATTTAAAATAATACAATAGAATTAAACTATAAATAGAATTAAACTATAGAATTAAACTATAAATCGGTACTAGAAAGACAGCTGCAAAATACCCAGATACTTGAAGATGAAGCAATACACTTCCAAATAACACATGGGTACAAGAAGAAACACCAAGATAAACATAAAACATTTTGAAATAAATTAAAATGAAAAGACAATTTATCAAAATTGGTGGGAGGCAGAGAAAGCAGTGCTCAGAGGGAAATTCATAATATTGAATACAAGTGTTAGAAAAGTAGAGAGGACTAAAATTAATCTAAGCTTTTACTTTGGGAAACTAGCAAAAGAGAAAATTGAATCCAAAGTGTGCAGAGAAAAGAAAGAATAAAAATTAGAGCAGTAATGAATGAAATAGAAAATAGGAAACCAATAGAGAAAATTATATAAAGAAACTGAAATCAGTTCTTTGAAAGATCAATAATATCAATAAGGCTCTAGCCAGGCTAACTGAGAAAAAAGTTGAGGACACAAATTATTGGTGTTAGAAATGGAAGAAGAGTCAGGATTACTTAACATATACCGACTGTATGCACTCTACGGTGGAAACTGAGAGATTGGAGGACATAGAAGCATTGAAAATGGTTATAGAGATGGCTCCTGAGAACTAGTGACTTCAGGATAAAAGAGAAATGAAGATTTCCTACTGATAATTCAGCCTTCAGTACACAAACCTGAGTGGCAGGAAGCTCCTCTAGCCTTTTCTCTATCTCTGACTCTATCTCTGTCTCTGCTTCTCTATCTTCTCATATTTTTTTTTGTAATTTTTCCTTTTTAAAAATTTTTAAAGGTAAAGTATTCTCTTGCTCTCAGCTCCTCCTTTGTCTCGTTAATAATTCCCTCTCCCCCTCCCATCCAGGCAGGAGAGACAAGAGGCAGGTCATCAGATGAAGATTCCTCACGGCTCCAGAGAACTAGTGACTGCACCGTGTGATTTTCTATTTTGTGCTTTTTTTTCCCAAAAATAATAATAACAATTTTTAAAATTTTTTCCTTCTCCTTTTTCTCTGTTACTTTATTGTTGTCATTATTGTTTCTCTCTGTCTATTTCCTTTTCTTTTTGTCTCATCTCTCCACTAGTTATCTCCATTTACTGTGTTTCTAGACAGATCTAATGGAACTTTAGCCAAACATCCAAATACTATTAGGGTTAATATATTCCTCAATATCTACTGAATCTGCTGCACAAAGGGATTACAACAGAACTGCAAAGAGATTCCAGATCACTTTTTTCTGCATGCTCCTGAATGCTCAGATTGAACTTCAAGAATTAGGAAGAAACCCATCATCCATCAGAGGACTAGAAACCACCACAGGTTCACAAGAAATATGAGAAAGCAAGAAAATATCTCTTTTCCCAGGAAAAAGAATAACTCCTCTTCATCCACAGACAGGCAAATGGAAATCATGGAAATGTCAGATAAAGAATTTAGAATATTCATAATGGCGAAGCTAACACAGATGGAAGGGAAGAGAGACAATGAACTACAGAAGAGAAAGGAGATGACAAGTTATAGGAGGTGAGGAAATTCTTGCAAGATCTAAAAGAGGAATTACACACTTTAAAAGGGACCTGTTAGAGATGAAGTCTATAATACGGGAAGTCAAAATCTCCCTTGAAAGTATTAAAAGTGGATTAGATGGGGGATGAACAGTTAGTGTAATGGCTATGTCGCTGAACTCCCATGTAGCTGACTGTGGTTTGAGTCCTGGACCCAGTGGCTTGAACTCACGCCAGGGATGTGTGCGTGTGTGCCCAAGATCCCAAGAGGAGAATAGAGGAGAAGGGATTTCGGTGTGGCCATCCCCCTGGGGGGTGATTTCTCACTTTCTATCTCTCTGTCTTTCTGGCAAGCACACACGCTCTATAGCAAAAACAAACAAACAAACAAACAAAC
>NW_006160088.1:1619102-1645313 GCF_000334495.1 Tupaia belangeri chinensis | reverse complement strand
GGGGGCCAGCAGTTTGCGTAATGGCTGCATCAATGGACTCCCATGTAATCAACTGTGCTTTGAGCCCTGGACTCGGTGGCTTAAACTCACACCGAGCACATGTGCGTGCGTGCCCAAGATCCTGAGAAGAGAATGGAGGAGAAGGGATTGTGGCATTGTCATCCCCCCTGGGTGGGGGTGATTTCTCACTTTCTGTCTCTCTGTCTCTCTCTGTCTTTCTGGCAAGCACACATGCCCAAAAATCTCTCAAAAAAAAAAAAAAAAAAAAAACAACTAAAACTGTTTTTCTTTTAATAAAAAAAGCATTAAAAACACCTATTCGATGACTGCAGTAAGCTATATAGCCCTAGCTAGGTGCTACTTTATAGTATGCTCGTTCTACTCACTGAGGTTTATGCCTAAAGTCAGACTTGTGTTCATGGATATGTATATATCAGCTATGCATGCTATTGAAAATATTTATATTAATTAAGATATTTAGTGAAACAATAAAATGTGGGGGCAAAAGGCATAGAAAGCAACAATAGATACCAGACACAGAGTGGGAGGAGGGTGGGGGATGGCAGAGGGGGAGAGATAGGGAATCAAGGATGAGAAAAAAGGCAAAATATACAGGAAACAAGAAATGGAAAATTATTTGTTGATAATAACACATATGTTGATATGCTTGACTGAGCCAATATACAGTGTATTCTGGATGGAAAAATCTCATTTTGTATGTTATAATGATGTACAGTGAATGAGTGTAAATAAATTAAAAAATTAAAAAGGAAAATGGTTGTAGATTTTGGAGACAATATGGGAGGAGAGTGGGAGAAGAGGGAGAGTGTAAGGAAGGATATCAAGGAGGAAAATAGAGAAGGCAGGACATTTATGGGACATAGATGTGGGTTATTATATGTTGATGATAATATGTTTTATACCCTCCACTGGACTGGTGTGAAGTGTATTCACATCAGTTGGGTAAATTTAACTTATAAGCAAAGGGATGTATAGTGATTAAATGTATAAAATAAAAAATTTAAAAACAGAAATGGAAGAAGGGACATCACTACAGATCTCATGAATATTAAAATATGATAAAGGATACTATGAATAACCCTAGGTCCACAAATTTGATAACTTAGGGGAAAGGAATCAATTCCTCAAAAGACAGTCTGCTGAAATTCACACAAGAAGAAATAGGTAATCTGAGTAGACTTTTGTCTATTGATGAAATCAAAACAGTAATTAATAACATTCCAAAACAGAAGGGACTAGGTTCAGATGAGGAATTCCACCAAATAGTTGAGAAAGAAATGGTGATAGCTCTCTATAGCTCTTTCAGAAGATGAAAGAAAAGAAAATACTTTCTTACTCATTCTATGAGGCTAGCATTATCCTAATATCCAAACCAAATATATTACATGAACTATCTTATTTCATGAACACAGATTTGAAAACCTCAACAAAATATTAGCAAATTGAATCCAACAATATGCAAAAGAATTAGATGCTATGATGGTCAAGTGAGATTTATCCCAGGCATGCAAATCTAGTTTAAAATTTGAAGATTAATGTAATCTATCACATCGTTAGGCTAAAGAAGCAAAATCACATGATCACATCGATAGAGATAGAAAAAAAACTGACAAAATCCAACACCCGTTCATGATAGTAACTCCCAGTAAACTAAGAATAGAAGGGACTTCCTCGACTTGGTAGAGAGTATCTACAGAAATCAAAGCTAACCATCATGCTTAAAGGTGAGAAACAATACCTCTCCCACTCAGACCAGGAACAAGGCCAGCATCCTTCCTTGGACCACTGGCCAGAGCCTGGCATTCAGGGGTACCCTGTGTACAGTCCATAATGAAACAGCCACAGTTATCTTTTACATCTCATCAGTCACTTGCTTCTTGTCAGACACCCTTTGTGACACAACAGTTTCTTGTGAATAAGACACTAAAGTCCCATGGATATTGACTCCCATACTGTCACTTCATTTCCCTGAGTTCCAGACTTCTCGTTGCAGACATGGGGATAATAAAGCACCACTGATATGTTGGTGTAAGAGGACTATGAGGTCTGACCACATTTATGGGGCACCTGGACCTTCGCTGGTCTCGCCACACCGAGGCACCATCCCCTTGCTCTCAGACCGGGCTAGCCTGAGATTTTTTGAGAGATTTTCACTGTAGGGCGTGTGCGCTCGCCAGACAGACAGAGAGAGACAGAGAGCGAGAAATCACCTCCCAGGGGGGATGGCCATGCCGCAATCCCTTCTCCTTCATTCTCCTCTCAAGATCTTGGGCATGCACGCACATGCGCCCGGCGTGAGTTTTAAGCCACCGGGTCTGGGACACGAACCGTGGTCGACTACGTGGGAGTCCAGCGACATAGCCATTACGCTAACTGCTGGTTCCCAGGGCCCTGGATTTTAAACATTCTTTTCAGTTGTTTTTACTGTGCAGTCAATTGAAACACCACTGGTAACCAGCACATAAAGACTCCCCCAATGCTCTCCATGATAAATCTCAGCAAAGGCCCTGGGAGCCTCGGCCCTGAGGGCTATCTAGGGGCAGTCTTGGGTCTTGATGCAAGCCAGAGAAGTCAAACATTTGGCAAGAGGGGGCCTTCCCATTTTACCCCATCCCCAATCCCATAGGCAGTTGCCTCTTCTGTCTTCCCAGAAGGCCAGCTTTGGCTGCGAGATCTGAGGCTGGTCTGATGCCCAGCTCCCTGCCCACTCACATTCCTTGGCTGCCATGGATTTATCTTCCCGGCAGTCTCAGAGGCCAGCTCTTCACAGGGTGCTGTTCCTGGTGGGTGGGAGGTGCTCACACACCAACGTCTACCAGAGTTCCTGTGGCCTTGCCAAGTGTTCTCTTCCCAGCTGCCCATCTCTACCTCTCCCTAGGAAGACAGTCACTGATTGCATCCTTTTTTAAAATTTTTATTTTATTTTATTTATTTTTATTTTTTATTTCAGACTTTCCCACAATGCTTCATTTCTGGTTGTAGAAGATTGTGCTAATTTAGACCAGATGATCCAAAGCTATTAAGTGACATGAGTAAGGACAGTAATGCAGATATGTCCCAATAGAAATATGATTTGAATTGGGCCAGCACTGCGATACTTCAACAAATATCTTACAGGTGGTGGTGGACCAGGGCAGATTAAAATGAAACAAGCCATTGTTAAGCAGGAAGAATCTTTTTTTTTTTTTAAGAATTATTTAACTTAATTTATTTTAATTTAATCAGAGAGGGACCAAGTGAGAGGGGGGCAGGAGTGAGAAGGCAAGCTACCAGGTCCAGGACTGGAACCACGGTTGGCCCTGTGGGAAGTCCAGTGTCCTTAACCACCGTGCCACCTGCCAGCCCCAGCAGAAAGGATCTTGGGAAATTTTTTGTTGGTTGACATTGGATATGCAAGTCCTATCTGAACCTGACACAGAAGGACAGAGCACTTCACCAAATTATTGAGCCATTGGAAAAAATCATGACATATTTGTCTATGCAAAAATGCATCATGATTTTTCTGATGACTCCATATTAGGAGCCAAACTTTCTAGTTCTCTCCCAATTTCATCAACTGCCCAGGACAACCACTCTTATGCCATGGATATGGAAGAGGTACATCACAGAAGACTAGACAGGTTACTTCACCCTAGAATGAAGTTCCTCTTTATTCCTAGGTAAGGATAGCTTTCAACTTTTGAAATTTCGAAGAGGTCATGTTGAAAGGTTTTGGTGTCCACAGGCCAAACATTCACAGTCCTACATGTGTTGGAAGTTTTCTGATTCATCCTGATATGCCAGAACCTGGCCCAGGTCTAGTGTATGGTGTATTAATATTTAATACTTATTAAATATTTGGAGAAATAGTGGAGGGTTCTTCAGACATACAAGAACAATGGAACAATAGCAAGGCCATTTGGCCAAACAGTTGTTATTCAGTCTCTGCCTGATGCAAGGCATGGGGCTAGGACAGATCACACCCACACCTCCAGGCAGCTGATAGGCTGGAGGGGAAGGCAGACAGTGGGCAAACCCTCACACATGTTATCACAACAGTGCATTTCTTCAGGGTGGAGTCTAATCTGGTGTAGGAAGGGGGTATCAGGGAAGGGTGATAGGAAGTGGGAATGAACTGGATCAAGAGTGAGATTAGAGTTTTCCCTGCAGAGGGAACAGCTTTCATGAGAGCCCTGAGGTGGGAAGGAGTATGGATCATTTACTTTTTTTCTGACCAGAGTACAGATGGTAGAAGAGAGAGTGGGATGAGATGTAGCTGCATGGCCTGGAAGGCTATGGCTTAGGAGTGAGACTTTTCTCATAGACACTATCAGTGGCCAATTCCGTCATTCAGGCGTGTATATGTGTGTGTGTGTAGGGGGTGCGTGGCAAACTGTTTGCTCTCATTACAGCCTTCACTCTCCTTGTATGTGAGTCTATTTGGAAAATGTCCCCTCTTCTAACAGGTAATTCTTGTGCACTCAAGTTTTTTTTTAATTTTTTTTTATTTTATAGTTATTTCTTTTTCTTCTCCCTCTTCTCCCTGTTCTTCTTTACTTCTTCTTCCTCTTCCTCTTCTTCTTCTTCATTCAATCACTATACATCATTTAGCTTGAAAAGAGAATTTACTCAACATGAAATATACCTCAGGCCAGTCCAGTTGAGAATACTATACATGTTATCATCAACCATTTCTCAAGCATTAAAGCTATCAACTTAATAAAATAAGGTCGCAAAATTAACCTGACTGAGTTGGGCTCCATCTATGGGCCTACCAAAAGCGTAATGGCACAGCCCTCTCCTGATGAGTGGGTGGGAGGGTGGGGAAACTCCTCAACAAGACTAATTGTGATTCTCTGATGAGGCAGCGTGAACCATTAGCAGCCACCATCCAGCAGCTAGACAATTTGTGCATACTTCCATATCCTGAAATTAATTCCAACCCCATTTTGCAGAGTCAGATAGAGCTACTGCACTGATAGTCTTTGTACTCCATACTTCTCTCTCCTCAGAAATCTGGGTCCCAGAAATCACCTCCCAGGGGGGATGGCCATGCCGCAATCCCTTCTCCTTCATTCTCCTCTCAAGATCTTGGGCATGCACGCACATGCGCCCGGCGTGAGTTTTAAGCCACCGGGTCTGGGACACGAACCGTGGTCGACTACGTGGGAGTCCAGCGACATAGCCATTACGCTAACTGCTGGTTCCCAGGGCCCTGGATTTTAAACATTCTTTTCAGTTGTTTTTACTGTGCAGTCAATTGAAACACCACTGGTAACCAGCACATAAAGACTCCCCCAATGCTCTCCATGATAAATCTCAGCAAAGGCCCTGGGAGCCTCGGCCCTGAGGGCTATCTAGGGGCAGTCTTGGGTCTTGATGCAAGCCAGAGAAGTCAAACATTTGGCAAGAGGGGGCCTTCCCATTTTACCCCATCCCCAATCCCATAGGCAGTTGCCTCTTCTGTCTTCCCAGAAGGCCAGCTTTGGCTGCGAGATCTGAGGCTGGTCTGATGCCCAGCTCCCTGCCCACTCACATTCCTTGGCTGCCATGGATTTATCTTCCCGGCAGTCTCAGAGGCCAGCTCTTCACAGGGTGCTGTTCCTGGTGGGTGGGAGGTGCTCACACACCAACGTCTACCAGAGTTCCTGTGGCCTTGCCAAGTGTTCTCTTCCCAGCTGCCCATCTCTACCTCTCCCTAGGAAGACAGTCACTGATTGCATCCTTTTTTAAAATTTTTATTTTATTTTATTTATTTTTATTTTTTATTTCAGACTTTCCCACAATGCTTCATTTCTGGTTGTAGAAGATTGTGCTAATTTAGACCAGATGATCCAAAGCTATTAAGTGACATGAGTAAGGACAGTAATGCAGATATGTCCCAATAGAAATATGATTTGAATTGGGCCAGCACTGCGATACTTCAACAAATATCTTACAGGTGGTGGTGGACCAGGGCAGATTAAAATGAAACAAGCCATTGTTAAGCAGGAAGAATCTTTTTTTTTTTTTAAGAATTATTTAACTTAATTTATTTTAATTTAATCAGAGAGGGACCAAGTGAGAGGGGGGCAGGAGTGAGAAGGCAAGCTACCAGGTCCAGGACTGGAACCACGGTTGGCCCTGTGGGAAGTCCAGTGTCCTTAACCACCGTGCCACCTGCCAGCCCCAGCAGAAAGGATCTTGGGAAATTTTTTGTTGGTTGACATTGGATATGCAAGTCCTATCTGAACCTGACACAGAAGGACAGAGCACTTCACCAAATTATTGAGCCATTGGAAAAAATCATGACATATTTGTCTATGCAAAAATGCATCATGATTTTTCTGATGACTCCATATTAGGAGCCAAACTTTCTAGTTCTCTCCCAATTTCATCAACTGCCCAGGACAACCACTCTTATGCCATGGATATGGAAGAGGTACATCACAGAAGACTAGACAGGTTACTTCACCCTAGAATGAAGTTCCTCTTTATTCCTAGGTAAGGATAGCTTTCAACTTTTGAAATTTCGAAGAGGTCATGTTGAAAGGTTTTGGTGTCCACAGGCCAAACATTCACAGTCCTACATGTGTTGGAAGTTTTCTGATTCATCCTGATATGCCAGAACCTGGCCCAGGTCTAGTGTATGGTGTATTAATATTTAATACTTATTAAATATTTGGAGAAATAGTGGAGGGTTCTTCAGACATACAAGAACAATGGAACAATAGCAAGGCCATTTGGCCAAACAGTTGTTATTCAGTCTCTGCCTGATGCAAGGCATGGGGCTAGGACAGATCACACCCACACCTCCAGGCAGCTGATAGGCTGGAGGGGAAGGCAGACAGTGGGCAAACCCTCACACATGTTATCACAACAGTGCATTTCTTCAGGGTGGAGTCTAATCTGGTGTAGGAAGGGGGTATCAGGGAAGGGTGATAGGAAGTGGGAATGAACTGGATCAAGAGTGAGATTAGAGTTTTCCCTGCAGAGGGAACAGCTTTCATGAGAGCCCTGAGGTGGGAAGGAGTATGGATCATTTACTTTTTTTCTGACCAGAGTACAGATGGTAGAAGAGAGAGTGGGATGAGATGTAGCTGCATGGCCTGGAAGGCTATGGCTTAGGAGTGAGACTTTTCTCATAGACACTATCAGTGGCCAATTCCGTCATTCAGGCGTGTATATGTGTGTGTGTGTAGGGGGTGCGTGGCAAACTGTTTGCTCTCATTACAGCCTTCACTCTCCTTGTATGTGAGTCTATTTGGAAAATGTCCCCTCTTCTAACAGGTAATTCTTGTGCACTCAAGTTTTTTTTTAATTTTTTTTTATTTTATAGTTATTTCTTTTTCTTCTCCCTCTTCTCCCTCTTCTTCTTTACTTCTTCTTCCTCTTCCTCTTCTTCTTCTTCATTCAATCACTATACATCATTTAGCTTGAAAAGAGAATTTACTCAACATGAAATATACCTCAGGCCAGTCCAGTTGAGAATACTATACATGTTATCATCAACCATTTCTCAAGCATTAAAGCTATCAACTTAATAAAATAAGGTCGCAAAATTAACCTGACTGAGTTGGGCTCCATCTATGGGCCTACCAAAAGCGTAATGGCACAGCCCTCTCCTGATGAGTGGGTGGGAGGGTGGGGAAACTCCTCAACAAGAATAATTGTGATTCTCTGATGAGGCAGCGTGAACCATTAGCAGCCACCATCCAGCAGCTAGACAATTTGTGCATACTTCCATATCCTGAAATTAATTCCAACCCCATTTTGCAGAGTCAGATAGAGCTACTGCACTGATAGTCTTTGTACTCCATACTTCTCTCTCCTCAGAAATCTGGGTCCCTGTCCCTTTGGGACCACATGCCCTACTTAAGATAGGGCTGGAATGGCAGTTGCCATCTTCCTTGTTCCAGTCTTGAGAACTGTCCTGACACTTCTTAGGATCTGGGTTTCTGTTAAAGAAAAGTTACAATGGTCAAGAGAAAGGAGACTCTCCAAGGGGGATCTGGGGTTTCCAACACATGATATGCGCTGGGAAGGTCCAATATCTTTGCCTAGACACCAGGGAAAGGGTCAGGATTGGGAGGCAGGAATCTTGGACTCTAGACCTGGGACTCTTGTTAACCTCCTGGATGAGACTTGGGTGCCTGTTTCTTCTGTCGTTGAAGGCTCAATGAAGACAGCTTTCACTTTATGTGCCATTTTTTGTCCAATTGGCTGTGCTTTTTTGGAGCAGTGCATTTCTGGGTTCAGCCAAAGAAAATTCCCTGGTTGATTACTGGTGTCTACCATGGCTGAGAGAGGAGGCTCATGTCTAATTATTTTATTCTTGGTTGGATAATCATGATCTCTTCATTAAACTTTACCTGACTTTGCCAAAATTCACTCTTCTTCCCTTTCTTTCAGTTTCTGAAGTTCCCCTGCCTCATTTAGGCTCATTGACAGATATGAAATATTGCCTAATGGTAGTTCTGTTTTTATTTTGACATTTCAATTATTATTAATATAGTATTGTCTTATTTAATGGCTTGACTCCTCAAGTAGATCATAAACTCCCCAAGGGCAAATTTTCTGGTTACTCTATAGCTCTAGGGAGTTTCCTACATGAGTGGGAGTTAATACATGCTTATTGATTGAAGCGGTAGAAAAGCCTCTTTGATTTGATTTGATTTAGATTTATCTGTCTGTGATTAATTATGAAGTTCTTGGCACCCAATTGTTCTGGCCTGCAAACTGGTTTATAATTTAGACAGTTTTCTTGGATTCCGCTGGTTCTCTGCCAAAGTCTCTTTGTCTATTCACATTGGCCTTTCAGCAGCATTTCATTCTAGACATCTCATACCATAGTCTCCCTTGACTCTTGAGAGGACCAGAAAATCCAATAGTTCTTCATTTTCTAACTTGAACCTTCCAGACAGCCTCCTTTCTGTGTAGAACTTGCTCCCCAATTCTTCGTTAGACCTTGGTAACCAAAGTTAGTTCCCCAAATATGATCACTGCTTGACATTTTCAGGTTTACAAATTAGGACTCATGGTAAACATGGAATAGCATATGTTAAATCAAGATAATTCATGGAAGATTAGCACGGACAGGGATGATGAGTTCTGTTCTTGGATGTGTATAAGCCACTGATGAGGTAGGTTCCACAGGGGAGCCCTTAAAGAAGTGATCGGTATCTGACTGCACTGCAGGTACCTTGTATGATATGTGGGGAAGTAGGGTTCTTTGTGTCCCTCTAAAAGCTTTCTAAGCCGGTTTTGTTAGTAGCCATATCCTTCTGTGTCTGCTCCCTCAGACAGTTGCCAAAACTCTTGATTCTGAGAGGTAAAGAATTTCTCCACCACAGGTTGGAAGATGAGGCTCCCACTTACAGAGAATGGCTTCTTGTTTTGGTATCGTGAAGCTTGTTCAGTCCACGTGGCTCAGTGCTCTGAGATTTGCATTGCTGACAGTCCTCACATTCCCTGTGCATTCCCCTATAGTCACCCAGGAGAGAAAAACGTCACTGGAATGTGGGCAAACATTCAGTCCTGCTCTCTTGCCCTGAGGTCTGCGGCAGCTGCTCTCTAATTAAGCACCCTGGTTCATAAGAGGCCACTGACCCTAAGTTCACCTAAATAAGTTTGCTTCTTCAGGAATGCTGGGGGTTTCACTCACAGCCTCATGTGACTTCCCTTGGAGTTTTTAGTCTTAGAAACTTTCTTTTTTTAAGAGATTTTTGCTATAGGGCATTTGTGTTCACTGGAGAGACAGAGAGACAGAAAGTGAGAAATCACCCCCCAGGGGAGATGGTCACACCACAATCCTTTCTCTTCTATTCTCCTCCTAGAATCTTAGGCATGCACACACACACACACACACACACACACACACCTGGCATGAAGTGTAAGCCTCTGGGTCCGGGACTTGAACTGTGGTTGACTACATGGGAGTCCAGCAATGTAACCATTATGCCATCTGCTGGCCCCAATTTTAGAAGCTTTCTATGATCACAGGCTATCATGGGCTGGAAGCACTGGAAGCATTGGAAGCGGGGAAGTGGTGATGCCCACAGAGTCCAAAGTTGGGAGGACAATGACTGTTTCTCCATTAGCTGACTGTGGTAGGCTATGGGTGAAGCTTTCTCATCCTTCAGAGGGTTGTCATGACTAGGCCCTCTCTAGACTTACTCACACTCAGTACCCAGAGGTCCTTCCTGACCAGTCTGAAATGACCTACAACAAGGATCAGTAAACTGTAACACATGGGCCAAAAATAGCCTGCAGTCTGTTTTCGCATGCAAGGTGTTCTAGAGCACATCATGCTCATTTGTTTGCATACTGTAGCTTTTTCAAGCTGCAATAGCAGAGTCCATAGTTGCGACAGACACTGTATTTACTATCTGGCCCTTTATAAAAAAAAAGATTGCCCTATATCATCTAAGCAGACTTAATACCAGACTCTACCATGGGAACTGGCTAGAGAAGGGATTGATTCAGGGAGAAATGGACCTAGAACCTTCCTTTCTGCCCGGTTTCCCTTCTGGGCAATATAAACACAGAGGCTCCATAATGCAAGCTTTCCTTAACCTCCTCTTGACCATTCACAACACATACTAATCCAGTAAAAGGCTCTGAGAAGTTCTGTGGGTAATAAACCTATTTTTTGTTGTTGTTGTTTAATAAAATTTTCCTAATGGAAATTGATCACAGAATTATCTTTTTACTTAAGTACCCCAATTGTAGTCCACAAAATCTAGAAACTGATTTGGGAAATAATTGTCTAAGAGAAAACGTTAACTTCATAGATTTTTGGAAATGATTAATGTGTTGGGACCAGCAGATGGCGAAATGGTTACGTTGCTGGACTCCTATGTTGTTGACTACAGTTCAAGTCCCAGGTCTGGTGGCTTAAAACTCATGCCAAGTGTGTGTGAATGTGTGCCCAAATCCTGAGAGAAGAATGGAGGAGAAGGGATTGTGCTGTGGCCATCCCCGCCGGGTGTGTGTGTGTGTGTGTGTGTGTGTGTGTATGATTTCTCCCTTTCTGTCTCTGTTTCTCTGGTGAGCACACATGCCCTATAGCAAAAATCTCTCTAAAAAAAGGAAAGAAATGATTCGTTTGTTAATTCTGGAGCACTTTCACCTCACTGTAGAAGAGAGAAGCACGGGCACTGGGTGTGCTGCTCTCCTCTGTGCAAAGCCCTTTCTGTGGGTATTGCAGGATTCACGGTGCCAAGAGTTCTCTTTCCTGTCTCTCTCTCTCTTTTTGGAGAAGTTTTTGTTATAGGGCGCGTGCGCTCACCAGAAAGACAGAGAGAGAGAGAGGGAGAAAGCGAGAAATCACCCTCCTGGTGGGATGGATATGCTGCAATCCCTTCTCCTCCATTCTCCTCTTGGGATCTTGAGCACATACGCACACGGGCCCAGCGTGAGTTCAAGCCACCGAGTCCAGGACTTGAACCATGGTCAACTATGTGGGAGTCCAGTGATGTAACCATTACGCCCACTGCTGGTCCCTTGTTCCTGTCTCTTACTGACTCCTGGGCCAAGGCACTAGGGAGGGAAAGCCTCAATATTATGAATGATGAGGTTGGATGGCAGAGAGGCCTGCATATGAGGTACTTTAGGGTCTTCTATTTCTATTCTGACATCAGGGCCAACCATGGGAAAGAAGCTGGCTCTGTTGGCTGCAGTCCCACTGTGGAAAAGTGAGCAGCTCAGGCAGGTGGCCCTGCTAGAGAGAGTCCGGAGATGGTTTGAGCTGTGTACATGCCCAGCTCATTTCTGTCAGCCCCCACTCTCTCAGAGAGGAGCTAGGAAATGGAGACGAGGACTGACACATCTAACTAGTACTTCCGGTGGGACTGGGGTTGGACAACCCCCTTATGGGCCAATGTTCATTGACACAGAAAAGGTAGGGTGTGGGGTCCTGTACTGTGAGAGCTAGGATACAGAGAACCCTTCACGGGGCTGACTGTCTAGTGGGAGAGAAAGACCCTAAGCCGTTAGAGTATGCGACTGTGGCTGCCAAGTTCTGCGTGTGAATGCTGTCCTGCAGGCCGTTGAACACACTGGGGGAGCAAAGGGGAAGTCGGACTCAGTCTGAAGGCTGGTCCAGGTGGCAAAGGGATGGGATGATGTTGGACATTACAAGGGCCAGAGAAGGAACTTCGTGCAGTCCATCACGGAGGGTTTGCCTTGTCTCAGGAGATTAGAGAGAAGATACAGGTTCATGTGATGGAAAGCAAACAAATCAGTGAAGCAAAATTAATCCCACTATGAAAACGAGAACATCTAACAAGTAATTAAAGACATCTGACCGAAGCAGCAATGAGCACCTATTTGATCTGAATCAGTTGAACAAACGCTGTAAAAGGACGGTGGCTAAGGGATAGAAGGGCTGTGGGAAGCCGGCCTGCCCCGCATGCTGATGGAAACGAACGTTCTGCACTGTCTCGGAATGCCACGAGAGCCTTCAGTATGTTGTTAGCCTTTGACCAGATGGTTTCGTTTCTGGAAATCTGTCCAAGAGAATGATCAGAGGTGGGGAGGGAAAAGCTTTATGCACAAAGATGTTCATGCAATACAATTTATAACATCAAAATATCAGAAGCCTGGGGACCAGCAGGTGGCGTAATGGCTATGTCGCTGGACTCCCATGTAGTTGACCACCGTTCAAGTCCTGTACCCGGTAGCTTAAATTCACACCAGGTGCGTGTGCGTGTGTGCCCAAGATCCCAAGAGAAGAATGGAGGAGAAGGGATTGCAGCCTGGCCATACCCCCTGGAGGGAGATTTCTCACCTTCTGTTTCTCTATCTCTCTGTCTTTCTGGCAAGTGCACATGCCCTATAGCAAAAACCTCTCAAAAAAAAAAAATATATATATATATATCAGAAGCCTTCTAAATGTTCAACACTAAAGGAAGCTGACATACCAAGGAATACTTGATAGACTGTAAAAATCATGTTTACAAAGACATGTGTAATGACCTAAGACCCTTCTGATACCGTATGAGATGAAAAAAGACACAGAACTGTTTGTAGAGAATTATCTCAACCGTATGTGTATAACATGATAGATAAGAGAATGTTAAAAATACATATTTATGAATGGTGGGATTATGAATAATTTAAAGTTTGTTAAATGCGTTTTAAAAATTTTACACATTGAGCTTGTATTATATTTATAACCAGCATATCTGGAGCAAATTCTATAGTGATTTAGAAACAGTGGCAACGTTGTCCTGAAATAATTGGAAGATGCTTTCTGGAAGAGCCAAGAGCTAAGAAGGGCCCTATTTAAAGTGACCGGTGCTCCTGCTGCAGTAGTGGTGAGTGGGTCTCACTATTCCCACCTGACAGCCAGGCAGTCTGAGCCCTGTGGGGAAATGCCTTGCTCCAGGTGAGGCAGCCAGCATTAGTAGTCAGGAGGAGAACCCTGGGCAATTCTGGGCACGTGGGCTTTTGATTAGGCCCAGCTGCCTGGTGACCAGAGGAGCCCATGGGCTCCTTGTCACTTTTTTGTGCTCAGGGATACAGAGTTTTGTACTGTGTACAAAATCATGTGTGATATGGTTCCTGGAGGCTTAATTCTGGCTTAGATTTCAGTGTGTACTAAACAGCATGTCTCTTAATGGTGGGTCTCTATGAACATTTCTCAAGATGCCTTTCCGTTGTTTGTGCTTTTGGGGTGAGCCTATTGTCACTGTTTTGTCCTAAGGGATACAGAGTTTTGTACTGTGTACAAAATCAGGTGTGATATGGTTCCTTGAGGCTTAATTCTTGCTTAGCGATCCGTGTGTACTAAACTGCATGGCTCTCAATGGTGGGTCTCTATGAATATTTCTCAAGAAGTTTTTCAGTTGTGGGTGCTTTTGGGGTGTGCCTATTGTCACTGTTTTGTCATCAGGGATAGAGAGTTTTGTACTGTGTACCAAATCAGGTGTGATATGGTTCCTTGAGACTTAATTCTGGCTTAGTGTGCAGTGTGTACTTCACAGCATGTCTCTCAATGGTGGGTCTCTATGAACATTTCTCAAGAGACCTTTCAGTTGTGGGTGCTTTTTGGGTGAGCCTATTGTCACTGTTTTGTCCTCAGAGATACAGAGTTTTGTACTGTGTACAAAATCAGGTGTGATATGGTTCCTAGAGACTTAATTCTGGCTTAGCATTCAGTGTGTACTTTACAACTTGACTCTCAATGGTGGGTCTCTATGAACATTTCTCAACAGACCTTTCAGTTGTGGGTGCTTCTCGGGTGTGCCTATTGTCACTGCTTGGTCCTCAGACATACAGTGTTTTGTACTGTGTACAAAATCAGGTGTGATATGGTTCCTTGAGGCTTAATTCTGGCTTAGCGTTCCGTGTGTACTTAACAGTATAATTATCAGCGGTGAGTCTCTATAAATTTTTCTCTAGGTATCTTTCAGTTTTGGGTGTCAGTTGGGTGTGCCTAGTGTCACAGGTTTGTGGTCCGGGATACATAGCTTTGTATATTTGTACATCTCTCAGCCCTCACCCTCTGATTGATTATCTGGAGTGACTCTTAGGAAGCAAGCCTAGGACACCTGCCCCTGGCCAGGCCGCCTCATTCCCATTTCCTTCCGTGTCTCAGCAGTCATTGCTCCGAATCACTGGGGTGCATCGTTGGAGCTGGCAGTATTTGGGAGCCCCCTATTTCCAGGCCACCAAGACAAAATCCCTAGGGCTATAGTGGGCCAAGGTATCATCTCTCCCACTCAGCACTGACTGGGAGTGACTGCAGGCCCTGGGGTGCCTTCCAAAAACAGCTGCTTGTTTGAACAACTCTTGATCAGAATGCGCATTCTGGGTTGTTTCAGGTTTCCTGGTGGGAAGTGGTAGCAGTGTTGCTAGGAAGCTGAGTGTGTAGTAAAATATGCTGCAGATAAAGAGTGGGTGGCTTGGTGTGAAGAGTAGGAACTCGGGTGTCAGACAGACTTGGATTTGAGCCATGCCATAACTATCTCCCAGCCAAGGTTTTGATCACATCACTGAATCTGAGCCTTAATTTTCCTCATCTGTCAAATGGGCATGACAATACCCAATGGGGAGAATTAAGCGATATGTCAATTATGTTCTATAAATGTATGGGATTGCTAATCAAAATGACTTTATTTAAAAAGAACAACAACCACCACAACAAAAATCTTTACTGGGGCCAGCAGGTGGTGTAGTGGTTAAGATGCTGGACTTCTACATGGCCAATTACAGTTCGCGTCTCTGACCTGGTGGATTAAAAATCACACTGGGCGTGTTCACACGCATGCCCCAAATCCAGGAGGATAATAGAGGAGAAGGGATTGCAGGTGGCCAATCCCCCTGGGTAATGATTTCTGACTGCCTCGCACTGTCTCTCTCTGTTTCTTCCCAGCAAGCGCATGTGCCCTGTGACAAAACAAAACAAAAAACAAACCCTTAAAAAACTTACTACTTCACATTAAATACAGCTGGGTAATTAATTCAAACATGTCCTAACTACATGGTGCAACATGGAACATGGGGCAGGGAAGAGCAGTTTGAGAGACTTCAAGAAAGACAAGCATGCTGGTGGGTAGCTTTCAGGACGGTGCCATTGCAGAATGGAGTGTGGCATAAAACTGAAGGCAGGCTGCTGCCAGCCCCAAAGCTCTGCCCATATTGACGGAGCTTGAAGGGGTCAGAGTTTGGCTTGGCGTGGGTCCTTGCTGCAGGAGTGAGGCAGACTCTGTTTCTCACCAGCCTGTGAAACATGCCCATTCCCATCTCGTGTCTCTGTTCACTTCACTCCCCTGTATGAAGTGGCTTGTTGGTCTCTTTGAGTCTCATTATCCTTCCAGATTTGCTCAAATCTTCACTTCCCACTCCCACCCCTTCTCGTTCCTCTCTAGCCAGGAGTCACCAAACTGGTCAACATTATCTCCTCTTCTCTCTGCCACTCTCAACTGTACCTCTGAGAGGCTGTGCAGAGTCGTGGGGAAAACAGTGCTACCAGAGAGAGCCAGACTGTCTCGGTTACACATCAGTCCTAAGGCCCAGAATAAGCTGTGCTCTTGCGCTGAGCACCAGGTTCATTGTATAAGATTGCGAATGAGAATTAAGCTACCAGCCTGTGAGTGAGTATGTGCCAGGCATTGTGCAGAGAGCTAAAGACAATAGCTCCCTTACTTTCTACGTAGAAGGGGTAGTCAGTGGTAACTGGTGAATATTTAAGAGTTGGTTCTCTAAAATAAATAAATAGATAAACCAAAACTAAGCCTTGATTTGTGGTTAGCCAATTTCCGTGCTGCAATTATTGTCGCTGTGGCTACCTCCAACCTGCCAACTTGAGGCCACTAAAACACAGAATTGAGAGGAGATGAGTGCAATGAACTCCCACAACCTTGAGAGCTGGTCTCTAGCAGCAGAGGCGTGCGTGACCTGCTCGACCTGCCCGAGCCGCCCACATGGTAAAGGCAGAGCAGCACTCTAACCCAGGCTGTCTGCTTCCACGGCCTATGTTCTTCCAGCTTTGCTCAGCTGCGGGATCCTACAAGGATCACACACAAGCAGGGCACTTCTGATGTGGCATGGTGCCTAGGACACAGTGGGTGCTCAGAAATGATGGCTGTTGTTGAAATGACTGTCAAGGATAATGTCACCAGCTGGTTGTCCAGGCCCTCTTCTAAGGCTGAGCATAAGTAATTCTGGAAGAACTGGGGTGGAGAACTCGGAAGCTGCTCCTTCCATCTCTGCTTCCTTCCTGCGGGCAACTCAGAACTTTACCTATTTCCCTGGTGAGAACATTTGAAAAATGCCTTCCCTGTTAAACAATGACCTCTGCCAGAGGGCAGTTTGTTACTTCACACTATTTAGCACAAAGTTTCAGAAATACATTTAAGATGGTTCATGTCCAAAAGAAAAGGAATGGTCTGTAAACCCAAGCTGGGCTTTGTGGGAGCAGGGAGGAAAGAGCAGAACTTTATTTTTTTTTTTTTTAAGAATTATTTATTTATCATCCTTATTTTTGGGTCCGGGACGCGAACCGCGGTCGACTACGTGGGAGTCCAGCGACATAGCCATTACGCTAACTGCTGGTTCCCCTTATTTTTCAATCTTGATGAGAGAGAGAGAGAGAGAAAGAGAGTGAGAGAGAATAGAGCAATAGAGAGCTAGACCAGGTCTGGGACTCAAACCACAGTCAACCATATGGAAGTCCAGCACCATTAACCACCATGCCACCTGCTGGCCCCAAAAGAGCAGAACTTATACTTCCATGATGGTTGTCTGCTAGAGACAGAAGTTTCCAGAGAATCAGTGCAATTATTCATTGGCTATTTTAATAAAATCTTTCCCTCAACGCAAGTACATGTGCACACGCACACACACACACACACACACACACACACACATACATACACACACCTCAAACACTGCAGAGTTAAGAGTACTGATTGCAGTATCAAGAAGAGGGTTATAAATATAGACTAAAGATTCCTTTGGGTACAACCAAGGGAAATACTGAGAAAGTACAGGTCCTCATATGAAGACATTGATGGAGGGACTCAACTTCCTTCAGTGCTCTGGGCTGCAGGTAGGATTCTCCCCAACAGCTAAGGCCAACACTTCCCTTGATATCTTCCAGGTGGGATCAGCTTTATCATACGGGTCAATCTCAGAGCAAATGGTCTGAATAAGGGAGCCCAGACAATGGTGAGATAGCAGAAACACACACATACTTATCCTGTGAACCGTCTGTTTTCATCCTCCCAGTCCCACTATGACGTGGTTGAGAAGATTATGACTTAAGGAGGTTAAGCAACTTGCTCAAGGTCAGGAACTCTGCTGAGAGTTTCCCAAGCATAAGATCTCATTTGGTTCATGCATCCCATCCATGCAGTTGGTGCTGTAGGTTTGCCATTAGGCAGAAATGAGGAGTAGTGAGGTGGAGTAAACCCCTCAGAGTCACAGAGCTGATTGTGATGGAGAAATGGGCTCTTGGGTGTCCTTACTATGGAGTCTGTGCTCCTAATAACTGCCCCACAGGCCTCTCTGAGAGTGCTGAGATTATTGGCCCTGTGCTAGCCCTAGCCTCCAGCCTGTCTCTGGGAGCATCTATGGTGTTGCTGTCCAGCATTCAGCCTATGACTCTTGTGAGAAATATGTCCTTATTTCTTGATTTTAAACTCTCAGTGTCTTCTCATTGCTTGCGAGGGCACATAACTTATTTCTTCCTCTATCTCAAGGCATGCCGGATGGGCAAGAACCATCTTTCTTGGTTGGGAGTATTGTTCCAGCATGGGCTAAGGAAGATCATACATTCTTTGGCCTGTGGACCCCTTTCTCAGTCCACCATGGATTGCCTAGAGCTACAGCAATCAATATTCTGCCACCCTCGCCCATGCTATCGACAGGCCAGTGCCCAGGAGCTGCAAAGGAGGTGGTGCTTTCCCATCTAGAGGGTTAGCCTCTCGGTTTTCATCGCTACTGCCTTGGTTCAGGCTCTCATTATCTCTTTTCCAGTGATGGCTGCATAATTTGTGAAGCCCAGTACAAAATGAAAATATGGGGCCTTTTTTTCCAACAATGACTCAGAATTTCAAGATGGCAACAGGAGCACACTAAACCAAGTGTGGGCCCTTCTAAATATGGAGTCCTTTGTGACAGGGCACATGCCCATAAACCCAGTCCCGCTCTCACCTCAACGACAGCTTTTGCTTCCAACTGTTCTCTCTCCCCTCCTCTCCTGCCTACCTCCCAGCCCCTCTCCACACTGCAGACACAGTGACTTCCCTTGACTGTATTCTGTCCGAATCTGTTAGCTGATCCACGCCTCTGTGGAGTGAGGGCCTAGGTGAACATACCATTGGATGCGCAATCATTCCCACTAGACCTGGTTCTCAGCCTTAGCACTAGCAATGTTGGGGACCAGATCATTCTCTGCCTGGGGGTTGCTCTGTGCACTTTGGGATATTTGGCAGCATCCCTGGACTCTGCTTAAGGCATGTCAGTAGCAGTCCCGCCCCTCACTGCCTTCTGAATCACGACAACCAAAGGTGTCTTTGTTGAATATCCCCTGGGGGTAAAATTGCCCCCAAGTGAGAACCATTGCTCTGAGCTCAGCAATAACTGGGGGCAGAGCCTATGGGGTGTGTAAGATTGCTGCAGGTGGGAGGCAGACACTGTGGCCCCTCATCAGCTGTGGGACACACCTGTCCTGTGTCTCTGCTCACTTCATCCCCCATCTGGAACGGTTTCTTGGTCACTTGGCCAAGCCACACACCACTTGGCCCTTGGAGTCAGCCCATCTAGACTGGATTTCTCTCACTGGAGGCTTTGGGTGTGTGTGTTAGGGAGGGTGGGGGGCTTATGGTGGTGGTGTCCTTTTTCATCTCTCTCTAAACTCTCTCCTGAAACCTCAGCACACCTGGGGAAAACATCAAGCTTGACTCACTAAAACGGGAAAAAAAAAAATCTGTTCCAGTTTTCAGCTGACTTCAGTCTATGAGCATTTCAAAGGATTTTAGAGTTGGTCTGGGCTAGGCCAATTGCTTATGTCATCGTTGGAAAACTGAGTCTCAGAGAGGTGAGATGCTTTGTCCAGCATGGAGGGCGTGTGTTGTTTGTGCTGATCTAGTTCCCAGTCCCTTCTTAGAAGGTGACACTGCTGTGATTTTTGTTAAGAACCACTGCTCCAAACTCTCATGCCACGTGATAGACTTGAGCTGACTTGACCTTTCAGCTTTCGGGATTATCGCATGACCCTCAGCTGGCCAACAGTTAGTCCTGGGATTCGTACCAAGACTGCCAAGATAAAGGCCTCTATTTTCTTTTTATGGAGAGGTTTTTGCTATAAGGTGCGTGTACTCGCCGGATAGACAGAGACAGACAGACAGAAAGTGAGAAAGTGAGAAATCACCCCCACCCCCCAGGGGCGGATGGCCACGCCGCAATCCCTTCTCCTCCATTCTCCTCTCAGGATCCTGGGCACGCATGCACATGTGCCCGGCATGAGTTTTAAGCCACTGCGTCTGGGACTCGAACCGCGGTCGACCACATGGGAGTCCAGCGACATAGCCATTACGCTAACTGCTCATCCCGAAGGCCTCTATTTTTTCTGGGGTTGCTGAGTTGGCCGAGTGGAGTCCTGGAGTCTTGGACTCGCATGTGCAGGGAGCCCAGCAAGTGACAGCAGCGTAGAGGCAGGCAGAGCTGAGGGACAGACAGCCCGGGTCCTGCAGGCCTCTTCTGAGCCATTGAGTCTGCTCGGGTCTGCAGTCAGACATGCCACTCGACTTTGACGTTTTGGACTTTGAACCCACAAATGGACTACAACATTCTGCGAACCCACACCATTCTTTTTGTATCAGTCAGTTTAAGTTGTGTTCTTATGCTTGTGCTGAAATGGGTTGTGACACAGCTGCAGTTGCAAGTTCACCGAAGGCCCCACATCCAGGTCTCCCCCAACTCCAAGCTCAGGACTTATTTATAGCAAGATGCTGCTCGTAAGGCTCATGCAAGAGCTTTGTCACAGCCTCTTCTGTGTGTGCCGGCCCCAGGAACCAGCCACGGCCCTGGTGAGGGTCACGGGGAGGCAGTGCTATGGTTCCCGATGACACGTACTTACCATGCTGCCGTGAGGTTTCTTTATCACTCATTAATGCATTCGTAGGGAACGGCTACCCAGAGACACAGCAAGGAGCAAGCCTCATAAATCTTTTAAACTGACATGAAAGAAAGGCTTTGATTTTTCCAAATCCAGGGTAGAAAGGGTAGCTTCTCTGTTTCAAAAATATTTATCTTTTAAGCATCTTCAGGCCCAGAGTTCATCAAGTGAATCTTCCTTTTAGCCATTAAAGCGAGCTGTTAAAAGCAGTCAGAATGGAGATCTATCTCGCCTTCATTTTGCTACCCCATGGCTCCAGCTCTTAGAATGGAGACTCTCTTTGACAAGCCCAGACTCCTCTGGCCAGTGCTCTGGGCTTTGCCTAACTGTGTCTGATCCTGGGGCAGCTCCCATCCGGTGGGGTGACTGAGTCATAAGTAGGAAATTATCCTGTAAGGGCTAAGTGTGCTAGACGGATGCAAGGGGAGGGGTTTTGTGAGTACAGTAGATGGGGGTACAAGCGAGCGTGTGTGGGGGGGGTGTCCAAAAAGACTTCCTGGCAGAGGTAACATCTTATCTTGGTTTTGGTTTTGGGAGCTGAGTAGTCTAACTTGCTGTTGAGGAGCATCTAAGTTTTCCAGTCTGCTGCTACTAAAAACAACATCACAACAGATAATTTGCCATCCACGAGTGGGAATTAGGTAACTGAAGAAGGGGAGAAGACATTCCAGGCAATAGTAATAAGAGGCAAGCCAAAAGCAGTGTGAAGAACTAGTGTTGTTTTGAACTGCGTGCTCTGAGTGTGCTCAGCTCATGGGTCACCTCCTCAGAGGCCTTACCTGATTGCCCATGTAAGGAGTGTCTCCTACCAGTCCCCATTCACTTGTTCTCTATGACACCAGCCTGTTATTTCCTTGTAAAATTTGCCAGGTCTAAAATCATCTTGTTTGGTTTTCTTGGAGAGTTTATTTGTTAACTGTGGCTCCTGACCTTTCGGAAGAGGGAGTTTGTCTTAGTCATCGCTATTCCTGGCATGGAGAACAGTGCCAGGCATAAAGCAGCCCTCAGTAAACGCTGTTCTTTGAATGAGAAGTGTGTGTGTGCGGGTACGTGTGCACATGTGCCAGAGATGACACTGAAGAGATTACAGAGGGATGTCTACCACAGAGTGCCTCGAAAGACACACAAAGAGGTTCACACTTCCATTTAAAGAATGTGGGGAAACACTGGAAAGATTTATGCTGGGGTTGATGCTTTGTTAATTTTAAAACCTAGATCTTTTTGGTAGCAGTGTGGAAGGTGGTCTGAAAAGGGGAAGAACTATAAAAGAGGCTGTTAGGGTGACCCAGGTCAGAATTTGGGGTGGTGGCAATTGGGGGGAGTACAAAGGACATATCTGAGCATGTGAGTGAGGTAGAGGCCATGAGACTTGGAGCTGGGTAGGGAGAGAGGGTCAGGGGAAGGATGTACTGAGGATAGCACTCAGGCCTTTGCTCTGGTCTCCTGATCCATATCCTGAAAACGCAGGATCGAGGGAGGAGGCTTCGTTGAGCAGATATGTGAGTGTATCCACAGGAGAGCCTGCGTAGGAGAGAGATCAGCGCCGAAAGTGAGTGCTGGGTATCGTCAGTGACCGTGGACAGGTGAAGCCATGCCTGTCGACGGGAGCCCTTGAACTGGTTGAATGGAATGGGAGAAGCAGAAGCAGTGGATGGACGCTGGAGACACCAACATTTCAGGGTAGACAGAGTTGGAAGCAACCCTCCTAAGGCAAGCAGCCCTGATCATATGCTGCCTGCCTTTCCTACGGATCGTCTTTGCAACCAGCTTAAGAACAAGACTCCTCCTCTGGAGAAAGCCTCAGCTTTCTCAGCCAGGGAAGTGGGACCGTGTGTTGGGTGAGCACAATTGAGCAAATCTGGAAGCAGAAAACTGAGGGACCACCAGTTAGCGTAATGGCTTTGTCGCTGGACTCCCATGTAGTCAACCACGGTTCAAGTCTTGGGCCTGGTGACTTAAACTCAGGCCAGGCGTGTGTGCGTGCATGCCCAAGATCCCGAGAGGAGAATGGAGGAGAAGGGATTGTGGCATGGCCATACCCCCTGGGGGGGGCGATTTCTTACTTTCTGCCTCTCTGTCTCTCTCTGTCTTTCTGGTGAGCACACACGCCCTCTGGCAAAAACCTCTCCCCCCCAAAAAAAAAAAACTGAGACAGGAAGGAAAAGAAATACCCTCCCCACCTGTGCCTCCCAGAGATATTTTATATATGACACAAGCAAGTGTGTGAGTGTGTATGTATATCTACACACACATGCATGTGTACATGTACGTATAAACTCAAGCATATGTAAGATATATATCCTTGAGAACTTTCAATGTCAGAACGTTGAGTTTCTTCATTGCTATTGCAGCCATTGCGTACGTTTCTTGGCACCCATATGTCATAATTTTAGTCTAACCTGCTGTTGATGAGCATGAGTTTGCCAGTCTCCTGCTACTAAAAACAGTATCACAACAAATAATTTGACATATATTATTTTGCTTATGTGCATGTATATAGATTCCTAGAAGAGGATCTGCCATCAGTATTTACAGTTTTGACACATATGACTGATACACTTTCAATTTGGGATGTGCCAGTTTCTCTCTCTTTCTTTCTTTCTTTCTTTCTTTCTTTCTTTCTTTCTTTCTTTCTTTTTTTAAGAGAGATTTTTGCTATAGGACACGTGTACTCGCCAGAGAGGCAGAAAGTGAAAAATCACCCTCCATAAGGGATGGCCATGCCACAACCCCTTCTCCATTCTCCTCCTGGGATCTTGGGTATGCATGCACATGTGCCCAGCATGAGTTTTAAGCTGCTGGGTCCAGGACTCGAACCACAGTTGACTATGTGGGAGTCCAGTGACATAACCATTACGCCATCTGCTGGTCCCGGATGTGCCAATTTCTACCTTACTGTATTATACGAGAGTATCAAGTTCTCACACCCTCATCAGCACAGTGTGTGATGGAAGTTTTTGATCTTTGTCGATCAGATAAGGGAAACAGCGTTGTAACTTTCACTTTGCATTTTAGGAACTGTAAGTAAAGTGGACCCTGCTTTAAATGTTCAGGCACCCCATTCGCTGAACTGTTTCTAGACTTCACCCTCCTTCCCCTCTCTTGGGAATTGTTTGTATTCGTCATATTTTCTTTCCAGTTTCTGGGGCTCACTGTATACTGGGAAATTAGCCACTAGCATGTGATATAAATTGCAAATAATTCGACCCCTTTACATTTTGTCTTTGAGCTTTACTCTTGTTCAGCTCCTCATGTCGTTTCCTGCAGTGCCCTGCATGGGGCTAGGCCGTCAGCTCTACTCAGCCGAAGTGGAGGAAGCCACAGGAGTCTGGAGGTTCATAATGAGCCAAAGAATCAAGTAGGTAAATTCTCGTAGTAGCGGACTCCAATCATTCCTCTGGAGTAGTCTGCCATCTGAACACTACAGAGGCAGACACACGTGAGCGTGTGTTTGGTGGGAACTGGGAAGGAACTGTCTTTTTTCAGCCTCTTCCAGAAAACTCTCCATGTCCAACACCCTTGGCAATAAGTAGCATCAATATCTTTTTTTTTTTCTTCTTTTTTTTGGAGAGGTTTTTGCTATAGGGCGCATGTGCTCACCAGAAAGACAGAGAGAGACAGAGAGACAGAAAGCGAGAAATCAGCCCCCCCCCCAGGGGGGATGGCCACGCCGCAATCTCTTCTCCTCCATTCTCCTCTCAGGATCTTGGGCGTGCATGCACGCACACAGGACCGGCGTGAGTTTAAGCCATCGAGTCCAGGACTCGAACCGCAGTCGACTACATGGGAGTCCAGCGACATAGGCATTGTGCTAGCTGCTGGTCCCTGGAATCAATATCTTTGAATTGGACTGAAGCAAACAGGGTCATAGCCTGGGCCAGGCCATGGGCCAGAAATAGTAGAGCACAGTCTTAAGATAAATCTGGTGGGGTGGGTGGGCAAGCAAAATGGGTAGGTGACAGCTGGAGGTGCAGGTGGGTGGCAGGTGATTCATTTGTTATTGCTGACAGCCCACATTTGTCACTGTTCACTACGATCCAGGCTCTGGAAACAGAGACCCTGCCTTCGAAGAATTCACAGACCAGATGATCCAGAACTGCAGGGTGAGGAATCTGGTAGAGATAGCATAGGGAGCTGCAAGCCCCAAAGAGGGCAGTCCAACCTACCTGGGCTTCTCCAGGTGGAATGGGTGAGATGACACTTAAGCAAAGTCCTGACAGACGAGTAGTAGTCAGTCAAAGAACAGTTCCCAGAAGGAGAAATACCAGGTAGAGGCAGTATCAAGGGTAAAGTTCTAGAAGAGAGAGAGAAAATTGTTTCTTCACAAACTGAAAATGGCTCAGTGCTGCTGGAGGGCAGGTTTCTAGAAGGATGGGGATAGCTAGAGGGGCCACTCAGAAGTAGACGAGGGCAGATCATGAAGAACAGTGTGGGAACAGGGATGGTGAGAAGGACTGAGGAATCTTACAGGTAGAATTAGCAGGACTAGATGGAATATATTCAACTGTGGGAAGAAGGGGATTTCAGAGCAAGAAATGAACCAAAAAGTTCTATGTTTTGTCATAAGAGAAAGATATAGGAAGAACAACTTTGGGGCAAAAGTTGCCGAATTAAGCTTCACCATGTTGAGCCGTGGTCTGCAGGATATGTCACTGTGGTGACTGGTTCCGTAGGTCGGAAGTTCTGTGAGGAGGCTGGGAGCAGAGGACAGGTGTATGAGTCGATGGCAGGCAGTGGAGGTTGAAGTCATGAGGTCAACCACATTCACGGGGGGTGGACGTGAGCAGGTGGGAGGTGTATAGGATGAAAGAACCACTGGATGGAAACAGATCTTTGGATACTAGCAAGAGTTAAGGACTGGCCGAGATGATCTCCCAGAGAGAAGGAGACAGGAGACAGAGAAGAGAAGGGAGTAAGCTGGAGTGCCCATGACTACAGAGAAAGAGGTGTGGGGCCTGGGCTGGGTAGCATGCCTCAGCTCAGCAGATTGGCACTTGGAGTTAAGAAGGTCCGTGTCAGACCTGGGTCATAGCCAGGGGTGTGGCCACAGGACAAGAGCTCATTTCTACAATATGTGTAAAGATGGGTGGTTAGCTGCTTTGAAGCTAAGTCACTGTGTGACCTAGTGGAGGAACAGGGGATGTGATGCTGGGGTGGGGTAGGAGGGAGGCTATCGCTTTTTCACTTTTTCCACTTGCCTTCCCTCCCACATCATGGTATCCACACAGGATCCTCAGGCTCCTTTTCTGCCTCATTCCTCCACTGGGTTCCTTCCCTTCTTCCATTCCATGGCTAATGCTTGGAGAGGGCTTAGAACAGTAAGAGGTCCTGGAACATAATAAGAGCTCAATAAATGCTCATTTTCCCCATTTTTATTATTTGTCATTTTGAGTTGCTATTGACTGTAGCAGACTACCCTAAGGTGACCCCAATGAGTAACTCAGTCCTCTCGGATGCAGCAGAACTTGTCTTGCTTCTCACCGATTGGATATGAAAATGGAATATCCTTTCTTGACGACACGTTACATAGCAAAGGTGCTGGTTTATAACTCCTGTGGCCATGTTATAATATATAAAACTTTTTCTTAGAAAAGTGGAAAGGG